>NC_072379.2:59747000-60067500 GCF_028885625.2 Pongo pygmaeus | reverse complement strand
AGTGCTAAGAATTAACTCTATACTATCATGACATCATCCGATGGTACCAGAATTATGTACTACATCACACTATAGATTACAATTGCTAGACTAGAAAATGGAATCTTCAGCGACTCTGCATAACAAATATACTTAATAATCTTAAATAAACTCAAACTTACTTTGATATCTTCTAAGTAATTCACATGAAAAATGAATTTTTAAAAAATCAGATCATGAAAGCCATTATTATTTGAAGGAATATGCTCAATTTTTTAGATAATTTAAATTATTTAAGAGTCCTTTGCATCTTTTATTAGCTTTGCCTAAAGTTATAACATTAAAGCATTAAGGTTACATGTAATGAGGTTCTGGTTTGCCCTCATTTCTAGCCCCATATTTTCACAAACTACAAACCAAGATTAGTGCTATATTACAAGGCTAATTAGAGAAAATAAAATTGTGTCACTCCTAGATATGCATCTGATGTTTTTTAACTAGAAAGTGTGTATTCACACACAAACATTCATAGATACCCATCTGGAAGAAACAGTTCATAAAAGGATTAGATAATGGACAAAGGAAGTCAGTACAAAAATTTTCCTTAGAATGTCAGTTTAAAAAAATTGATTCTCTGCTAAGTCCAACCAACTACAAACAACATATACCTAAAGACTATTGTTAGCAGATTGGTGGTTTTAAATATCATGAGAAAAGTTTATTTAGAAACTTTATAGACAAAAGTAACATCTCTGTGATTAAAATCACCATTAACAGAAATTGACCATAGCTTGGAAGCCAATGACTTGATCAAAAAATGCATTGAAAATTAAAGGAGAATCAAATCTCAAACTCCTCTAGGATTATTTGCATCAATTTTTGTTATAAATAATAATACCAAGGGCTCACTAAAATTATTTCAAGTAGTATTACAGCCAATGCTGAGTATCAACATTTTTTTCCCTTGCTAGATTTCGGTGTGAAGGAGAAATTATTTGATCATTGTTTCATTTCAGTTCTCATATCTTTAAATGCAGGAAAGCTATGTTCAACACTATTGTTGATTTTTCAAGTCACTTCTAAACATAATCTCACTTGAGCCTAACCACAATCCTGACAGGGCAGACAGAACAGGCACCACTGGTATTTCGCATGGAAGGAAACTTATTCTAGGGTGCAAGGCAGTAAAGAGTGAAACTAGAATTTTGGTTGACTCCAATTCCAGTGTTCTTACTACTACTCACTTTCAGCTGAATACTGCTGGTACAACTCTGTCTCCAACTGAAGGAAAAGAGTCCTTACTCCTAAAGGGGTAGGGGTCACTCTCAGCTTCCAGAGTTATGTTACCATAACTGGTAGCAACTCTGTAAAAGACGTTCACATTATTCATATACACAGCTCTTTGCTTCCCCTCACACTTAATTCAATAGCTACAAGCATTTTGGAATTTTTTTTTAAAATATTCTCATCTTAAACAATACTGAAACCCTTGCGTTTCCCTCCCTGTTTATTTTTAAAAATATATACATAAGAAAAGATTCTCAGTTCGTTTCCCAGATAATCCCTAAGGTTCAGATACCACAAAATCAGAGAACCTTTTATGTCTTAGGACACTGCTAGTGGCTTAACCTGCTAAGAACTGTACCAAGGTAAGGTTATGTGGGGCTGTCCTTATCCTTCCCTGTGTGTATGCCCTATCTTATTTAGACTATGAATCTACTTGGGAAAGAGTATGTCAAATTGTATGTTTGAAATACCCCTTGCACAGGATGGCACTTAAATGTAATTTATTCAAAATGGAATCATTTAATTAGGAAGAAAAATAGCAAGCCCTGAGACGATAATAAAGAATAAAGCAAACATGCTGACCAACTGAAGCAAAGCAACAGAGAGATAACAACACACATTCACAAGATTGCTACATTTCAGTTTTTCAATTCAGGATGCTTATAACAGGATAAACACACAGTTACACAACTTGTTTTTCTGCTGGGTTCCCAGAAAGCAGAGGGCACACTTGACATTGTGAACTACGTAGAGCGATAAGAATTGTAACATCTCATGGCTCATATGACTCCAGCTCCTTGGAATAGCCTGAGGAGGAGGAGGAAATTGGCGCAAGGAGATGAAAGCAGGGAGCAACAGAGACTCTACGGACCACAAGCGCTTGACCTGGGAATTAGGAATTAGTAGGGTATCCTAGATGGGACAGGTTATTTTACACCATTGAGATCTATTTGGTGAGCAGCTGGAGATCAGGATAATGCAGTCATTCGCTCCTTGTCCTTCAGAAGCATGATGTTCTGAATAGTAGGCATGGAAACATTTCAAAGAACTCTACAGAATGAAATAGCCCTTGAAAATAGAACTTTGGTACACCCCTTTCTCTTGGGCTATAAGACAGTCAGTACTATAGAGGGTATTTTAGACTATGAGAGGGCTCAATTTTACCACCTCTCTGGTTAAATTCCAGAGCCATAATAGTGAATGTGAGTCCTTATTTATCTCTTAATCTTTTCACTCTCCCCACTCCTCAGCTTCCAATCACTGAAGTACAAAAATATTTAAAAAGGATTTGTTCAAAAAACACAACAGAAGTCTTTATGAGGTCCAGTACAAGGCACTACTTGGGTGTCCATGGAATAAGACCTTGTACGAACTTATGTATCAGATATTCCAATAAAAATTCTTCTTAAATTCATATCTCAACAAGCAAAAGTCAGGTCAGACATTGCCATCACTCAGTTACAAAATTATACATGTTTTACAATGAAGTTTATTGATTGTACAGTTTGTTAACAATTCTTTATTTTTTTAAACCTATCAATTAAAACCCATCCCCTAAAAAACAACTATTTGAGACAGAAGCAGCTGGAGTTGCAGTCCTCTTCAAGGCTCCCCCGGCTGGTCCCTTTACTGGGCTTCACATTGGAGGAGGTGGAGAGGATGGGAAAAGGTCCTTAGAAAAGGGTCACTTTGGCTTGGTGTCCTCTCTCGACTCTGCTGCTTTGATTGACTTCCTATTTTCATCTGGACTGGAAGGTTAAGTGTTCCTGCATAAAAGTTTCTTCTCCATTGCAGATCAGCTGCTTTGGATTTGATATGATAACCATGGTATGCTTTACTGACTAGTGAGCCAAATTCAGCTATCCAATTGTCAATTATTGGATGATTCTTTTCACACGCTTCAGATTATTTTATAGAGATGGTGACATCATCAGTGGTCAACAAGCATTTGTTGTATGCCTATTATATGCAAAGAATCCAAGTAAGCATTTGGTTTTAATTCATCACAGTACTACGCAGCAGAATAGTGTTGAATTCAGGGGAAGGAGGCTGGTGTGAGGCTTGGTTAGGTAACTCACTACCCTAAGGCTTTGGGGACAAATTATTTAGCCTGTTTCCTAATCGGGAAAACGGTAATGAATAGCAGAACTTACTTCATAGGGTTGTTATAAGAACTGAATGAAAAGTGCACAGCATGACAAATAGTAAACACTCAGTAAATGTTAGCTATTACTATTACTAGTCTTACTTAAATTGTTATCACATTTGATGTGATAAAGAACACAAGGTTTTCTAAATAGACTCCCATGGGAGCTGGGAGGGGAGGGTAGTGTATGAGAATCTGCTTATTTGTTGGAATTTTCTCTTCCACGAAAGCAGCTGTCTTTAACCAGCATACGCTAGTGTCATTAATTTTCTCCTTTGAGAGTACCTGTGTGACACTTTCCTCAAACAAGAAGTAAATTGCAGTTCAAGCTACAAAATGGCACCTGCTTTTACTCTAGCAGGAGTGATATTTTTATATTAGAAAGTTGAGGCCAATAAACAGAAAACAGACAAGGGCTGTGCTATACTGCCTCTCCGAGTAATGGATAACAAAAAAGAAAACTGAAAAAAAAAAAAAAAAGAGGAGAGAAACCTAGGGAAACATCTTCCAAAGCTCCAGCATTAAGAAAGGTACTTAAGAGATGAGCTTTGGGAGCAGTTTCTATATTCACACCTTTGCACATATTCAAGTGTTTTGGCTTGCTCAACTTCCAGCCCCTCTCTCAACACTGAAGACCTAAACTGAGTAGTGGTATGACTAAGGCGACTTTCTGCATTTACAGTTCCTTTCATCTTGGGGACTCAAAGCACTCAAGTTCACATAATCATACAACTTTAAATAAACAGGGAGTAAAAGTTAACAAAAAGGACAAAAGCTAAATTATGATTAGATTTGGCAGCAACTGTGAAACTTCCCACTTACTTGCACAAATTTTGATCTGCCCAAGGCGACAGCTAGAATGCTTTCAAGATCAGATGCAGAAAAGGCTTCTCTGATATTACCCGAGTGGAATGCAGGGCAGCAGTGATTTGGGATGTTTCACTGGAAAGTGAAAGTAGATCACTTGCCCCAAGCTGCCCGAGGAGGCACCTGTGCCCCTTATTTGAGGTCACAACACTGAACACAAGGAAAGAAAGGAAGGAAACATCTAAGGACAATGTACTACAACTCAACTTTCTTATTATTCACAATCTCACTCAATTCTGTTATAACAATAAAATCCAATCTACTTGTTCATAGTATTATGGGATATACTAACTGTATAAAGGTATTTTCTCTACCAGGTTTACTAGTTAAGCTCTTTTCTTCTTAAATCTCATGTCTTGAGATATTGTGGGGTGCCAAATCAGTTAATTAACAAATATTTACTGGATCCACACCATATAATGTGTACCATGCTGGCAATAAATAATATGTTTGTGTATAAGTAATGGTAGAACAGATTCTACTAGCAGACACAAGAAAAAGCCCCCACCATAGCATTAATGAAATGCCATTCCATGCTACTGTGATCATATAATTTTTAAAGTATTTATCTCATCATAAAATAGTATGCTATCAGGGGTTCTAACAGATATTCTGGAAGAACTCAACTATAAAGCAGTAGGTGTATAATAAACTGGCTAAAGCTGAGATATCTAGAAATCTCTTGTTCCCAATCCAGAGGATAAATTGTTGTGCATTTGAGTATATATTAAACTTGTATAATAATATTTTAACAATGTAGTACTTATTTGTTTCTCTGTATTTTTGAATACTAAGTATATTACTGATAAGATCATATTCATCAAATGTTTTTATTATATATATATATATACAGTGTACACACACACACACAAAGTATTCTTTCAACCTTTGAGTGAAGCTGTGTTTTCCATGCCTTGATCATGTTTTGATCTCCACTCTTCACCACCTCTTTCTTTACCATATGGATTGCTTTTCAATAGTCATGAACCTGCTGAACTCAAGAGAAGCAAAAGTGATCTCTATATGGTGTGTGTCTATAACTCCAACAAATGAAATACAAATGACTGATTTATCTGAAATTTAGAACTTTAAAAATTCTCACAATGCTTCACTCAGTCTCACTGATGAAGTTCAAGCTCTTAAACAACATGTATATTAGGGTTAATTTTCTTCTAACAGCTGAACTGCATATCTGAATTCATAATATCTAGCTCAGTCTATTTTAAATTATGACCCTGGATAGTACCAGTCTATGAATGAGTAGCAAGTAGTAGAGTGCAGAAATTACATGAAATTGTATAAAAAGTAGAAATCATAAGAACTAAGAGTGAGCCTTTGTACACATTTAAGAAACATTTGAATGGATGCCCTACTCTTTGTGCAAGGCTATATTCAAAGTGGTTGTGCACTGATAGCAAAAACTGAAACAAAACAAAACATGAAACAAAAACAAAACCCCATATATATAGATTTCACCTACACATGGTTGAAAAGTGATTTTTTTTCCCATGGTCCTATAATACTTTATGTAATTATCTGCAATTAAATTAGCACACAGTAAAAATACTCAGCTTACAATAAAATAAAGTATTCAAAACAATTGCTAAACTAAACGACTTTCTTTTTCTATGAAAGAAAGTGTCATATGCAGCAAAGTGGCAAAAATAGAATGGAGTGAGCTGTGTGAAGCGTAAATCCTAAAGCAATGAAAGTCATTTGTATTATCCTTACTTCTTTGAATAAATTCAGATGACAGCCCTATTTCATTTCTTCATTCAGTTTGGCGGCCAGATGGCATTAGAATCATTTACTTCACCTTGTTGTGCTTAATTACTACAATCAACACACTATTTTCCAAATTAATCATAACAAAGTAATTTCATTAGTAACACAGCAGGCTGTTGAATTATTAGCATTATAACAGTTTGCAAACAATTAAACTTTATTTGAACCTTAAAAATTTGCAGAGTGGAACATTATCGTAAGATCTAATGGCAATAGAGTACAAATTCAGTACAGAGCAAATAATCAAGCAAAATGCTATATAAAATATGACTTACAATCACCTTTGAAAAAAATTAGCTCTCTAACTGTTCACAGAAAAACAAATAAAAGCTAAGCAAACATAATGAGACCATAGCAATTAGCATATTTTCTAACAAGCCATGTTGTTTAAATTCATATTAATGATATTATTATGATCTTGAAGAGTATGTGATACATTGTCAAGGGTGTAAAGAAAACTTTCTCCCTGGTTTGTACACAAATGCTTTCATCAAATGAATATAAAGCAGTCATGAATTGAAAGTAATGATTATTTGTCCTGTCACTCCAGTTTTAAGTCTTTTCATTCCTTTCTTATGTCTCCCACCTATATTCGAGTTTTAAAAGAACAAAGGCTGGTGGAGTTCTGAACAGAAATAACACCTTATTTCTGTATTGTCACTGTTCACGAGACTATCTGGCTTGGAACTGTTGGTCATCAGTTGGCAAAGGACTCCCTCTCCTGGATTAACTGTAAAAGGAGGCAGAAATCTAAATGCTTTCTATCGTGGGCGAGTTTGTGCCGTGGGGGAGGGGTTTCAAGTGGTTTTGTCTGCAATGAAAAGCTGCTGCCATCTACTGGCCTAGGACTAAAAACTTCTTTTCAACCCAAAGCACAAACCCAAATCCACAAAGGCTACATTGTCATTGGAAACAACGGCTTTTGCTTTTCAGCTGCTCAAGTTTTGAAAACCAGTCCATTAAAGTCGTCTTTGGTTGTCTAACTTTTGCCAAGATGATTTCAGTCTATTTCAATGACACTATATGAGGAAAAGGTAACAACTGCACAAATGTAATTTCTGAAAACTTTAACTTCACAATGTCTCTCTATATAAACTTGTTTACTCGCAATCCCTAAAATCAAATTTCTTTTTTTTTTTACATTTGAGATTGGATGATCATGATATTGAGGGGATGATGGTAAAACAGACCCTCTCAAACACTGCTTATAAACAGTTTTACACAAATAATGGAGATTTTAAAATATTACCAGCTCAGATGCATGTTTAGAATCTTTATAAAGCAAAGATATTGAAAAGTTCCATAAAGATAATACCTGATAAGTAATGATTCAATATTAGGAGTTTATGTGTAGTCCAAATAATTATCTAACCAGCAATGCATTTTGACGTATGTTAAGGCTACATTGGTATCTCATAGGCATTTTAAACACCTCTGATTTCAAGTATACATGAAAAGGTAATTATACGATTGTACAAATCTTGCTCAGGCAGCACAGAGTGTAACTCAAATGTCAGGCTAACATTACCTTTCTACCCACCTGTTGGTACATGCTACCACTGGGATTTCTACATTCTCCTCTGCAAACCCTTCTTTTCTTTTCAGTGCTCTGAGAAGTATATAGAAAAGCCTTAAATCTGCTGTTCTGCAGTGGGATATAAATAGCATAGCAATAAGGCAAGATAAGAGAGTGCATGGTTATGCCTTTTTACTTTGAGAATACAAGGAGATTCTGTTTTTTTTTTCTGAGATGGAGTCTCACTCTGTTGCCCAGGGTGGAGTGCAGTGGCGCGATCTTGGCTCACTGCAACCTCTGCCTCCCTTGTTCGAGCAATTCTCGTGCCTTGGCCTCCCAAGTAGCTGGGACTGCAGGTGCACACTACCACGCTTGGCTAATTTTTAGTAGAGATGGGGTTTCACCATGTTGGCCAGGCTGGGAGATTCTTTATACCATTTTGTTAGTGGTAGGATGGTATTTCTTATGAATTTTTTGTTTCATTAAATTTAAACAAAAGAACAGTAGAAAATGTTGCCAGGCCCATCATCGCACCAGGATATTTGTATGGTAAAATGCTTTGCACGAGTCATACTTCTGGTATGCACTTGTATTGCAGGTGACAGCACACTGCCATTTGCAACTTTATCATTTTTTCTTTCTTGTGGTTGTATTTAATAGGAATTAAATGTGTGAAAATAAATAATAACAATAAAGTAATCTACAAAGTTTGAACATTCTTTAGCATTCTTTGTTTAGCAACCACATTCTTTAGCATCTACCAAAAAAACTTGCATGATACATTAAATTTAAAATGCTATGAAATTATACATTACTCTCTAAAAATAATTGATGTCCAATGATTAAGAAACATTACAACTCACACCAGAAGTAGCAATAGTAGCCTACTATACTACAGTAGACTATATGGTACGTATAAAATAGTGATGAATTCTTCACACAAATCAAATGGGTAAATAAAAACTATAATTATTTCTTTGCAAAATAGCAACAGGTATAACTTTACTGGTTGCATCTAATTTACATTAATATCCTCTATTTAATTTCACATCAGAGGAATATTTTAATGAGCGACTGCATAAAATAAGTCAAAGACAAGTAATGTTTAACAAAACAAGGAGAGGTTAGGAGCCGTCACCCGTGCTTTCATGATGCTTCTAAATCCAAAGCATTTGCAGACAAGCAGAAGAATTTTCCTTTTCTGCAGGAGAAAGGGAAAGCTGCATTTTAATTTTTGATTCAGTTGAAATTTGATTTTTCCTGCTTAAAAAAATTACACTTTTAGCCAAGGAAAAATGTATTTTTACTCAACATTTTGTCAATTCAACTCTTCAGAAAGGCCATAAAAGTGGTATTTTACTGAAAAGGAGGAAGTTCGGGAAAACAGCTGGTTACTATCAAAGGAACTTTCTCTAAATAATCTATTCATTTCCAAAGTAAATTCCATAAAGTTTTTATTTAAAAAATTCTTATTTTAAAAATTAAACCAGATCAAACAAAACAAAAAAGATTTGGGGGCACAATCTTTGTGTTATCAGAAAACTCTAAAGACTTTTAAAAAGGCAAAGACTCATAACGAAGAGACCAAGAGAACATATGAGCTACCACAGAATATTGGATTAAAATGTACTTACCCAGGACTCTCAAATATCATACATCTCCATTATGTAGGCTTTAGGCACCAAGCCAATGGCTCCCTTCATTTCTCCTACCCACCAGCCATATCTATTGTATTCCTAATTGAAAACAATATGCAATATTAACCTTTAGACTGGTGTAAGTACAATGTCGTTTGTATGCAACTTCTTAGAAATGTTATTTCTATTTATAAAGTTAAAAGAGCTTGAGCTGCAAATGTAAACATTTTCATCTTTTTGTTTCTGGACACTTTAAAATGCTGTTAGGCAACGATTTAAATTAAGGTATAACACAAAGCCTGTTTATCATTGGGCACGGAAGACAGAAACAATCACTCATGATGAAAACCTAGAAAATGAAACTACCTCAGGAAGCCTTCTCTCGGGGACACACTATCTCTCTCCACAGAGCCTGGGGACACCTTTCATGTGTAAGAGGCTATAGAAGGTTAAAGCCAGGATCCTTAAGCTATTATATTTGCCTTCAAGAAGCTTATCATCTAACAAGGATAAAATAATTTTTTTACAATAAACTACTTATTTCTTAAACTTACGTGACCTAAAATGATTTAGAATGTTGATAGATGTGTGCCCCTTCTTAAGAAAATCTAATATACACACTTTAACAGATAAATTAGAGAATACGGAAACACTAATAATACCAAAAAACTGCTTAAAAAATAATTCACAAATAGGTTCCTTTAAAATAGTTTCCCTAAGGCATTTATTATTCCTTTATTATTGACCATAAACTACCTTAGATAAAGGATAGGTAGAAGGAATTTAAAGGTGGTGTTAGAGTCACCCTTATAGTGGAAGATCAATAGAAAATATCTCAAGTTATAAAGGCAAAATATTAATCTAGCTCTAAAACAGAGTGGTTGATGAGTCACTTCTGCATTTACTTTGCAACCTGAGATAAACAAACCTATGCCTCCTTTTCTCCCACTTTTTCCTCCTTTGACAGATACACCACTGCTTTAGGCATTGTGAATACTCCATAACCGGTCTCATATGTCTGCCAGATTGACTAATGTATTTTTATCTCAAATTTATTTATGTGTAGTGAGATACAAACAAAGTAAAATGAATTTCAAGTTTCAAGAATAATATCTTCCAAAAGCAATACTCTTCACAAGCATTGTAGTGCTCAAATTTAATTTTTCATATAAGATAAATTTTTAAAATCAATCCCAAAAGTAATTTAATAGGTTATGATTTTCCAGCATCTGAGTCATAGATAAATGTGCATATGTATATTGAGTTATACGTGGGGAGGGAATGTTAATACTAGTACAGACTTAACATTTGTATTGATTAGTATGCTATTGACCATCAGAAAGGAAAATTATGCAATTCTTTAATACAAATGTAGCATTACATTAGAGTGTATGTATTGATATGTAGTCTATCAATAGAGAGATTATAGGATAAAATCCATAGGCACTTTTTCAAACAGTGGCAGTATCAGGATTAGGTTTATTGGAAGAACAAAGTGGAGGGGGAGCGGGGAGAAAAGACCACTCCTGCTATTGTTATTCTTTTGAGGGCACAGCTCTGGCTTGTGAGGCAGTAAACTCAAGATTTTAAGTTTTAAACTTTTAAAGTTCACTGATAGTGTGAACTTAGTGGACCAAACTGTCTAAGCAACGAGGATACTCTGATGCCCAGAACCCAATGATGGCTATAATCTATGTAGGACATATTTATCAGAAGAAAATACTAACTTACTGAAAGTCATGATTAGCAACGATTATATCTTAACAGGTACCTAATAAAACTGCCCTTTTCTATTTTTAAGGCAATGAATACAGCTAAAGCCTAATGCTTAACAAAACACACGTACTTAACGTTCCACAGACTACTGTAAGATTTCAAAATGGATAATTAACAGGGTAGGTCTGAGTGTTAAAGCTCTTATTCAATGCCAATATAAGATTTTTTAAACTGATTATTTGGAATAAGAAAAGGAACTAGCTCCCTGCTCCCCAATGACAGACATAGAAAACATTCAGTGAGAGGACGTATTATTGGCTTAAACTTGCTTCCAGAGACTGGCCCTCACTCTGAGGGTCAATGCTTAGATTCAAATTACAAGCCAGAAAGTTATTACTTTATAATATTCTACTTTGGTGATAGTCTATGCTATCAACTAAAGGCATGTTATCATTTTCAAAAAGCTACTCACACCCAAATTTAAGAAATTAGTTCCCAAGAAAGCACATCAACAAGGGCAGACTTCACAGTTGAGAGAATTCTGTGCTATGGTAGAACAGGAAGATTTATTAACTAGAAAGCATAGTGGTAAACAGCAGGGAGGAGCTTCATCAACTACAAACAAATCCCTTAAAAGTAACACTCTAGGGAGAAAAAAGGTTTAGACTAAAATAATCTTAAATGCTTCACTTAATTTAAAATAATTGAAAAACACAGGAAACATACACTTCATAAAAATACTCTAAAATATCAGATTTAAATCAGAAAAGTTAAAACTAAAAACCAGAATATTACCTTATATTTGTAAAGAATTGCAAATTATATTCCTGTTTGAAATTAATGCATTATGATCAAATATACTGAGGTAAAAATACAGGAGGCAAATTTATGGATTTACACTGCAGCCATTAGAGTATGTTGACAAGACTGCAAATACAGGAGCTTTTTACTTTTATCATTACCATTCTCTGTATGAGCCTCCTGAGCAACATGATTCCCAATTAAACCATTTGCAGCCTATAAATTGGAATAAAAATGCTTCTTGGAGTACAGTATTCTAAACTTTGGCCTGAACATTCAATATCGTACAAGGTTTCCTTCTGAAAAAGAAAATCTGCCTGTCTATGCCTTTCCTCTTTTCCACCCCCAAACAAATGTGATTATGAATGATATATTACTTACAGTGGAAAATAATGCAACCGATACAATGTTGTTTTGCAGTCCACAAACTAATTATAGTATTGTTCTATAAAGTCACAGGTGGATCATTTAAAAAACAAAAAGGAAAACTCTCAAACTTTATCTTCTTAGCAAACAAAAAATAGACAATCCATACCAGGCTGTTGTCTAAATCTTTGAAATGTTAGGAAGCATCATGTAATCTTTATGGAACACAAGGTCTCAGGTACAAGGAGGTCTGCCATCTGGTATCCTTCACTTATTCAGCTCTTAACATCAACTGAAATGCTAACATAGGCAAGTGACTGTACTTCAGGAGGACTGATAGAATAATGAAGAGTCCTTTAATCTACAGGAAACCATTCTAGTCAATTTATAAGAAATATTGCATCCCTTTGTAGGACGTGTAATTATTTTCTATTAATCATGTGCTATAAAGCTACATTATGCGGTTATTCTGTTATCACTAGAAAGAGGCCTGCAGTCAGCTTCTGACAATGTTAGGTAATTACTAACACAAAGCTGCTTTCTCTTTCCGCAGTAATGCTATCAAGATCCAGAGGTGTAGTGATGCTTATTGTATAAAAATAGTACTCAAAAGAAATTCAATATCTGCAAAATGGATGGCTTCAAGGCAAAATGTAGTGTGGCAATCAAAGAAGCAAAAAAAAGCCAAACTTGCCCAGTAATCCGAGAAAATAGTAGTAAGGCAGTAGTGAATGCTTGTGATCTAACTCCCATGTTTTCAATTTTCATACCATTATAATCATTTTATTTGTTTTATTTTGTAGTTGAAATTTTAGTCCCCAATTAATATTTATTGAGCAGTAAGAGTGACTAGGTAAGAAGGCAGGAAAAAGGACTAGTTATGATAAAGTGAAACAGAGACTTTATCCAACATAATAGTAATATTTACTCATTAACTAAATCTTCTTTCTCTGCTGGAATATTATTTTACACTTAAATAAGGCCCCAACATTTACTTAAATCTTTTTCAGCACCAAGACTGTCATTTATTGAGTATGTTAATCCGCTTTCTGCCAATGATATGGTAAAAGAATGCTGACTTAACAGAAACCTGAAACATTAAAAGATTTAATAATGTACTAACCCTTTCAGAAATTAGTTACCGATGTGTTTGAAAGCAACAGGTGTTTGCAATGTTAAAAAAAATTTTGTGTCCTTTTCCAAACATATATCTGTGCTTCAAAACACACCAGCCTTTTGTGAAATTGAAAGTAATTTTATTCACAAAACATAAAATACAGCAAGTTTAAGAACCAATGGACTTGACTGTTGTTTTCCAAGTATTCTGCATTGTGATATCTTTATTCATAAACACTGTAATACTATGAAAACTAGATACCTATTTAAAGTGTATAAATACTTTCATCAAGGCTACCTCTTTAGTCTCTTTTTTATTAACTCTGATTAGAAACTTTGTAAGAATCCTCTCATTTCTCATACATCCATCGTTTCAAAAGGTTATCTTTAAAATGCACAACAGGAACTGTACAACCTCGGTGTTTTACTATTACTATCTACACATTAACTACTTGAATCTTAGATTCCTAACCTGTTAAATGAGGAAACTGACACAATCTCTAAGGAACTCCATGATGTTTGAGCACCACCATTCAGGAACCTGATTGAAGACACTAAGTTCCCCAGTGGTGCACGGAGATCAATCTCATTACTTTGTAATTTACTTTGCAGGTGTGACTTTGAGTTCTTTTAATTCAAAGAATTACTGTTTTTCCTCCTGGCACTGTATACTCCATTTTTAAAGCAAGAGAGACAAAGACAAGGAAGCTGACAGTAAGAATTTAATTCTCATAACAAATTTTAGTTTATATACCTGAGTCATGCTATAGTTAATTCCAATTTCTACAAAGTCGACAGTTACAATACCATAGAGTAAAACCTGACATTCAGACTGATGATTCGCAGATAATGTTAGGCAAAGAAGATCATGTCATGCTCAGTAGAGAGTGACTTTCGTATTCAGTGTATGGTATTTTACCTACATGACGCTATTAACTGTTCTCAGGTCCACCCATTCCACTTTATGCTCACTGGCACCACTAATGCAGGCCTTCATCACCTTGCCCTGGATTACTGCATTATCAGTGGTGCCTCTCTATTCTTCCCAGGAACTCTTTTCATCAGTTTACCCTGCTGCTCAAGAACTTATACTAACTCTCCACTGCATTAACTATAGACTTAACTTGTTCCCACCCTGCTGGCAACCTTTTCCTGTCACTGTTGTTGCTGGCACAGTACAACCTTCTGCACTACACTCATTCTACCTCTGTATGTAGTGCTCCCTTCCCAGAGACATCTCCTCTACCTCAGCCAAATCCTATCCAATGACTAAGACCTGACTCAGTTGTCACGAATTTTTCTCTGAATTAGCTATTTTATACCTCTCATTTCAAGCTAAGCATTTATTCCTCAGTAGATTTTATGTACATTAGTTTTATTCCTTCAACTAAAATAAAGTACAAACTCATTAAGATCAGAGGAAGGACTTACACTTAATCTGTATGCCTCCCACTGCAGGAGATATAAAAGATGTTCCATAAATAGGTACTAGATGATTAAATAGACTAAGTCTTCATTTTGGATGATACACCAGTTGACTATCCTAAATATTTTCTTAAGAAATGTAATTTCCAATAGTAATATATTTTCTTTTGTGTATATTAGGCATAGTTAAAGAATTGTAGTAGTGACGAACCAAGCATTTGTTCTGAAGCATTCACATGTAGCTGAGTGGGCGATCTGAAGGAGCATGCTGTTCCCACCTGTGGCAGGCTGTTGCCACTGTGTTTTCAAATGCACTACATGGGATGTGCCTTGTCTAAAAAGCTTAAATCCCATGTGCAGAAAGGAACAGGGACCAACTAATTCCAGTTCTTGGAAAAAATGAATTCAGTTTAACTTACTTGTAAGCACTGAAAGAAGTTAAGACAGAATTTTGCAAAGGCAAAAAAGAGTATGACAGGTAGAATGGAAAATCTCCTGGTTTTTTCAGCTCCTTCTTATCTTCTCAGAAGATACAGAGTCTCATCCTAGCTCTGTTGCTAACTAGATTTGTGACTTTGGGAGATCCCAAAGTTTCTTTAGGGATGTTTTTTTGTTTATATTTATATTCTTCATTGAGACTCTACAATAGTGCACTTAGGTACTTAATATATATCAATAAGTCTAATTATTATACATTTGGACCCTCACAGAATTCCCTTTATAAAATCTTTTATTATATTTACTATGAAAAGTTTTTGTTGAGGCCAATACCTGCCACTTATGCACTTATTTATATAAAGTTGTTGAGGCCAGATATTCAGGGCAGATTCTAGAAATTCATGTAAGAATATTTAAGTAGCCAGTGCTGGGAAAAGCCAAGATCCTTCCTGTATGATGAAAAGAAATTACTAGCTCCCATCTCTCCCTTTTTTGGTTTGGCTGCCAAGGTGGAGGTATAACCGCAGAAACACCACTGTCTTTTGAGGTCTCTATAGGAGTGGTCCATTTTTCCTTTGGGCTTTTCTTTCTTTTTCCCCTATTATGTTGAGCCTCGATTTCTTTACCTATAAAGTGAAGGGCTAGCACTAAGGTCCCCCTCACTCTATGATCCTATCATTCTAAGTTCTTTTAAGAAGTCAGGATTATTTCCTGTTGTTAACTGTATTTTGGTAAAAGCATAGTAAACATCTATCTGCCATACTGTTAACATACTGGGATACAAAAATACTTAAGACACAGTGTCTACCTCAAGAAGTTCAAAGTTTAGACAGAAAGCCAGAGAAACAGGTAATCATTATATTGAATGTTAGGTAAGAGAGGGAAAAAGTTTGTAAAAAGAGAAGCAACTAATCCTACAGCAGGATCTGAGAGGCTTTACATAGAAAGTGACAGCTGGGCTGAGACTCCAGAAGGAATAATGAAAGGAGCAATACATGGCAGGCGTGAAGGCCTGCAGAGATAAAAGAATGTGCTGTGTTCAGGGAAGAGTAAGTAGTTGAGAGTGTGGTTAACACACAAGGTACAGGCGAAGATAAGGGAAAAGTGGTGTAAGCTGCTATAGAAAAACTAGCTTGGAAACATCAGGTTGATTTGGTTTCTCATAGGGTTTCTCTGGCTGCCTACCATTCTCCAAGGTAAGGAAAGAGAAGTGATTCTGGCCAGGCGTGATGGGTCATGCCTGTAATCCCAGCACTTTGGGAGGCTGAGGCGGGAGGATCACCTGAAGTCAGGAGTTCAAGACCAGCCTGGCCAACATGATGAAACCCCATGTCTACTAAAAATACAAAAAGTAGCCGGGCATGGTGGCAGGAGCCTGTAATCCCAGCTACTTGGGAGGCTGAGGCAGGAGAAATGCTTGAACCCGGGAGGCAGAGGTTGCAGTGAGCTGAGATTGCATCACTGCACCCCAGCCTGGGTGACAGAGCAAGACTCTGTCTCAAAAGAAAAAAAAGAAGTGATCCTGAATGACTGATGTCTATTGGCTCTATGCTCCCCTTTCATCAATACGGCCATCCACCCCTTTCCATAGCACAGCCGTTCTTCTAGGTTTTATATGTAATAGACACAGAAAATAAGCATTCATATTTGTTAAATGAATAAACTCCATTTATACATAAAGTTCCAGTTCAAGTTCCATTTCCTATGAATCTTTCCTTCCTTACTTACTCCAGTATTTACTGACTTCCCTTTCTTCTGGGATTCTCCAGGACTACAACACTCATACCCTACATTGTGTTTTATTGCTATTATCTATTTTATGCATTGGTCTTCTCTTCGACTTAATTGCAGTCTCCTTGAATAACAGTTTGTGGCTCTTCTGGATCCTGCTCAAAATAGTACTTTGCATGAATGTTCACCAAATATTTGTTGATTAGAAAATGAAATAATTTTGACCATCTATACAAGATTTAATTATGTAAAAGATACTGTCAATAACATGGTTTGCTGTTGTTTAGAAATGGGATGTGATAATTACGATTAACCTCTGATACAGAAGAAAAGTTAAAGTCCTAATCAAGTCCCACTTAAGCGTAGCAAAGTAGAAAGGGAAAAGGCTTTAAGGTCAGACCTGTATTGATACCCGGAGAAGGCACTTAACAGCTGCGTATCCTCAGATAATTTCCGTAATAACCTTACTGCGCATCAGTTTCCTAGTCTGTAAAATTATAATATCATCTACTTCACAGGGTTATTATATTAATTATATGTGTGAAAGCATATTAAGTACCTAGAATAGGACATTGTAAATGCTCAATAAACACTTTTTCATTCCCTCCCCCACTCCCTGCCCACTATAGCAGTATTATGGCATAGCAAAGTATTATGGCAACAACAAAAAAACAGAGTACTTTGGGATGCACTATAAGGCAATCTGATTACTATGAGCAGGTCTCCACCCTGCTCTTCCAAAGAGAATCTTATCTTCTCCCAAAGAGAACAAGTATTTGAGGAATATAACATTTTATTACAATTTTAACTGGTTGTTCTTTTTTTTTTTTTTTTTTTTTTTGAGATGGAGTCATGCTCTGTCACCCAGGCTGGAGTGCAGTGGTATGATCTCAGCTCACTGCAACCTCTACTTCCTGGGTTCAAGTGAATCTCCTGCCTCAGCTTCCCAAGTAGCTGGGACTACAGGTGCACACCACCACGCCCAGCTAATTTTTCTATTTTTAGTAGAGACGGGGTTTCACCATGTTGGCCAGGTTGGTCTCGAACTCCTGACTTCAAGTGATCCTCCTGCCTCGGCCTCCCAAAGTGCTGGGATTACAGGAATGAGCCGCAACACCTGGCATGCTGGTTGTTCCTTGATAGCTGAATACTCAATGATGAACACCTGTCACTTATCTATAATTTACTAAACATCGACTCTAAAACTTTCCTTAATCAGTAGTCTATCTCCAGTCTCTATGCCTAATGATTTCCCTGGAATATCTAGCTCCATGTTCTAAAGGGATGAGGAAGAAGACATCTCAAAGGAGTGAAAGTATGCTATACACACTGAGGGAGTTCCTGATTTTCAAGGCTGAAATCATGAATTGTTCAACTGAGAATTAAAAAAAAATACATCAACGTAGTGCTTTTCTTTAAGGTTTTGTTTTGCTGCTGCCAAACTCTTAGTTATTCATGCTGAAGTAAATCACATAGGCCTTACAGGTGGGCTCCTTTCCAAAGCAGCCCCCTTCACTGCCACCTCTGCTCACCTTGCCTCTCTGACACTGCCTTCTGGCTTTTCCTCTACCTGTCAGGCCATTGCAAGGGCTGAAGCTGCCAGCCTGCCTCCTATAAGCACCTTTTGCTTTCATCTGCCAACATTTTTCTGGAATGTTTCCTCTAATTTATGTAAGAGAAAGTAGGGAAGTACTTAAGCATGTTGTTCACAAACAGATAACAAGAGGAGTCCTATGAGTAGAACTAGAACATTTTCTGACATGGTGTTGTGTCCATAAACTGCTTTTCACTCCTAGGAGGAGATGGGTACTAAATAGGAGGCTGGCCTGGTTAATGCTTCCACTGTACCCTAGACCATACATCCATACTGACAGCATACAAACTAAATGTCATCGGACCAAACAAATGCAAGCACAAATACAAACACTTCTTCTTATCAAAAGGCTATAAAATATAACATTTTGGAGCTAGCTTAGTGTCAACAATGCATGTCCCACATTCAGATATCCTGGTTACTCTGCAGCAGTTGGCCATGCTATTTGTGGCATGCTGGATCATATGGTTACAAATGAAAAACTAAGACAGCTAAAAAGTAACTTATTTCCCTCTGCCAATAAAGCTCAACAAGACTTTCATTTCATTTATTAACATAGGTTTGAAGCCAAAAAAAGCCATAGTAACTTAATCTTTACATGTATTCTTACAATGAGAAGCAAATGGTCAATGACAGTCACAATTCACCAATCACTGGAAAAAGTCAACCAAACAGATATAAAGGGAGGTACTGCTTGAAACTCCAACCAATATACACCAAAAAGTACCCTTTTATTTTATATTGGTGACCAGTCTTCACCTACATTTCCTGTGTTTGACTTAATAAAAAGTTTCTCAAAGGCTGCAAAGTTAGTCGCATATGCCCTAGACTAAATATTCCAGAATTCTTAACTCTCATTTTTCTTTTAATATCAAAGTACTGTGCCTCTTTTCTGAAGTATAGCTTGTCTGTTATTAAATCTCTAAAATAATTTATTACTTTAAAAGTAAGTATAACAATGTGGTTAGCAATTTATTGATGAGTACAGATTGAAAGATAAACTAATAGAGGATAGAAATCCAGAAAAGCAAGATAGAATAACATAACCAAAAAGGCATTTGGGACCTCGGAATATACCTATTGCTATATAATCTGGATCCTGCTATTAAAATGATAAAATTTCACAAACATGGTTCTAGGAAAATACTATTAGCTATAATATTATGTTCCTGTTTTATTTAGTGGTAATAAAAGTGAAATGAAAACTAACAAAAATATTTAGCATTATTTTAAACAACCCAATTTCTTAAGGAAATACAGGTTTTCTATCTCAAATATGATTTTCCCCCTATCAAATGAATCTGAAACCAATTGTTAATTCACTAACAATGCAACTGTCATTAAAATCACAAATTCTGCTTTCATCAGTCTTTATAAATTTGATCCATTTTTTAAGAGAAAAAAGAGATTTCCAAATCTCCATTGAACTACCGAAGCTTTTAATTTTAACACATAAAAAAACAGCAGCAACCCTATGTGAATAGAAGTATAAAGCAAAAAGTACCGGCTTGCCTTTTAAGGCAGGCGGTGTTCAGATTTATTATTAGTGAGGTTCAAAGGTGAAACCTAAGAAAATGCTGGACACTTTGAAGGAGGGGCTATCTCAGCCAGGGGTCACATGATAGCTGCTAATTGGAAAATGTTAAAAAGGGAAGCGGGAAGGGCACAGTATCTGCCTACTCTTCTTTCTTTATTGCAACATTTGATTTGCACCAGAAGAAAAATAAAAAATAAAGGCTAAGATTTGTATAACTTTCAAAAGAGGCCTAAAATAAATAAATCACCCCCAGGTTGACTGAGCACAGCTAACATTCCTTCAAGGCTTTCTTGCAAAACGGAAAATAATATATTGAATTTTTAAATAAAACTATATTTCTGTAGTGATTTTTAAATGAAAACAACCTAATCCCCAAGCTAGTTAAATGTTTTTCTGCTATTACATTTACAAAATTAAAACACTTGCCGGGCGCAGTGGCTCATGCCTGTAATCCCAGCACTTTGGGAGGCCGAGGCGGGCAGATCACCTGAGGTCAGGAGTTCGAGACCAGCCTGACCAGAACAGTGAAACCCCGTCTCTACTAAAAATGCAAAAATTAGCTGGGTATGGTGGCACACTCTCAGCTACTTGGGAGGCCGAGGCAGGAGAATCGCTTAAACCTGGGAGGCAGGGGTTGCAGTGAGCCGAGATCATGCCATTGCACTCCAGCCTGGGCGACAGAGTGAGACTCCATCTCAAAACAAACAAACAAACAAAAAACAAAATTAAAACACTCTTCATTATAATGCATTGGATTTTATTTCTTGTTTTGTCTAAATGTTTATTTATATTGAAAGTATGCAACTTTTCTTAAACTATTTTATGTTGCCTTTTTAAAGAATATTTTCAGAACTGACACACTTCTAGAAGGTAAATCAAACAGTGATAATTTGGTATTTCAAATTATAAATGAGTCCATTACTAAAAGAAAGCTGCATATCTTTAAAATCTTTTAAATGGGCATATTTATTATTAATAGACAAGTCATGGCATTAATTTCTTTACAAAGTACACATTTCCTGTATCTCTACAAATACTATTTTAGAATCCTTAAAACGTATTCTTCCTTATATATACAATTTCTATATTTAATTCAGAATGATGAACAAAGTTTTTCACGATTAATGCTAATATTTTATTGACATGAAATAGGAAAGTAATAACCCACAGCTGGATTTAAAGTTGAATTTATGACACCATTTTGATTGTGTACAATAGCTGCAATTACCTGCACCACTCATTCTGAGCCACTAGATGGTGTAAAAAAATAAATGGAAAGGTAAAATTTCATCCCATCACCACAAAATCTTAATATAACTCTGAGAAACTCAATTAAACACATTGCGAGGCATCTAAAAATGCTAGTGGTTTCTATACTAATTGTACTTAATTTGTAATAATGTCAAGCATTCAAAACTGCAGTTATTCACATATTAAATGAATTTATGGTATTAACTTACAGTCTGAGTTTGCCAAAGTTTCAATAAAACTGGAAGGCCAAGTCAATAAAGACTACTAGAAAGTCTCAAGAGATTCCCAGCTGAACTTGTCCGAAGGAAGGTAAGGAAGTAAGTCTTCACAAACATATACTCAACCCAAAGCAACCTGTCTACTCGCAGCCAAGACACCCATCAATAGCCCAGAATGTGTCCAAATCTCATCAAGGAAAGCTAAATGTCTTCTCCTTTTTATCCTCACCAAGATTTACCAGGTGCATTCCACTAGGTCCACAGCTGAGTAACGATGAACACCGAACCTTATTCAGCCAAAGGTAATAACATGCTGGCTAACAGGGTCTTCTTTCTTGGCTCTTCTTTCAAACTCCAAAATGAATCCTAGGTAAATTACACATCTCTAGAAGGCCCTTAATAAATATGATCATGATGGTGAAACTTCAAGCCTTGCAAAACACTGGCAGAGGAAGTACTTTCGATCAGCTCTCTCCCAAATAATAGCATTTAAAAATGTTAGATGGAAGTATGTGCTTCCCATGGGCTGGAACACCTTTAACCTTTGTTCTCTAATCAGGCTTCACAAATAAAATTAGTCTCCACAAAACAGGAACTGCCTCCTTCGGAATCCTAAAAGTATGACACACAGCTATGATTATACTTTTAATTTCATGTTGACTGAAAATTATTTCCTGAGGTAACAGCAGAAATAACAGATGCCTATGGTGGCCTGTTTCACAGCCAGTTCTGGAAGCCGGTGCTCTACCTAGGCTTTCAGCAACAAAGACAACCTGATTCATAAAGAGGGTTTTACAAATAGATCCACATGGGCTTTATAAATTTCATATTTACAAAAGGAGTATAATGGCTATATGCCACTCACTCCTATAATCTGAACTTGCAAGTGAAATCTAATCAACGTTTTAGTTTTATACACAATTATAGCTAAATTGGTTTTAAAAAGACTGTGAGCTATATAAATTTAGGAATGATTCCAAGAAAGTTTCTTGACAGGAGCTGAAACTAATCAGTTTGATTTCTTTATTAAGTAATTAACCAAAAAGCTGCTATCTTAACTCAGGACAATTTAATGCTCAATAACAGGCTTAATCAAGAGTTGTGACGTGACTATCTATAGCGTCCAAGAACTTAAAACATCTTTCTGGGAACAACAGTAACAAAAACCCATGCTAGTGAGCAGAAGACTGAGAGAAATAAGTGACCAGCCTTAGCTTTGGGCACCCTAACTTGCAATTATCACAGTTGGCTTTATTTATTTTATCACAGTTGTCAGAGTGGGTCCTGGCACATTGCAGGTGCTTTATGATGGATGGATGGAAGGAAGGAAGGAAGGAAGGAAGGAAAGGAAGGAAGGAAGGAAAGAAGGAGCACAGGAAAGAAAACAATGGGAAAAGCACTGGTCTGGGAGTCAAGACACAGCTCAAATCATGACTCTGGCATTTTCTTGACCCAAGTTCCTTTAACTATAAAACCAAGAATTAGATTATCGTCATTGAGACTCATCACTCTAACATTCGATGATTCTCTGTGTTATGATTTTATGCACCAGCCATCTAGTGTTAAAATTCAGTATGTGGCCTTCTTTCCAAATTGTCTTCTGCCTCTAACAAGTCATACTATCTCTCTGAAAAGTCTAAAATATTTCTCTAATCAAGAAAGAAACCACATCAACCTCCTAGACTTATGATTTAACATTTTTCTACTTATATTTCAACTGTTTTCATACATCATTTGTTTCTAAAGTAGTCTTGTAAGTAGACAGAGGGAAATTTTTAAATCCCCATATTAGGATAGGGGAAATTAAGGAAGCTCACATACATTACCAAAAGTATAATCACAATAAGAAACTTGACTTTTAGATCTAAGGACAAAAAGATTCTGAATAATCCAGTATTTTAAGAAGCAGACACAAGAATTTATATATACACACACACATATACATATATATATGAAGATGGGTTTATAGAATTATACTTTGCCATTTTGTTTACAAATATAGTATGCTAAACAACTTTAAAAATTACCTAAGCCTGTCTGAATAGAAAAGCATTGCTTTTAAATTGCCGGAACACCCAACGTATTTACATAAAGATGAAAAACTTGTTCTATAAACATAGTGTTTCCAGTAGTGAATGGCAGACAAAATCAGAATAAGCACACAGAAGAATAAAAAGGAAGAGGAAAGAAAAACATAATAAATAATCTAATACCTTACAATGTTAACTTTCACATAAGTATATTGTTTCTGGAGAAGGCAGTAGGTGGATGTCAGCCAAGCGCTGAAGTGATAGGTAAACACACTGTTAAGTTGAATCCTGTTATCTGATTGTGTTTAAAATTTGATTACATTTCACTTGACAAAATAATTAATTATTGTGAACTCCCAATTGTTAACAAGGACCTAGAAGAATTCCAATTGGCATTCTTCCCTAGCGCTGTAAATCCAAACGCATTAAAAATTGAGCTTTGTATTCCCTCTTCACAAACGTCATTTTGGGGAATCTTCTTACCTTGCTAAGAATGTAAATCACATCACCACGCTTAAATGACAACTCATCAGAAAAAGCTCCAGTACAATCCCACAATCCCTGGTAAAAATTAGCATAATCAGTGCTCTTATCCCCTAGGAAGAAGAAAGAGAAAGCATGAATTAGGGCCTTCATGTAATAACCCCTCATTTCAAAATAAACCAATAGAAATTAAACGATGCCCTAGATCACCAAAATAGTCTAAAAAAATTCTGTCCTGAGTAAACGAATATTTTATTACATTCACATGAATCCTACGTCTCACTATCCTCTTAAGACTGCTTTCAAAAAGATCTGATTTTGAATTTCTGCTTTTCTTTTTCTGCCTTTCATCTAAAATCTGTAATTGCTATATGCTGTCATCAAACCAGCACCTAAAAGTTGCTTCCCACTTATTTTAAATAACAAACCTAAGCCCACTTGCAACATGTTCTGAAGATGTGTCTGCCACACTTTACAATGAGCAATATCCATGAGATGTGACACACACTGTGAAATAACCATCTCACAGAATTTGGGACACTTCATGAAAATAATAATAGTAAAGGAGTGAATGTACAAATATAAAACCAAAACTAAGGAACCAAAATTTAAAAAAAAATACTAAACCCTAGAGCTGGTTAATGAAAGACAACAACGTGGAAACGGTATAAAGAGTAATTGCAGCAATTTTCTTTGGGGACATTTGTACCCAAAGCCAAAGTTATCTTTGAAAATTTTTAGCAACTTTGAAATTGCCAGTGTTGAAGCTGCATTTTTCAACAGATTTTTGTCAGCCCCGGTTTAGGACATTAGGCTCTGAATAAACATGAAACATACACTGGAGTATCAGCTCATCCTTCTAACAGCATAAGCACAATGGATGTGATGTGCTCAAACTGCCATACAGACCATTAACTGATTGATTATTTAGCACTTTCCACTCTGTAATACCACAATAAATGGGTAATAAATGCTTTGTCACTTATACAGTGTGGATCTCCTGAAACACAGAACACAGTTAAACACACTAGATGCTTTTGTTACACTAAGAACTGTTTCCTGTTTTTAATTTCATGATAATTGAGTTTTGATGAGTCAACACAAAAAGAATGCACGTAATATCAATAAGATGTCCGTGTGTTCCCTAGCCAGGCAGAATATATATGTGCTAACAACTTCCATCACTGGAATGTCATCTTTGAATTCTGAGGGGATAACTGTGGAGACACAGGCTGGACCAGGGTTGTCATCTCAGTATTGTTACATGGCTCTCAAACAGCAGGCTTTTTGGTGATTCCAACACAACTAGTCACATTAGCATGTCATTAGGGTGTTCATCTTATTACACATTTTTTGTGATTTATACAAAGTGTTAAGTTTACTAGAAAATTTTAAAATTCTCTTTAATATAAGAAATATTTTAAAGCCAAAAAAAAGAATCTGAATAATATGGAGTCTGAATATTTAGGAAGTAGAATGCTACTTTTCGCTTATAAGAAAATAAGATGGACTAGAAAATATACAACCTAGTAAAATCCCTCTATTAAATTTTGTCTCTTGTTTTCTAAGAATTAAAAAAGAGAACGAGGGACAATGGGAGTGGGGAGAGAAGGAGGAAGAGAAAACAGGAGGCAGTGGGAGAGATAGGTAGCTAACTGACTTCTCCACACTAGCATTTGAGCACTCATCACATACCTGCAGGGATGTACACAAGCTTGGGAATCCAACCAAGAACTAACAATGCTTGTGGCCACTCCATTACATTCTTTTCCCCAAAGCATATATTAAGTAAATTCTAAAAAATGGACACTAGAGGGCACTGCAGCTGGCCAGATCACTTCAAACATTGTCAATTTTTTTAAAAGAAAAAAAAATCACTTAATAATAAAGTGACTGATTTCCTTTAAAAACCACTTATTTAGACAAATAGAGATTTAGAAGTTGAAACATTCTAGTCAGATTAAATCAACTGGTAAATGGGTCAAATGTTGTGCCCCTTGCAGTCCGTCAGTGTCAGTTTAAAAGTCAGGGAATTAGAGCAAAGAGAGGATGACATCATTTCACATGCAAGGCCTTCCCCCACAGTAACATGCGAGGCCCTCCCCCACAGTAACTGGCCAGGAGGTAAAAGGATCTAAATGGCTGGTTTCTTTAGTCTGTGTTCCCCATGCTGCTCAGCCTTAGGCTTGCTCCAAAAAAGTGGAAGAAACAAAACTTGGACTAAAAACTAGAGTAGAGGTTTTGGCTTAGCTATGTTGTCCCATTGTGCTCCCCAGCTGTCCAGGCTGCTCTTCCTTTTTTTCAGATTCTCTTACAATAGTTTTTATTCAATAGATTCTCAAAGGGGAGGGGAGAGAAAGAAGGAAAAGAAAAGTATATGGTGATTTCTAACACATAATCCTTATCACTTTGGGGTCTCTCTTCCCCTCGATACGCTTGCTGAAACTCCCATTAACACTAATGGGAGTTACAGGAGCACATGAGGGGAAGAGAGACCCCCACCGTGTGCAAGATGTATCTCTCCCTAGATGTGCATCATGAGTATTTCATTAAATCTTACTGCTGTAAAGAGGCAACAGAGCTAGTGATTTGGCAATACCGGGAAAAAGATGCATTTTCAACTGTGCTTTCTATAATCTGATGATGATGTTACCCAAAGACCAACCTGATTTTTGTGTCCCATATGAGAGCTCTGTTAAAGAATAATTTGTTTATGTCACACAGCTACATACATGTATGATTTACTAGTCTATCTATTTCAGCATGCAATACTAGTTATAAAGCAGAAAAAATCATAAGTAGGGGGAAAAAAAACCCTGGCAGTATATGTTTATTAGCCTTAGTCTCAGGGAAGTAATGTTTGAATTCTTGATATGAAATCTGGACACAAAAATCAGGAACAGTCTTGTTCCTTAAAGAGCAGCAATCTCCTCTAGCTTACTTTTTAAAATTTAAAGTGTAGCTAAACATACACAAAAAATTAAGCACAGACAGTCTCAAAAGCGCAGGTTTGCAAAAGTTAACACTGTTCACCCCTAAACACTGAAAAATAATCCAGTTGAGATATGTATTTTTAAAGATGGGATGAGGCAAATGTCATAAACATATATTTTAAAGCACAAATTAAGTATGTTTAGTTGTCTTTACTATATGGATTAATTTTCCTATTCTATCCACATCATGATCTATATTTTAAAAATTACAAAAAAAACTACATATGTTTCTTGTCCTGAGAAGCATGAATGATTTAAAAAAGCTAAGAAAGAAAAAAATTAATTAGCCAGCCTGTGAAAGATTAAAACAATGTTCTTACTCCTGCTTTTCAAAACATACAAGAACTCATTGGGCAAAGCTAATAGAATTGTTATGAAACATGTAGACAGAGGAGATACTTTGCAAAGATGAAAAACATGGTGACCACGGGTGAAACATGAGAATAAGATAGTGGAGAATCTCTCCTTTGGTGTTAAAAGGTTTAAAAACTATTTTAGAAAGGTAAACGTATTATATAATGTTCAAAAAAAATCAAATGGAATCTTTATTTTATATATATACTCAGTCACGTATCTGCAAGATATATAAGTTTGAACATGAAGGAACTTGTAAGAAACACAAGATTAATTTTGTTTTTGCTTACATACTTTACATTAGAAAAGTCTGTGGTGGGGGGGTTTAGTAAAATCAGTCAATGTGAAAAATATATAACATTCTTGAGTAAGGTTAGAAGTTCATGTCATGTGATGCTCAGCAAGATAGTAATACCCTTGTCAACTCACTGCCCTGCGTGGCAAACAAACTTCTAGTGTTACATCTTTGACAGCCTAGGGAAGAGCAAAGGTCACTTCTATGCAAAAGCATTAAAACTGTTGCTTGAAAAGAATTTCATGTCACTAAAGATAAGAATTATTGTAGTGTTTTGTAGCTATTGCATGAAAGGCTAGATCTATTTACTGCATTCCTTTGAGGAAAACTGATTTTTTTTTCCTACCCTCAAAGGCAAAAATTTGGGAGATGTTTACTTTAAAAGGTCTTTTGAAAAATACAATTGCTTTAAGCCAAAATATTCTTATCTGTGGAAGGACCATCTGTATGTATCTACTTTCTATACCTGCACTGAAATTTTCTTAAAAAGAAAACTACATGTTTTTGGCAGAAGTTTCATGATACATAACCCAAAACATATATACTTAAATTACTATTGATCATAGTCCTCAAGGTTTCACTAAGCCTCAGTGTTTTATAGCTGCATTTTATAGGACTAGAGTGTTAACATGTAATGATTTTGTTCTCGCTTCCTTTCTGAAAAAACACTAACCAAAACCTCTTGTAGCAACCTACTTCTGCTTTCCTGTCCAGGTCTAGAATCAGGCCTCTGTTTCCTTTCCACATGTCACAGTAGGAAGGACTCTGGAAAGCTACTTCCTGAACACACACTTCTTGTCCACCCGGCCTTGACAGCTTGAAAGAGTGATGTATGGACATATCAGAGAGGGGAAGGTGACCCTAACTCTAGCTTTTTGCAAGACACAGAGATGATATGGCAGACCTTGCCCCAGCTGACATGTGGCTATGAAGAGGTGTAAAGTCCTGATAAGAAGGCAGTCTTTCTCTTCTTTCCGTGTAAAATAATTGCTGGTTTATCAAAACTAACCTCATGCTTGCACTACAGATATGGTTTATCTCCTGCTATTTGGAAATAACAACAAGCAAGAAAAGTTGTCCGTATCATGTGATTTTGTACAGAGTGTGTGCAATTATTTTTCCAGTCTCATTCATAATTAGTACTTGGGGATATGTGCCAAGTGGAAATGGATAAGGAGAACATCCTTCCTACCCTTTTAGGCCACCAGTGTCCTTTTCCAATTTTTAAGCTGCTGTCACTGGACTCTGGCATTTCTTACCCAATTCATTTGCTTTCTGTGTTAATCATATGCAATGAAGATATGCATGGCCAACATTTAAACAGGCTGCAGATCAATTAGCGGTCTTAAGTTTATCTGATTTTTATCAAAGAAGACAGAGCTGTGGGTCGATTGTCAGAGCCTGTGTCAAGTTGACCTTTTCAGAGATGTCTACATTGCCAGTCCCCTGGGCAACTTGTTGTCCCCTGTTAGTCTCTGAATGGCAGAAGTCTGTTCTGCTCAAGCACAAAGTATACACAGATGTCTATATTACATTCTTATAGGTTTGACAGCAACTGCATGTTGTATCTATAAACTGTCCTTTAGCAGTGACACTTCCTCAATGATGATAAGCTAATTTATGCAACTAAATCTCCTTTGTGCAGAAATGAAAGCTAATTGAGTCATTACAAAGTAATTCAGGAAGGAATACCTTGTATAAATTGGCTTACTTTATAAATCCTTCTCAAGTGGTTTTCATGCATCCTAAATGGGACTAAGCAGCTTATCAGCCATAAGATATCCAAGCCAAACAAGCCAACTTTGGGGAGCTGTGTAAACATCTTTAGAACAGTAAGAACATGGATAAAATGAAAGTGAACAAAAGCAAAATAAGATTTGCCAAGAAGCTACACAATTCATTACCTGAGGTGTGATGAACACTATCCTGACCCATCTTCCTTTGTTCTTCCACTTTCACTGGAGCACTGTCCTCTTCTTCTTCTGTAAATAAACATCAATGGCACACTGAAGGGTTTCCTCAGGGATAACAATACAGTACTCACTCAATTTTAAAAGCAAAACTAAAAGTTTATAACACATAAACATTATTTTTCAAAGAATAAAACAACTCAAGATTCACATTCCTTTTTCAACAATCTAACACTGAATAAATAAAATACTAGCTGCTGCCAAATAGCAAACTTTCCAACTTTCCAAATAGCAAACTTTCCAACTTTCCAATAAAATACTAGCTACTTCCAAATAGCAACCTTTCCAACTGGCTTGGCAAAATTTAAGATATGTACTAATGCACTGCATGTTTTGTTTTAAATACTTTTAGAAACTCATCTGGAACAACCTTAATTTCAGGAAAACCCTTAAATCCAGTAAAGTAACACCCAGCATTATACTGATACACCACATTATACTGTGTGGCAGGAGTATCATATATAAAATCATGGTCCCTAAAACATCATATAGCAAGGAGAAATGTGTGATTAAAAATGCAGTTAACCTATAAATCATTTATTATCATATAATTTCATATGTTTTCTCACTTAATCTTCACAGGAAGATACTATAATGATCCTCATCCTTTGAGGTAATTCCCCCAAAATTATACCAAGGACCTATTATGTGTCATATACAATGCTGGATGTTAAAATCTCATAGACAAATAATTTTTAATCCTCATTCTACAGACAAGTTTATTTTTAGAGACTCAAAAAGGTGAAGTAACTTCCAAAGTGTGTCATTCGAACTTAAGTTTGTGATTATAAAGTCAATGTTCTTTATCCTACATATAATCAGTGCTCCATTTACATTTGTTCCACATCCACCTATACCATTCCTTCCCCAAATTATGCAAAGAAATAAGATAAAATTAAATGAGAAGAGTTTTAAATAGACTTAATAAACTAATTCATTTACACCAAGAAAAATATTTATTACATTATTTTTCCTCACCTAAGGATTTACATACAAACCTAGAAATACTTAAGGCAGGACATATAAACAAATGGCATGCCAAAGAAAAACTGGATTCAAAGAGAATAATAATTTCAAGAAAACTCCTAAAACTTTAAAGAAAAATATGCAAAATATATAAATGCAGTCATTGTAACTATTCAATCAATCAATCAATCTTCATTGGATATTAACTAACTGTGAGACAGAGGAGATCTACCAAGGAGGTAAAAGTAACAGGAAGTCTCTGCTCACAGGAAGCTGACAGCACAGATGGGACAGAAGACAAGCTCTAAAGGAAAATAGGCTGAAGGGGCCTAAACCTGACAAGTGAGGCACAAAGCACTGAAGAAGTACAGCAGAGAAACCCCCCAACTAGGGAGTACCCACGGAGGCTCCAAGGGATGGAGAGAGTTTAAATAAGGCGAGAGGGTAAGAAGGATATTTCCAGAGGGATAGGTATGATCTTTAAAAGAAAAAGGCACGTTCATATTCATTTTGACTAAAGAATCTGGTACACATAGGGGACGAGCTGGGTAAGAGTTACGCTCATAGTTTGGACCAGCTGTTGAGGGGCCATGAACATCTTGTTATGGACTGCAGGCTTTTAACTGGTGGGCAATAAGAGCCTTAGAAGGTTTTTTGAGCAGAGAAAGGGCAGGACTGAAGCTATGCTTCAGGAACGGACATCTGATCCCATTGTCTCAGACAGCCTAAAGAAGGGGCGGGGAGAGAGACTACTGTGGATAAAGGGGAAGGAAGTCCTGAACTGAAGGGGCAAAGGAAATGGAAAGGAGATGGTTATAAGACGTAAAGGAACCAGAATGGATAAGCTTTGTGCCTGAATGTGGAGGAATGAGGGGGGAAAAAGAGCAACAAAGGATGGTTAAGGTTTTAAGCTTAGTTAACTGAGAAATGGACATATTATTACTAAAAGGAGGATAGCCAAAATAATCTATCTTACTGGGGAACACAAGGAGTTGTGTTTTCAACAGGAGGAATTTAATGTATTGGTGAGGCAACCCAGAGAACATGTCTGGGCAACTGCAAAGTATGGTAGAGCAGTCAGGACTACAGGTGGAAATTTAGGAGTCTCCTGAAAATGTTAAATGGGGATGAATCAAAATCAGCATTTCAACCAAGCTTGAGGGTAGCTGTACTTACATGACAAATAGAACTGTTTTGAATTTCTGTAACTCGATTCAAACAAAATAATGACAACTCCTATATAAGGGACACCTGAAAATATCTGGCATTTTATTCATATTGTTAAACCTAACACTGACAATTTAATATGGTTCAGTCAAATATATAGAAGACCTAATAAAAGTATAGCACTCTTTTAAAAAGTATCCTGTCTCTTTTCTTTTTAACAATAGTTATCTCACTTATGCCAAACCTTAAAGGCTAGCTTTAATAAATGGGTTAATAGGGTGTTTCCATACAAATTTTTAAAGGTAGAAGGAACATTTACAGTCATTATTCCAACCTACTCATTTTATTGACAGATAATCTTGTAAAAGGTGAAGGAGAAAGCTTTCCTTACTTTTCACACTTTCTTTCCATAGCACCCACTCCCCTTTTAATTTAGTCACAAATTCAATAGTAAGAAATAAATTAAAAAATGGATAAAGGCACTCATCCTCCGTCAAAAGCTATAACCACATCAATACAGTAAGTACTATTCGTGGCTTTTAAGAAGAGACTGTGTGGGCCGGGCACGGTCAGTCACGCCTGTAATCCCAGCACTTTGAGAGGCCCAGGCGGGTGGATCACCTGAGGTCAGGAGTTCGAGACAAGCCTGGCCAACATGGCGAAACCATGTCTCTACTAAAAATACAAAAATTAGCATGGCATGGTGGCAGGCACTTCTAATCCCAGCTACTCAGGAGACTGAGGCAGGAGAATTGCTTGAACCCAGGAGGCGGAGGTTGCAATGAGCTGAGATCGCGCCACTGCACTCCAGCCTGGGCGACAAGAGTGAAGCTCCATCTCAAAAAAAAAAAAAAAAAAAAGAGACTGTGGGATTTAGATTTCACTACCCAAATCAGCATGAACATATAAAAATTCATTACAATACTTAATGAAAAAACTCTGCTCTTTGACAAAGTTAACAACGAATTTAGAAGTATTTGTTACTATGAATTTTTTACTTTATTAAAACTTAAGTGCCAGTAACATGTGTTCTGGATTGTACATTGGTGTCAGAGAGCTTTGTCCTTAGAAATATGCACTCTTAAATTATCAGAATAATGATATTAAAAGTATTTACTTAAGAATTAATGTTTACTATAAAATATCCAAATTGAAATCCATGTAAGATGCCATTTAATAAGCAGATTTTAGAGGATGAGATGCTCATTAAGGACACTTCCTTTTTCCATTTTAAACCTGGTAGTGATATTTTTAAACCAAAGCCTTATGCATTTCATATATCAATTTTTCTTAACAATATTTAAACAACTCATTTTATCTTGGCTAACAATACAAATAGCTTCCATATAAAAGATAACAAAATCAAATATGGTGTATGTTTTTGAATCTTAGGCAGGGAAAAAAACCTCAGACTGAACCTTGAATAGAACTTGGCACAAAGGAGATGTTCGATAAATATAGAATGAACAAATGGATTAAAAAATCATAAAAATAAATCTTAACATATTCATTTATTAATAGAATAAAGCTCTTAAAAATATGTAAGAACAAGTGACCAAAATTCTAGGCAATAATCACCTTCACAATATATTAGAAATATATATATTCACATATTTTTTTATTTAGGTTTATTATTAAATATGTATTATTTTGGTGTTGAGGCACAATGTCATTGTACAATACTAATTAATACCTCAAATAGTCAATGTTTGTGAGTTAATATATTCCATTCAACATTTTAATAACAGTAAACAAAAACAGCTCAGCTATGCAGTAAAATCCATCAAACCACACAGATGGTTATAAGGTTTTCATTATGTGGTTTCCATAGCAATCATATTGCAAATCTGGAAGCTTCTTGCAAATAAGCAGCTTGTATTTACATGCCTCTCAGCTGCAGCACAAAACTCTTCAACATGTGAAGTTATTATTCCAATCACACATTGTTAGAAGAATCATCAGGAGATTTTTTTTTTTTTTGAACAAACAGGATGAAAATAACAGTAAAGTGAGCTAAGTGCAGAAGAAAATTCAAACACAGTCACACGTTTACTAAACTGATCAGTGAGAACAGTAGAAATGTTCTGGTAGTCATCAAAAGGTTTTAACAATAAACTCTGCCAAAAATATGAAACTTCCAGGAGCAATCAGACCCTGAAGAAGTAAAAAAAAAAAAAAAACTGCACCCACCCCTCTTTTTAATAGATATTTGGCCTTCTCTCTGAGTTGAGCAAAGAGAGGAAGAATGGCAAATAGTTTGAGTCTTCCCAAATCTTTTTAGCATTTGAGAAAAGGCTTACTGTGGGAAAAGTCATGGCCCTTTTTCCCCCCTTTTAATCTACTTAATTTACAAAATTGATCCAGTTCCATAACAGATGGATTATTACCCTAATATGGATTGCAAATCTGTCTAGCTATGCAGTTTTTACAAAATGGGCATTTATGACTTACTAATGTTCTTATCTTTAGGATAAATAACCACAAAGAAGAGCGATAAGCAAATAGCACCATTTAGTTGACACTGCTTGAAAAAAGGTTGAAGAAAATTTGTTAGCACCAACTCAAGGTATGCGATGTTCACATCAAGGCTGAGGACTGATTTTATCATCTCTTTCAGGGACAAGAGGAAGACGATATAAAAAATCTTTCAATTACATAATGATCACCTTTCTCACTAAATATCCTCAGAAAACAGCTTTACTAAATTATAATGTACTTTAAAACATAAAACACAGAATCAAAAGTTAAGCTCTGAAATAAAGTTTGGATTTAGATCTCCACCTGTCCAGGTATTATTTAATATTATATATTTTTCTCAGGAAATGTGAATATTTATTGCTTAAATGTTCACATTATATGCATTTATATCCATTATGTAACTAAATCCTCCAACAATTCTATGAGGTAATTATAAGTACTTTTATCATCACCATTTTATGAATATGAAAAATGAATTTATGGAGCTTTAACTTGGCAAGGTTCATACATCCAGTTAGTACATAAGCTGGGATTTTAACTTTAGGCATATGCCTTAACTCTAAGCCACAGTGTCTCCTCCTTTATTTTCATTAAAATCTTCAATTTACAGGTGGATTGCTTTCTAAAATTTTACTTAAAATACTGTCTGTTTGTGGACTTTGAAAACATTTTCACATGGAATAGTAGGTTCTACACTGTCATAGCATCATATCTGAAGTACATCTTAAGCAAACTTTTTAGTGCTGATTTAGAAACAATTGCAACCAGGGGTGCCCAAAATATATGGTCCTCTTTCTCTTCCCCAATTCCCCTTCCTCACCTCTAGCTTTTAACACACTCCCCTGTTCCTAAAGTTACACACTATTTGGGCATTGCACACAAGATGCCCCTGAATGGGAGATGGAAGAGGTGACATGGGGGAACAGAGGACACCACCGGCTAGTCCTAGTGGTAAAATGTAAAAGATAGAAGTACTGGGAGGATATACACAAATGGAACCCCACCCGCTCTTCTCTCCCATGACCTGTGGCAAGCCACAAAGGCTGGAAGAAGGGTGGGAAAAGTTAGAGTCAAATCTAAGGGGTATGGGCAAAAGATTCAAAATTATGACAGCAAGGGAAAGTGAGCTCCCCAGGGGCCTATAAATCCAGAACTACTAGTAATATGAAGGATTTTTATATTATTATATTTTATTATACTTCTAAAGGACTGTTCTGTCTATTCAATAAACTATTATTTTACAGCAATAAAATACATATTTTTAAAAAGATATAAGCATGTACCTTTTAGCATTATACAAACTTCAGAATGAATAGAAGGATAAAGATGAGTGAAATAGCATAGTTAGAGTCATGTTTACTCTTATGGAAATTTGGCAAAGTGAGGCCTATTGTTACAGCTCTGTTACTCACATAAACTGGACACTGCTTCTAATTCTTAGTGTCATCTCTGTACTTCAAAGTAGGAAGAGTAAGTCTACCCCATAGCACTCTGAAGAAGGATTTGGGGAAGACAATGAGATAACCAGACTTCTCAGGGGAAAAAATGAAAAATTAGTATGCTCTATCAAGTTTATTACCTTAGGAACTAGGAGTTTTGCAACAATTTATTAATTAAGTAACCAGGAAGGTTAATGTGATATAAAAGGCAACAAAATAAGCAACAGTTGTTCAACCACAAAATCTAATTTTCACCTTTGACATTCTATTATTCTAAGGTTTAATATGAAAAGGTTATCACTACACTTCAAAAGCAAAAGGAAATACCATTGGATTGTAGTAAATTTCTGTACTATGACACTAAAATTAATAATTTAAACACAAATCTGCTTTGGGAGGCCAAGGCAGGAGGACCGCTTAACAGTTTGAGTTTATAGTGAGCAAAGATCATGCCACTGCATTCTTGCCTGGGTGACAGAGCAAGACCCTGTCTCTAACAAAAACAAAAACAAAAAAATACCCATACACACACAAATCGGAAAATGTGAAAATAATAATTTTTCACATAGACATATTTGTTAATATCATGATTGGGATGTTGGAAAAAACTTGAACTCAAGCAAAGATCTCATTTGACAGAGTCTGGAAAAAAAAAATCTTAGAAGGGAAAGAAACCTTAGATAGAATCTTGTTCAGTTTCCTCATTTCATAGAAGATGAAGTAAACTGTGAGTGCTGAATGACTGGACCGAGGGCACACAGCTTGCACACTGCACCCTTCTCCCTGAAACTGCCTTCTGTGCACTGCAGACATTTCTGAAAAGTTATCTGCTGCTCGAGAAGGACTCCTTTGTTTCAGGAGCAGTCTTGTATACACTTGATCACCTACAGGTAATAGGCAATTATGGCAAAAAGGAACGTATACAGGTTAAAAACAAAGTTTTCATAGGTCAAATTCGGTTGGTCAGAAGCAACTGTGAGTTAGAAAATGATCCTACTCCTAAAGAGTACTAGGTATTAGGAAGTTATGAAATGGAGCTCCTTCTTGTCCCATTGAATTATTCACTGTATGATAAAAATTCTCCTTCACAACCCAAATTCTTAGCTTTTTATTAAAGTTTATAACAAATTCTGTAATTCTAAAATTCTTTTAGTCCAGGAAAGTCTGAATTCATTTATTTTTCACTTATAGTATCTATAGCCTCTATCTGGCTCTGGATTTCTGATACAATTACAGCTCATTTTTTTTTCATTTAAAGTAACCCTTTTTCTTATTATTCTTGTTACAAAAGCAATATCTACTCATTGCTGAAAGTCAGAAAATAGAGATAAGCAAAATAAATAAATAAATCATCTATGATCCAAGCATAACCACTATTAACACCTTCTTCTAGGCTACCTTTATTCAGCTACTGGTTTTTCTTAATTCTTATTTTAAATAAAATACCCCAAATGCATATGTATTCACTGTCCCCATACATTTCTTATCCCAAATGTATATATGCATTTCATTGTAAACTGTTTTGAATCCTTTTTTAGAAAGTAAAATACTTCATCTCAATTTAGATTTTTTTGGCTTGCTTTAAATTTTATTAGATTAAAAAATACTATCTAGTGATAAATAGGTTGATGTTATGATTATTTGATTGTAATGTGGCTGTCTTATCAGGGTCTACAACTGCCCACTATAACCTCTGGAAAAACAGCTGATATATGGATGCAGAACTCATTTGTTATAGGCTTTTGCTCTGTTTCCTCTGCTTGCCTATGCAAATATACCCTTTCTCATCATATGCAGTGCATCTTAACCTCATTTTCAAGAGCCCAAGAAACAAAAAGCACAGTTTCATAGAAAGAACCATCACCATTAGACTTACTGGCTCCACATCCCGTATACCAGCAGTGCTTTCCAAGATCTGTTTGCAGGGTGGAGGGTCTGTGGGGTCAAAGCTGTTTTCATAATAATACTAAGACATTATGTGTCTTTTTCACTATGTTAACATTTGCACTGATGTTGCAGAGCAATGATGGGTAAAACTGCTGACACCTTAGCATAAATCAACTTAGACTGCCCTGCACTGGCATAAAAGGAAAAAAATGAAAGAAGTCAGTTGCACTAAAGAATGTCCTTGATGAAGCAGTAATAATTATGTTCACCTAATATCAACCTTGAGTATGTAACTTTAATATTCTGTGTGACAAAATCAGAAGAATGTATAAAGCATTTCTGCTACACCACCAGATGTGTAAGAATCTGAGTATTGAGCTGAATTAGCCACTTTTTTATTCATGGAACACCATTTTTACTTGAATGACTGACAAACTATGGTTATTTAGACTTGGGAATCTGGCAGACATTTTCTCAAAAGTAAATGAAATAATCTTGTCATTTCAAGGGAAACAACTGACGGTATTTATTGCCAATGATAAAATTTGAGCTTTCAAGCAAAAATTAGAATTTTAGAAACTTGTATCTGCCACTGTAAGCTTGACAGCTCCCCACTATTTAAAGACTTTTCCAAAGAGATGGATGGTGATATAAACGAAATGTGCGTTTTTCTTGGGTTGTGTCATAGTTGTGTCAATATTTGTAGGTTCTGCGTAATGTAATGAACTAGTATTTTCCAACTGACCAAAGCATAATGTTACAAAATCAAGCATGGGTAAAAGATCCATTCAACAAAGTGCAAGACAGGCCTATGAATTTTAACGTAAAAGAGTATGAAAAGTTCATTGGTATGGTTTCAGATTCCACATTGTACCAGCTTTTAACTACTACTTGTTGCGTCTGGTTACAATATCAAAAAAGAATACCTACAATTACCTGCAAGTAAAGTACCTCCCTTTTCCTTCCTACATATCTGTATGAGGTGGATTTTCTTTATAAGTTAACTGTACTTAAACAATATATCACAATAAACAATGTAGAAGCAGATATGAAACTCTATTGTCTTCTACCAAGACAGACATTCAAGACAGTTGTAAAAATGTAAACAATGCCATATTCTTCTAATTTTAGGGGGAAATATAGATATTTTTCCTAAAAATAAGTTATGTACAGATGTAATAGGTTTATCATCATGACTTTTAAATTCATTAATAAATCAACATTCTTTAAAGATCTGTTTTAATTTCTAATAGGGTAAATATTGAGATTTAACTATTTACCAACCTATTTATCATTAGATAGTATTTTTTAATCTAATAAAATTTAAAACAAACCAAAAAAATCTACATTGAGATGAAATACTTTGCTTTCTAGAAAAAAATTCAAAACATAAACAAAAGCTTTTAAGGGTCCTTGATAATTTTTAAGATTGTAAAGGGATCCTGAGATCAATAAGTTTAAGAATGGCTACCCTATACTTTCTAGGGTAGTTTTAGTTAAATATCTAAACATTGTTCATCCACCACATGAAAAAAATGATATCCTGCTAACCTAGAACATTATTTGATAATTATTTTATGTTCCCAAAGCACACAATCTCAGGATTGAATCACATTAAACTGTGGACTCATATTGAGCTACTGACCAAAGTTCCTATGCGTTTTTCCCATTTTCTGTGAAGCCAAGTCTTTCCTTTCTTGTACTTGTGCAACTAGATTTTTGGAGCAAGTGGAATATTCTATCATATTTCATCTTGTTGGATTTGACCCATGATTTTGTTCTATTGAGAGCAAGCCTGTATCCAAAACAATGATGAATAGGTTGGATATGATAATATTGAAAATAAAGCCCTAAGGTATTCATAAAATCAATTAATTAGCACTCTCTGGATACAGCTGTAGAGTCAGTTATCCGGTGGTCTCTATATCTATAAAGATTTCATGAGAATCCTGACCACATGTCTTACTGAAGTCCAGTTATATGTCCGCCAATTCCTTGAACTCATACTGGGTTCCAGTAATTAGTGTTTCATCTTCTAGATAACATAAAAGACTCTCTTTGATACTCTATGTTAGCAGTTTCTGGAGTCCTCTTTACAGCCCACTAACTATCTAGAATTTTCAGAATTCATCTGAAAAGGGATACCAGATACCCTTTTCAGAACCAACAGAGCCATCCCCAACTGCTGGGACTCATGCTGCAGTTGGTTCATAGCTGTGTCTCTCACTAGAAATTGCCTTCAACTGCAGGAAATTGCTTCACTCAAGGTTATAGGGCCTCCCAGAGAATGGCTTGGAGCCAATGAATAGCTAATGCAGGAATACAAAGACAAGCCCCTATGCCTCAATTTGGCACAACCCTGAAGAGTCAGCCTAGCCTAGTCCGGCCTTCTTCACTTCATCCAGCGTTATGTCCTAAGATCACTAACCCATAAACCTTCTACATAAAACTGTCTTAGAGTCTGTTTCAGGGAACCCAACCTGAGCCACTTTGTACTGTTTTTGAAGTTTATAATACAATTGCTAGACTCCAGACCTCTCAAGTCTTTCTCATCCTTCATGTTTCCCTCAAAATCAGTGACAGCAGCTCAATGACTTCATTTACAATTTCTCTTGTAATGTACGACAGTTTTACCTGGGCCAGAAGACAAACCCAAGTCCTACTTATCTTTAAAGCAAAGCTCAATCCCCACTCTGGGAAGCAGCTGGCCTCTCTCCCCTTTGTGTTCTCACAGACTTGGTCCAGGCCTCTATTATTCCACTCATAAGGTACTGCAAACATTCCTCTACTGTCCACTTTTACTCCAGGTGTGGACTCGCCAATGGCTTATTTATATTACCTAAACAAGCCTGGAACAAAGAAAGGGTTTGTTTTTGGCTAGCTAGGTATTTTATTTGAATCTTTGTCAATCCTGGGCTTCTGTTTGCTCTTACCAATCTTATTAGTTGGAGGATGATTCTTAACAGAAAAGGAGCAAATAGAAACTGAGCTGTTTGAACCACTGTCTCTAATAAGTTTTGAAAACAAAAACACACAACTGTCGTACATTTTTGGTTGTGCTTATCATAATTTATAAATGTAAGCTATTTTCATATTTTCTTTGGTTATTCAGCCATTTCAATTGTTGATGGACACCCTCTTTAAAATTTGCATTCAGGCTGGGCGCAGTGGCTCACGCCTGTAATCCCAGCACTTTGGGAGGCCAAGGCAGGTGGATCACCTGCAGTCAGGAGTTTGAAACCAGCCTGACCAATATGGTGAAACCCCATCTCTACTAAAAATACAAAAATTAGCCAGGTGTGGTAGTGGGCGCCTGTAAACCTGGGAGGCTGAGGCAGGAGGATTGCTTGAACCCAGGAGGTGGAGGTTGTAGTGAGCTGAGATTGCGCCACTGCACTCTGGCCTGGGCGACAGAACAAGACTTCATCTCAAAAATAAATAAATAAATAAAACTTGCATTCATTGAATAGATTCTAGAACAAGGATATTATTTTAACTTCTCTTTTTTTCCTCATTAAGATCATTTACAATTAAAATTCAAATGGCATTTAAAAATACTTGTTTGTCATTAATACCACACATTTTTGCTTATTCTTTCCCTGAATTTTCTGAAATCTGCCTTCCTACAGTCTTAGCAAATGTGTGTGGCTAATGGGCAGCTTTTTCTTCGGTGGCTATCATGGATTCTAAGATGATATCTGCTTTTGTCCAATTTTTTCCACAATTAAAAGTGGACACGGTATCAGTTTCCTTATTTATTTCCTATATCCTTCTGTCTCACTCATTTTAAAATATGCCACTTCCATGTTTGAACTATATTTTTTGTTTTTTGTTTTTTTGAGGCAGGGTTTCACGCTGTCACCCAAGTTGGAGTGCAGTGGCATGATCTCAGCTCACTACAACCTCTACCTCCCAGGCTCATGTGATCCTCCCACCTTAGCCTCCCAAGTAGCTGAGACTGCAGGCGCACACTACTACATCTGGCTAATTTTTGTATTTTTTGTAGAGACAGGGTTTTGCCATGTTGCCCAGGCTGCTTGAACTCTTGGGCTCAAGCAATCCACCTGCCTCAGCTTCCCAAAGTCCTGGGATTACAGGCACGAGCCACTGCGCCCAGCCATGTTTGAACTGTATCTCAAGAAAGAAAAAGATATGATGATAATGATTGTTTATTGCTCTCTCTCCCCTTCTCTACATTCTTAGTGTCAGTTTGTCAGTTCTTCTTGTTTGAAGACTCCTAGTTGCTGCATACTAGAAAAACTAACCATCCTGATCTCTGGTTCTCTGTGTCCCAGTCAGTAAGAAACTGAGGATGGGGAGAGAGTCACACTCAGTCTTACTCCTTTGTGCTTAGTTCGCTGTGCCCTACAGTAATAGCTTCTACCTGCTTAGAAGGCCTCAGTCCAAGGAATGAAAGGGATCAAGCACATGGTGTTGAATATTTAATATTTATAGGGCAATTATCAAATAATAGCCTCACTTGTATTTTTCTACTATCACCACATTTCCCCTCTGCAATATGATGTAACTTCTAATTTGCGAATAGAGATTATGAGATACATCAACATCTCTGCATACCACCACGATGTGGTATTTATCTTGAGCAGTGGTTATCAAACTTCAGCAGCATCAGAATCACCTGGTGGGCTTTCAAAATCCAGATTGCTGTGCCCCATGCACAGAGTTTCTGATTCAGTATATTTTGGCTGAGCTCGAGAAGGTGCATTTCTAACAAGTCTCCAGCCCATGCTGCTGGTCCCAGGACAATACTTTGAGAACCATGGCTCAGAGCCGTATCTTCGAAGGCACAGGTGTCCAACCTTTTGGCTTCCCCGGGCCACCCGAGAAGAAGAAGAATTGTCTTGGGCCACACATAAGATAAACTAACACTAACAACACCTGATGAGCTTTAAAAAAAAAAAAAGTCCATGCATAATTTTCATGATATCCACCACCACAAATAAGCAAAAAAGTCCCTGCATTCAAAGGATTAGACATGGTTGTCCTAAGGCTTTCTTTTGCATAAGGTCTCTAAGGTTTCAGTGTTCTATCATTATTTGAAGGTAAGTACGTTTTAAGCTTCAAAATAGAGATATATGTCACTAAATAATACCAAAGTAAAATTAATTATATAATGGAATTAGCAAAATAGGAGTTAATCCCATATATGCATTTGAAAGATACAACAGAACTATATAAATGCAATATAATTTGTAGTCCAAAAGTTTATATTACCCTCTTTCACTAGCTATACAAACTTAGACAAGTTAATTAAACTCTCTGAACCTCAATTTTTTCATCTGGACAACAGAACTATAAAATCTGCTTTAGATAATTATTATGAGGATGAAATGAGGTAAACTGGTCAACACAAATCTGCATAGCAGATTTGTAACAGTGATTATAATAATCTGTTTACTGTGTACTAAACACCACTAGGTACTATATACATAAATCTCATTCAAAACCCATCATTACCATTTTACAGATAATGAAACGAAGGCATAGAAACATTTAAGTAACTTGTTCAGCATAACACAGTTATAATAATAATTAGTGTCAGGATTTACACCCAGGCAGTCTGCCTCCAGAGCCCAGGTTCTGAAGCACTACTGTTTTTCTTCCCTTTGGGTGTAAAACCTTGCATGTATTACTTGCTCCTGTTTGTTAATTAATTAAACAGCATTTTAACCTATTGTCACAACATGCAACTTATGAGAAAGTTAATATCATGATGTCAGATTGACATATATTCTTATTTTTAACACTCTTCAATGACAAAATAATTTGGCTGACAATCGTTTAAAAAAAAATGCTCCCTTGAAAAATAGTGTACACTGCTGAAAAAACAGGAGACAAGTCATGTTTGTAATGGCCACAGAAAGTGAAAAACTTGGCATTTGCCCCTTCCATTTTTCTTCCAGTTGAAAGGCAGCTTGCAAATGGAAAAATCATCTCCCATCACCTCCCTCCCAGAGACTAAATGTGATGAAAAAACAGAGTAAGGCCAAGCCCTGAAGCAAGCAGGGCTGAGAGCAGCTTCAATCCTAGCCAGGGGCCTAAGAAGACTGATTAATCCTGAATAAGATAGCTATAGTTTCTTAACAGATATGACTGCAGTTAAGACATGGAAAATACAGCAAATTAAAGCACTTTTTGTAATACAAAAGAATGGCACTCTCAAAATATGAATTTCCACGTACCTATGAGTGGCTGTGCACAGACTTTCAGAATTGTTTTTAAGAAGTTTTCAATTCTAATGTAAGAGATATCTTCTTGACATACAGACTAATTTATGATAAAATATGTTATAATGGCTGAAGAGAAAAGATGTGCTAGAACTAGGATATTTCTGTAGAAAGGGGCTGCCAAAAGAAGCAAGGTAGAACCTGCAGGGGGAAGAAGGTGAGGTTAGGCATATAAAACTCATCTGATGGAGGTCTTGATGCTCATTCTTGCAAAATAGCATTTGTTGTCCTTCAAAGTACATAAGGATAAAAATTTGAGCTCAAAAACCAACACACTTGCTCAGTTTTGGCCCCCTAAAGGGATAGGTTGAACTCTCATTTACAAAGTTTCTCTTACTTGGATTCCAGAAAAAAAGCCAACATCAACAAAATGTCTGCTCTTATGTAAAAGAGCCAGAATATTTTTAATGTACATGGCAGGCAAACCAGATCTTACTTTTTTTAAGGTCTCACCCACAGTGTCCCAGGGTAGCAGATGAAGTAAATTTATCCACTCTGGGAAGACAAATCCCTGCCACCTTAGGGGCCTAGGGTCTAGGCAGTGCCAGTGCTCCAAAACTAACCTCTAGCCTATTTTCCAGTATGACGAAACTTTCTTGTTTTCTCATCCCCAAATAACAATTGATATTTTTTTAAAGTTAAATATGAGATTTTATAAACTTTTCCTAGCACTTTTAGTTAAAACAAATGTTATGCTATAATTATGTACATTAAAATGCAATTTGGGATTTTATTTCCATCTAATTAAATAATGCAATCAAACATGTAAATTTAATGGCAAGCCCAACCACAGTACTTAATTAAGGGATCATTCAATGTTTATTGTCCTTGCTTAGAGTAAATCATTGATTTAAAGAGAATACACAAAATGACATATGAACTTTCCTGAACAGTCTACTTAAGAGCATAATGTTAACTATCAGAATGTAGTTTAACTGCATGACTTATTTACACCTGTTCTAGCTAAATAAAAGTAGTTATCAACCAGTGATTAAAGAATTCAGATGGTTTTATTATAAACAACTTTATCATATGACCCTTTACTTAGCTTTGGAAAATAATTTCTGGATTAAAAAAACTCAAGTAGAAAAATTATCTCAGTATAGTTCAATTTAGTGAGGAAATACAATACACTACTTGGCATGTGTCCACAGGAAAAGTCTGGCTCCCAGATGCTGCTTGCCAGCCCACAGTGGATTCAACAATGTTTAAATAACTGACAACGTACACTCATAGCTCTGATGACAAAGTGGCCAAAAATTTAGCAGGAGCCTGTCTCATGGGTATTTTCATACATTGAAAAGTTAAAATCAAAACAAAACAAATCATAGGGACGTACATACACACTTCACAAAACAAAAGATTCAACACAATTCAGTTACGCTTTTTTTAAAGTAGATGTTGCCAAAATTATTTTAAAATTAACAAATAAGACATACTGCTGCTAGAAACTCAAAATATATCAATGTTTTTTATTGTATAAGTATTATTAAAAGTGAGAAATATAACCCTATTTGGTTACCTATGCCCAAAGTCCAACAATAACTCTTTCTAACAAATAGATTAACTGTCTCCATAACTCATTCATTATAATCATACTATTTATATTAATATCCATGACTTTCTAACACACGTACCCATAGCTAACAAGTGTTCTTATTAGTTTGAATAAAATGAAATTGCCAATATTTTCCTAATTTTGACCTCCCAAAACAATAATTTTATAAGAGTCAAGGGTAAAGTAAAACTTCAAACTTTTGGCACCAAATTTTGACATCAAAGTGGTAGCTTTATTTTCTTAGTTATATAATATCTGTTTTTTTAATAACTAGCCCTGATGTGTCTCATTTAACTGAACAGTCTTCTTTCCAACCAGGAATATTCTAAGTAAAATCTATATCCCACTGCAGCAGATTCAAGTATAAACAGAATATTGTTAATATTTAATATAAAATCAGCTGTCACAAATGTAGCAAACAGTGAAAAAGCCATGATACAAATAAAATTACTTCGTGTGATTTTTCCTATTTCCAGATGCCAAGTTTCTTTGAGATGATATTCTCTCTCTTAATAACAAACAACTTCTGTCACATAATGTTTATGTCATATAAGTTTTACAAATGAATAGTGCAAAAACTGGTTTGACTTTCTAGGAAAGAAAATGATTGATCAGCATACAGAATAAAATAGGTTATTTAAATTAGAAGGACTTCAGCTGATTGAAATGCCAGCCCCATTTTAAAGATATATTCCAAAGTAACCACATTAACCTAATTTAACATGATTTCAAATGCAAATATGTATTAGTCTTAGCTTATAAAACCAAAGTGTACATTTGGGTCTGGATGGATCTCTATTTGATTTAATTTTTGAGTAATTCTTTGTATATACAAATGTAATTTTTATCCTAAATAGCATTAAGCAGCTAATTGGGATAATTTGCTTCATAAATTCAGCGGCCATTTAAAATCTCTTCCTTCATAAATTTAACACAAATTTCTTCTTGTCAAGAAGTAATTAAAGCCAGGCACAGTGGGTCATACCTGTAATCTTAGCACTTTGAGAGGCCAAGGCAGGTGGATTGCTTGAGCCCAGGAGTTTGAGACCAGCCTGGGCAACATAGTGAAATCTTGTCTCTACTAAAAATACAAAACTTAGCTGGGCATGGTGGCGCACACCTGTAGTCCCAGCTATTCCGTAGGCTTAGGTGGGAGGACTGCTTGAGCCCAGGAAGTCGAGGCTGCAGTGAGCCAAGATCACACCACTGCACTCCAGCCTGGGTGACAGAGTGAGATACCATTTCAGAAAAAAAAAAAGAAGTAATATTATAATTATAAAGCCCCTTAGTACATAGGAGACAGGATATTAGACACCTAGCACAGAACCTTGCCTATAGCACATACACAAAATTTTGTTTGACTTGAAATAAAGTTTCTAAATCAAGCACTTATAATTAAGTCTTCACTGTAGTGCTAATTCATTACTTATGGCTTAGGAATTCAAACTCTAGCAATATGGTCAACCAAGCTGAAACAGACCTGTCCTTCCCCACTTGCTCAAAGCAACATACTGATCATTTGCATGGTGGGGTTGAGGCTGGAGTTTTAACATCTTCATGGACACAGGAGACAAGGCTTTGGGCCTGTGAGAAGCAGAGAGATACAAATGAGACCCCCAACAGTCCAGGGAAGAAACAAGGAAGCTTTCTGTTTTTCCAGGGCTGGGGGTCATGGGTCTTCCTGTGAGAAATCAAACCCCCAAGCCTGTCCAATGTGAGATCCAAGTTTATACCATCCTCAAGCATGGTATTCCCAAGCCAAGAAATTTAACATAAAAATTTCAAAACCCCTGGGGTTCTAGCAGAAGCAAACATAAAACCATCCTTAGGAGAAGCACTTAAGGAAAAACACTTCCAGAACTCAGGGCATAAGGCACTCTCACAGAGGTAGGGAGAAAACCTGATAAGCTCACAATACATGGACCTAGCAGAAGAGACTTCCAAGTAAACAGGCAAATTCCTGTGTGGCCAGCTCTAATAGAAGTCAACACTGAAAGCTGAAGGAGCACAGAGAAGAGCTAAGAAATTAAGGAAAAATCCAAGGCAATGTGAATTGTTATTTTCATAGCATTTCTAAGCTAGAGATTCAAAACACATTATTACACTGGTCCCATCTCTTTGCTTTCACTGGGTGAAGGATTGATCTCACGTGAATGTTTGCTGGGGCTTTGGACCATCTGGTTTTTAATGTCTTGAGCAATGGGGTTTCTTCCACCACTTCCTTTGGAAAGTCTTTTTTTATTATTGTAGGGGCAAAAAAAATGGGTTTAAATGTTGAAGGGATTTGGGGGGTGTTTTTCAAAGTCTTTTTCTTATTAACTCTTTCTTAAATCTCTTCATGAATATGAACTTCCCTGTTTCCCTATAACATTGAATATGCTATAATCTGGTCTCTTCCGTATATACCAATAGTTACCCCACCTAAACATTTTTCAAAAGGATCTCCATTTAGTAAACTCCCCAACCTTAATCCTTTTACTTTCATCTTCAGAATGTTCTATAGGTGGTGTTCAGAACCACATATTTCTCACTGGGTATGAGTAGCACTGAACAGACAAGCCCTTTTAGGTATCTCATTTACTGCCATAGACTTGGCTTGGATCTTTGTTCTTTATCAGTCTCTCTCTGGCCCCTTTTCATAACCATTTCTTATCATTTGTTATATTTATTTCTAATTAATAAATTCTGAGTCATATTGGTCAACACTGTATCTCCAGTGTCTAGCACAGTGCCTGACATGTAATAGCTGCCTAATAAATATTTGTTGTGTGAATAATTGAATTGCTTACATAAAAATTGGGTGTTTTCTTTTTGCTTTTCTCATTTCATGTTTCATTTTCTTTAGTATTCCTTTTCAGTTGATTTATTAGAATATTAGATGATCTCTGCAGAATACTTTTAAATTAATGCTGAGCTCTTAGAAAGTATAAAATAAAAACCTAAGCTCAAATTCACATAAAGTGTCTAGACATGTATATCCACATGTGTTGGGGTTACTGTCTTTTATACTTATATCATAAGTATAAAATATAGGGAGCTGGGATATTTTCTTATGGGTACAGATGACCTTCATCTTATCAGGCTAGGTTTCCAGGAAGAACTGAGATGTAGGGTAGTTTCTGAAAGAAAACACAGGCTGCTAACAGAAGTGAAATGAGGCTATCTGGTGTATGAGAGAGTGTAATAGGCAATGTGAAATTGGGAGCAGGACTCATAAGCAGTGGGCTGAGAAAAGGAACTAGCTTAACAGAAGCAAAGGGTGTGGAGTGGAAAAGGGAAACAAAAGGCTTAAAGTATGTCAGAGCTAGTACTAGGAGTGAGCAGCCTGAATCTTAACCTCAGCCTTCCTCTTTTTGAGGCCCTCCAATGATTCCTCTCTTCCCACTGAATCAAAGTAATTGCCTAAAAGACAATGTTTAAACATTTTCCCCAAGGACTTATCTAATCATTGATTCTTAAACCTTGTTTCACCATCCTTTAAGTTGCTTGTGCAGATTTCCATATCTGAGTTTACTTTTAAATATAAAATGTACCATTTGCTTACTAGTCACATTAAGTCCTTATAGAAGGCAGGTTTTAAAAATCCTAACTATGATCCTGTGCTCTTTAGATCTATTTTACCTGTGTTAATATGATCCTGTGCTCTTTAGATCTGTTTTACCTGTGTTAATGAATGAGTAGAAGCAAAGGAGAATGTCATTTCCTGGGAAATGTCTTGCTCGAGATGACTAGCCTGCCATAGGGAACTGGTAACTCAAGTTGGTTCTGTTGCTCATAGTAGATGATTTATCTTTAATGGCCCAAAGGATTGATGATATAAGAGCTTTTCATCACTCAATGTATTACATTTCCTAAGTTTATTTGAGACTCTACCCATTGGAATAGTAATGTTAGATTTTAATGAAGTTATGGGGGATCAGCCATGCTTCAATATACTACTGATAGTATACGGTTTGGTAATCATTCTTTTAGGATTCTGCAGTAATTCATGTTAGGAAAATAATCATCATAAAGAGAGAAAGTTTCTCTTAATTTACTTAATGGACCCCTTTAACTAAAGACTTTGCACTATTCAGGTATTATTTATTGAATTCTTATGAGGAAGGCAGTTGGTTAAGCACTCTGGGGGTGCCAGGAAATATAAGGTTTGATCCTTGCACTAGAGGAGTTTGCAAATATAATAAAGCTATAACGAACCATTCATTTGCTTGTTTGCCAAATAATCACATGAAAAGTGGTAAGATTTACAAAATAGCAGATGTCAACATTTAAAATGTCACAAAGTTGTAATTAATATTCAAATGAATGGTGTTAGAAAAGTTTAGAGACGCTCAGAGAAGCAGAGGTCACTTCATGCTGGGATGGCTCTTTTGGGGAGACGGGATTTGATCTGGGCCTAGAGAATAGGGAGGATATGGTTAGAAACTGAACAAAGGGGACAGCATTCTATAAAGACAGAAGTGTAAGAACAAAAATGTAAGGTTGGAAATGTATGGGATATGTGTAGGGAAAATAAAGAGCAAGTCAGCTTGTTAAAATTGGAGAAGTGTTGCATTATAACAGTGATTAGGCTAGAATGTGAGATTTCAGTAAGACTGTGGAAGACCTTTGAATGCCAAGGTAAGAAATACGCATTTTATCCTATGGTCTGTGGTGAGCCATTCAACATTTTGGAGCAGCAGAAAGATAGCACTTAAGAAACTTCTGAAGTCTTTTTTTCTTGAAAACATTTTCCCCGCTAAATGAAAAATTATTAACCGGTTTATAAAGGAGGTTTTGAATTCTTTTATATACGTTGTCTCAGCATCAGATGAGATGTTCTGAATATGTGTTAACTTCCAGAATGCTGGAGGATAATGATATTATAATACTGTATTTACTATTATACCATGATACTATACTGTGTTTATTAACTCACCCTATACTTATAAAAATACTGTATTATGCCCAATAAATATAGAGAATTTCAAGGGTATTTTGTTTCTAGTGGAATGACCGCGAAGGTTCCACCTGAGTGGACTTAACGAAAATACATTTATACCAATGCTATATAATGGTGTAATAAATATATAGAATCAACAAGGGTATTTTCATTGTTTCTGATGCAGTGACTATAAAGGTTCTACAAAGGTGTGGACAGAGGAAATAATGGCCAAGATATATAGTAATACATACTAGGCTTTGGAATTGGTGAGAGCATATGTTTTTTAATTTTTTTCTATAGTTAGATTTCATATATCTGTTCCTCTTATTAAATTATGGTATATTTGAGAACAGGGGCTATTTATTGATCATCTGAGTACCCACCCTATATCTTGCAGATAGTGAGATATGTTAGAAAATATGGTAGAGCTCATCAGAGACTTTGTGGACAAAAAAATGAAAAGCCACATCAACTAAAGTTTGATCTGTGTGCTATTTGACTGGATTTTTGTCACTGAATTAATTAACTCAATATATTGATTTTGTTTAAGGTATCTAGAGCTACACAGTTGATGAAGGCAGTCCAGGGAAGGGCTAAGGGTTAGTGAAGAGTTCAGTCTGTCTGGAGCATAAGTCTGAGCAGCAGAAATGGGATTGGAAAGGTGGATTTGTGTGGGACCATGGCTCAGGGCCTGGCCAGTGAGTTTGAACTTGGTTTACTAGAGGTTGGGAACTCATAAAGGTTAATGAGCAAGGGATTAATTTGACCATGTTATATTTTAGGAAATCAATCTGTTGGCATCACGTAGAATAGGCTATCAGGCTGGTTAGAAAAAGAGATACACACACAGGAAGTGGGGAGACTACTTTGGAGCTTTTGTAATGATCCAGGTGAGAAATTATTAAAGCCTGAGTGAATACAGAGCCAGGGATGGATGATGTTTTAGTGGCAGAATCAGGAGTAACTGGCAACTGACCAAATTAGGAGAGGTGGGGAGACCAAGAAAGAAGTCAATGATGGGTTTGAGGGTTCTTTTTTAAACTTGAGTAACAATTGATACCGTTAGTAGAAATAGAAAAGAAAGGAGGTAGAGCAGTATAGGTTGAATATTCCTCATCTGAAATGCTTGGGACTAGAAGCGTTTCAAATTTCAGATTTTTTTGAATTTTGGAACACTTGCATTATACTGGTTGAGCATACCTAATCTGAAAATCTGAACTCTGAAATACTCCAATGAGCATTTCCTTTGAGTGTCAAAAAGTTTCAGATTTTGGAACATTTCAGATTTCAAATTAGGAATATTCAACCTGTAATTTGATCTTAAATACAAGTTTGATATGATGGCCAAAAATTATTTGAAATAAAGCCAGAGCTCAGAGGAGAGAACATTTGTGAAGATGAGATTTGGTTTGTACGTTATCTCTTCTGGTGTCTTTTTTATATGTGTGCAGTAAATGCTTACCTGATAACTAAGGACAAGGCAATTCTTCACATATTTTTGTTGAGAGACAGTACAGTTATTGGCTAAGAGCTTAACCTCCAGAGTCAGAATGCCTAGGTTCAAATCCCAACTCTGCTATCTCCTAGCTTGTGACTCTAAACAAGTTACTGAATCTTTCTGTGCCTTAGTTTCCTTGTCTGTAAAACAGAGATAGTAATAATACCTATACCATCAACCACTTATGCTTATTAAATAATATTTAGGAAAGTACCTGGCATATGCTAAGTGTTAACCATTATTATTATAATTATCATCATATCTTCTACATTCTTTTGATGAGCTAGCTACCCAGTGAAGATGTTTTACTTTGCTCTGACCATATGTACCTCTGTGTAGTGATGTGGAAGGTATAAAGTTGTCCAGGGAGAAGGAGTAAAGAGAAAAAGGTCTTTTCCAATCCAAATTGTTCATCTCATAAACAGTATCTGATTTGTGTGGGCAATCTTATATAATTATACATGTCAGCCTCACTAAAGTAATTCAGGACACATTTTTCAAGTGTCATTTATGCACATGGGGCTTTGATTCTGTCCTAGGAAGGCCCTGCTTAACCTGGCTGTTGCCTTTCTCTCCAATCTCATTTTAACCTCTCTGACTGGCTACATATGGCCCTCCTTTCTGGTTCTTGAACACCCCAGGATTGTCCATGCTCAAAGCCTTTGAATTTGGTGTTCACTGTGTCTGGAAAGTGCTTCGTTTGGCTTTTTGCATTTACCGGTTTTAACCAAAAGGCTTCAGTTTAAATGTCATCTCTTATTTAACCATAGAATACACCTCATTTACTCCCTCTCACATTATCCTTTTATCTTGTATCACCTACTACAATCTGTAACTATCTTAATAGGACTAGTTCTGCCTTTTTCATGCCTAAACCCCCAGCACCTAGAACAGAATCTGACATGTAATGGGCTTTCAATAAATATTTGCTGGATGAGTTAATTAAGTGAATAATAATAAGATGATATGAGGAGAAGGTAAGACAAGATAAAAACAAAAAGCTTCAGTATTAGGACATGATAGACTGGAAAACAAATAATTTGAAACAATCAGTAAAAAGCAACAGGAAATGTGGAAATGTAATACAGTGCTAAGATGCTTATGTGTTTTTTTTGTTTTTTTTTGTTTTTAGACAGAGTCTCGCTCTGTCACCCAGGCTGGAGTGCAGTGGCGCGATCTCGTATCACTACAAGCCCCGCCTCCTGGGTTCACGCCATTCTCCTGCCTCAGCCTCCGGAGTAGCTGGGACTACAGGCACCCGCCACCACGCCCAGCTCATTTTTTGTATTTTTAGTAGAGACAGGGTTTCACCGTGTTAGCCAGGATGGTCTCGATCTCCTGACCTCATGATCCACCCGCCTCGGCCTCCCAAAGTGCTGGGATTACAGGCGTGAGCCATGGCGCCCGACCTAACATGCTTATTTGTAAATATAATATGTAAACAAGAAAACAAACTGGAGAAGGGCAAAGGTGGAGACAGTTTCAAGACAAAAGCAGTGGTAAGTAAAATCAAATTTCTAGAGATGAATTTGAGGACCAAGACTGATGATTAGGAGAGTACTGGTGACTCTGAAGAAGCTGGTTTAGTAAAGGAATGACGACAGAAAACCAAACTGCCTGAGGATAAAGAGTGAGCAGGTGAAGAGACAACAGGAACAAAGAGAGCTCTTCCAAGAATTTGTGTGCTTAAGAGAAGCACGGTTAGGTTGTAGCTCCTTGAACCAGGATGTGAAAAGAGGCCCATGCAGGAGGCAGATTTGGGATCTAGTCCAAAAATCTCAGACCTTGCAACTGAATGTCCTTATTATATATATTTAAAAAATTGCCCCATCTTAACTTCTTTAATAAGGAACAAAGGGGCTAATGGATAAGTGGCTATAAGCAGTTGTTATTTCTTTGTAAAAATTCTAACGAAGTTCTAATAAAGAGGAAAATATCTATAAAAGAATGTTTTATTTGAAACAAAATTAAGGTAAAATTTCACTTAAGCTTAATTAAGTTAAATTGGATTTTTTTTCCCATTTTGTTGAAAGTTTTACATTACTCAACTGTAGCACTTGCTGAGGCCAGATATGAAGAGTGCTTATATTTATCACTGACATTTTGTTGAACTTGTTCATTCTTATTAATCACTGCTTTAAAGTAAGCAGCTGAGTACTCTAAGGAAGTTGATATTCCCAGCTGACCTATCTGCAAAAATAGTGAAGCTTGATACTCTCCTGCTGCAGTCTGTCTCTACAGATGTATGTGTTCATGTGGCTATGTGTACATACGTGTGTATTTTTTTTTTCTGGGATTAAAGAAGCAAATACATTTTCATGAAGCGACTACAAACTTTATCATATTCTATCTTCTGAAAGAATGGATGAACTAAAAACAAAAGCAGGCTGTGATCTGTTTATATTCTATATGGGAGACAAATCATATCTGAAGAATGAAGACTCCAGTTTAAAAGTCTGATATGAAGGCTGTTAGAAGCTATGTCTTTACTTGTTGAGATTTCTTGGTGGCAAAGGATAAAACACTTGATTATGTTCAGATACAAACCCTATCGGGTGAATATCTGACCTTCTGGTACAGTGTTAGGATTTTCCATCCAGGATTCACAGAAAAAACGTAAAAGCCTAGCCCCATTAACGTAATTTTTCTTTTTGCTTTACAAATATTAGCATTTTAATTTCATTAAAGTGGTTGACATTTGCTTATCTTCTGGTTCAGAATTTTAATATGTATTCTATTGGTTACCTCAGCAATGTAAACATATATATGTGACTCTAAAAGTTTCGAATTCAATGGCTAAGTGATCCAAACCATCAATAATTTCTAGTGATTCTATTTGGTTCTTAAAAAAAATCTGATCTTTTTTTCACAGGATCTTTTTCTCAGGTTAAAGTTTCTTTTCCTTATTTTGTCCTTGAATCATTTTAAATATGTTGATTTTATAGCCTTTATAGTTCTGTCATCTCCAGTTCTTTGGGGATTAATTCTCCCCAAAGAATTAATAACATGGCCAAGTACAGTGGCTCAAGCCCATAATCGCAGCACTTTGGGAGGCCGAGGCGGGTGGATCACCTGACGTCAGGAGTTCAAGACCAGCCTGGCTAACATGGTGAAACCCCGTCTCTACTAAAAATATGAAAAAAATTGGCCAGGGGTGGTGGTGCACACCTATAATCCCAGCTATTCGGGAGGCTAAGGCAGGAAAATCACTTGAACCCGGGAGGTGGAGGGTGCAGTGAGCCGAGATCATGCCATTGCACTCCAGCCTGGGTGACAAGAGCAAAACTCTGTTCCCTCCCCCAAAAAAGAGTTAATAACAATGCTACAATGCTACAAGTTGTTATTTGTACTAATTTCAGTGTATTTCATATGGAAAACTACATATTTTGTCATTTCCATTGTAATTTCCTCTTTTAACTCATGAACTATTATTTTTTCAGCTTCCAAACACATGGGTTTGGGTATTTTAAGCTACCTTTTTAGAGTTGGCTCCTAATTAAATTTAATTGTAGTTAAAGACCATAGCCTGTATAACACAGATTCAGTGTAATTTGTTGAGAGTTTAACTGTGAACACATATGTAGTCAATTTCTATGATTATTCTATGTGTATTGAATGAACAAATACTCTCTACTATGCAATGTTAGTTTATATCTTTTTGATAGATTATTAATTTTGTGGTTAAATCTTTATATCCTTACTTATTTTTTGCCACCTTAGTCTATCAGTTTCTGAAAGGGGTATCTTAAAATTTCCCACTATGATTAAGAACTTGTCAAATTAGTCTTATATGTTTTTGTGTTATAGATATTAAGGTTATATAGTTAGATGCATTTGAGCTTTATCTTCTTTCATTTTTGTTATGTAGTGTCATTCTGTAGTCATATTACTGCTTTATGCCTTAAATTCCATATTATCTGATGTTAACATAGCTATAGTAGCTTTCTTTGGATAGAAATGCATGGTGTATTTATTTCCATTTCCTTACTTTGAAACTTTCTACGTGGTTTTGTTTCAGGTGTATCTCCTCTAAGAAGAATAGTGCTAGAGTTTTAAAAATATCTAATGCAAACATTTATTTTAATAGATTAAGTTATATTTATCATTCTTACTTTTATATTATGGCTTAATTTTACCATATTTTCTCTTTGATTTCTTGTTTGTTGCCTTCTTTTGTGTTTAAATTGTTTTACATGGTCACCTTTTATTTACCCTCTGCTTCTTTGAGCAACGCAAGATTGCATTCTACCTCTTTAGTACTTAACTCTAAAATTTTAACATACATTTCCTAACAAAAATTAAAATTAGTATTCCTCTCCTCCCTCCTTTTGAACAGGACAACATCTGGCATGCTTTCACTACCCCCCATCTCCATCTTGCCCCAGCTAACTTTTAAATTATTGCCTAAATTTAGTTTTGCCTCTTTTTTAGATTAAAACAAAGCTTATTTTAAAATAGTCAGTAAAGTTACTGACACATTTTGCCCATTTCCATGCTCCATCTTTCCTGTGTATTCTCCATCTTTCCTGTGTTCACTCCTTTTCTGGCTGAAGCACATATAACGGGCAGAGCTGGGGTTCAAAGTGATGTGTGTTTCCTTCCAGAGCCCCTTCTCGCAGCCACAACAATCTACTAGTCACAAATACAGAGGAAGGTACTCTGGGTGCCTGCAGCAAGGCGTAGAGCCAGACAAGAGACAGATGGAGAGAAACAGAGGAAGTGGAGGAGGCTTATAAGAAGGCATTGGCCTGGCGCAGTGGCTCATGTCTGTAATCCCAACAGTTTGGGAGGCTGAAGTGGGCAGATCACTTGAACTCAGAAGTTGGAGACCAGCCTGGATGATATGGCAAAACATCGTCTCTACAAAAAAATTAAAAATTAGCCAGGTGTGGTGGCCTGCACCTGTAGTTCCAGCTACTTAGGAGGCTGAGGTGAGAGGACAGCTTGAACCCAGGAGGTGGAGGTTGCAGTGAGCCAAGATCACATCATTGCATTCTAGCCTAGGTGACAGAGCAAGACTCCATCTCAAAAAAAAAAAAAAAAAAAAAAAAAAGGGCCAGGTGCCGTGGCTCATGCCTACAATCCCAGCACTTTGAGAGGCCAAGGTGGGCGAATCACCTGAGGTCAAAAGTTCAAGACTAGCCTGGCCAACATGGCAAAACCCTGTCTCTACTAAAAAAAAATACAAAAAATTAGCTGGGCGTGGTGGCACATGCCTGTAATCCAGGTACTTGGGAGGCTGAGGCAGGAAAATCACTTGAACCTCGGGGGTAGAGGTTGCAGGGAGTTGAGATCATGCCACTGCACTCCAGAATGGGTGACAGAGCAAGAATCTGTCTCAAAAAAAAAAATAAATAAATAAAATAAAAATAATTAAATTTTTAAAAAATTAAAAAATACTTTTTTAAAAGTGTCAAGATATAAAGACACAAAGCTACTTTTGACACTATCTGCTGGAAGACTCTGCCTATTGGAGACAGAATTTCTATATCAGAAAAGCAAAAACAGAAAACTCATGTGATGTGGATATTTTATATATACACACATAAGACATAAATAAACATGGAGGTATGGTAGTAAGTCTAGGCTTAGGCCAGAAAGTGCACTCCTTTGAGGCCTGTGTAAGAATGCTGGGGGATTCCCAACACTTAGGCACAGTGCCTGGCACATAACAGATACTCAAGAATACTTATGAAATGAAAGCAAGGAAGAAGAGAAAGGATGGAAATGAAAATAGGGGAGAGGAATAGGAAAATAAAAGAATGAGAAAGGAGGAAGGTAAAAATGAAATAGGAAGAAAATGAAAGGAAGAAAATTTTACAAAAGGCCAGAAGAAAGTAAATAAAAAGAAGGATCTCTTTTTTGTTTTAAAACTTTTATATGTACATGTATATTTAAAAATAGGCAAAAAAAGGAACAAAAAGATTCATATCAAACTGTTAACAATGTTTACGTAGGGTAGGGAGTGACTTCCTATTTTTATTTTATTTCATTTCATTTCATTTTATTTTTGAGATGAAGTCTCGCTCTGTCGCCAGGCTGGAGTGCAGTGGCATTATCTCGGCTCACTGAAGCCTCCACCTCCCAGATTCAAGCAATTCTCCTGCCTCAGCACCCCAAGTAGCTGGGACTACAGGCGCGTGCCACCACGCCCAGCTGATTTTTGTATTTTTAGTAGAGACGGGGTTTCACCATGTTGGCCAGGATGGTGTCAATCTCTTGACCTCGTGATCCGCCCACCTCGGCCTCCCAAAGTGCTGGGATTACAGGCATGCGCCACTGCACCCAGCCCCACTTTTTTATTTTATGCACATCAGGAATATTTAAGCTTATTCCAGTAAGCATGTATTGTTTGTAAATAAGGATTTAAAAATTAAGACTTAGTAGCTAGTGAAATGGCTCATGCCTGTAATCCCAGCACTTTGGGAGGATGAAGCAGAAGGATCACTTGAAGCTGGGAGTTCAAAACCAGCCTGGTCAACATAGTAAGACTCCATTTCTACAAAATTAAAAATTAAAAAATTAGTCAAGCATGGTGACGCATGCCTGTAGTCCCAGCTACTTAAGAGGCTAAGGCAGGAGAAACACTTGAGGAGTTTGAAGCTGCAGTGAGCCATGACTGCACCACTGCACTCCAGCCTGGGCAACAGAGCGAGACCCTATCTTTAAAAAGAAAAAAAAAAGAAATCTAAGACTTAGCAATAACGAAAGGGAAGTGAACAAATAATATAAAATAATCACACAGTGTGGCTTGTTGTGAAGTACATTAAAGTGAGCTCCTCTTCACGGATCCACTTGGAGGGCTGCCTCCAAGACTTCCCGTCTAACTCCAGGGGCAGCGATCATCTCAATCCTATTAGCCTCTTCAAAGTCCAGGTCCAAAAAGATAGAGAAGTCACATAAAAGGGTTTCCACTTCTCCTAAAGCCACTCGTCAAATTCCAGACAGCCCTGGAATTGCTCAGCCTTGCATTCCCCCAGCATGCCTGACTCCCTTTACAGACAGTCCAATCCCACACCCACAGGTCTTTTCCTTAAGCCTCAAAAGAACGACCCTATCAGAATAGGATAAATCAAGTATTCACACATTTACAAGGTATTTTTAGAAACCTCTTCCTTCCAAGATAGTAGCTCATGAAAATAGAGAAAATGCTTCCTTCATTTTTTATCTTCCTGGCTTGCTCATTTTTACAAGATGGATAGAACTTCAATACTACCCCTTGAAGGAAACGTGATAGGCAAGTCCAGCTGATCTCTTAAAACCTAGAAACATTCTATGTAATCCTAGTTTCATGTATGTAAGAAAACCTATGTTGTGTCCATAAAAATGAATTAACTCATATGGAGCTTAGGTTATGAATCTTTATAATTCAAGTGATATGAATAAAAAAGTGATAAACCAAAAGCTGTCTATTACATCCCTGTGGCTAGAGTTTTTCAACCTCAGCACTATTGACATTTAGGCCAGATAATTCTTTGCTGTGGGGGCTGCCCTGTGCATTGCAGGTCGTTTAGCAGCATCCTTGGCCCTTACCCACCACATATCTGTAACATACACACACACACACACACACGCACACACACACACACACATATCCTAGTTATGATAACCAAAAATGTCTCCAGGCATTGCCAAATGTACTCTGGGGTCAATATCTTCCCTGGCTGGGAACCACTGATGTAGCTCCAATTTGCAAAAATGAGTCATTTTATCTCACCACCAATGGAAATATATGTTTTGTGTGCACACAGGTATTTTGGGTTTAGTATGTGTTAAGCCATCTCTTGTAATGAAAAGAATTTGCAATGCCAATGGCAACATAGAGAAAAGCTACAAGACAGGCAGAACTGTATTCCAAAGCTTCATATTATATTATGAAACAACATAAAGAATACTATAAACAAATATTCAGCAAAGACACATTTATATCCAGCAAAGATACAAATAATATTATGTGTGTAGTGACCCTATTTTATGAATGATTTCATTTTTTTTTAATAACTTCAGATAACCCTCTCAGCAGATTTTAGAGCTGAAACCATCTGTATTAGTCTGTTCTCACTCTGCTAATAAAGACATACCCAAGACTGGCTAATTTATAAAGGAAACAGGTTTAATTGACTCACAGTTTAACATGGTTAGCGAGGCCTGAGGAAACTTACAATCATGGCGGAAGGGGAAGCAAACATGTCCTTCTTCACATGGCAGCATCAAGAAGAATGAGTGCCCAGCAAAGCGGGGAGCCCCTTATAAAACCATCAGATCTCATGAGAGCTAACTCTCTATCAGGAGAACTGGATAGGGGACACCGCCCCCATCATTCAATTATCTCCACCTGGTCCCTCCCAGGACACATGGGGATTTTATGGGTACTACAATTCAAGATGAAATTTGGGTGGGGACACAGCCAAACCATATCACCATCCAAAAATTCAACTCTAATCTAGTTATCTACTTGGGAAAAAATATTCCCACAATATCACCACATTGATAACTTCACCATTCAGTACCTAGTTTAAGAAAAAATAATGTTAGCAGGCTGCTTAGACTAACAATATTAAAATACTGAATATATGTGGTTCTGTGAAAATTAATTGACATCCTTCCATTGCATTCCAAAGAAGAAAGGAGAAAAATTGTTTGGTGAAGTCAGGATCTACTATCACTTAAAACAATGTTAATACCACAGACTGCAGGGTCCCCTGTAACCCTGATATTAACTTAGTAATATGAGTGATAATTATTCAGGAGGAAAATAAAGCCAAAATGTATTTTGGGGGCCTATAACCACTTATTGATTAAATTAGCATTTGTGTCCATTTGCTGTAAACTACTTCAAATTAAAGTACCCAAACACTGTTCTTTTTTATGTATATATAATAGTCTCATGGAAAAAAATTATAGGTACATTTTACTTTATGTTCCATTTTAGATGCAGATAGTTGGACTGAATAAATTTAAAATGTAATTGAATGGCCAAAGGATAAAAATATCCTTTTCTGAATCAGAATAGTTCAATCTGTCATTGTAATTTAAAAAAAAAAATGAATTCACACTTAAAAAAAAATAGGTTAATGGAATAGAAATTTGTCTTCCTGTTTTATGTTGCCCTCTCTCCTCCAGCCCACTTGCCAGAAGACATTTCAAGTGCAATTCCTCTGAAAGCTACAGACTTAATAAGTTAATGGATGGTTACCATTCTTGTTACTAGGCTGATTCTATTCAGTTTAGATCTAGAAAAATCTTTTTGTTGTTGTTTCTGCACAATTTCTTGCCATTAAAGAAAAAAAATCAAGTGACATAGTAGAAGAGAAGAGCAAACAGGGTTGGTTTCTGCAGCAATTTCACGAGTATTATTTTCCCCTTTTGAGATTCAAAATGAGACAAAGACACTCCTCTGTATTTCTAATGAAAAAGTGAGCAATAAATTTACAAACCTGTGCTAAGCCAAATGAACTCATTACCATGTTATGAAACAGTTTAACACATTTTGATCAATATATTAGCTGCACAAACACAAATATGCTATAGTATTATTACAATGTAAGCAAATCTGACTGGCCTATGCTAATAAGCAATAAGACATAAAAGATGTAAAAGGATTAGGATATTTGAAGAAAAGCCAAATACCTTTAATACTCCCCAGAAATGGCATTCTCGCAACTCTTTCGTACATATGTATAAATCCCTTAAACACAAAGAAGTCTTACAAATTTATTCCTATTCTTTTACGAAGTTAGTTAAAAATAAATGAACAAGAAATTAAAGAGAAGGTACTGTAAGAACAAGAAATTAAAGAGAAGGTACGATTTAGATTCCTGTAGAATTATAAACATTTTTCAAGGGATATTTTGCAACGCAATTTTTTTTTTTTTTTTTTTTTTTTTTTTTTTTTTTTGAGACACAGTCTCACTCTGTTGCTCAGGCTGGAGTGTAGTGGCTCAATCTTGGTTCACTGCAGCCTCCGCCTCCTGGGTTCAAGTGATTCTCCTGCCTCAGCCTCCTGAACAGCTGGGATTACAGGCACCTGCCACCATGCCTGGCTAATTTTTTTTTTTTTTTTTTTTGTATTTTTAGTAGAGACGGGGTTTCACCATGTTGGCCAGGCTCGTTTCGAACTCCTGACCTCAAGTGATCCACCCAACTCGGCCTCCTAAAGTGCTAGGATTACAGGCGTGAGCCACTGCCCCTGGCCCAATGCAATTTTTAAAACAACGTTTTCTTCTTACCCTTGAAACTTAAAACACTGCAGGTTTATTTCATAGTTTTTAAAAAATACACTTATTAGAGTAAGAGCTTTCGTTTCTCAGAAAAAGAGCTTTGTGATTTAAAGTGGCATGCTAAATGCTTAGATTTCTCTTCAAATACATTTGTATACCTCATCTTTCAACTAAGAGGATTAGTTTTCAACAATGCATAATTGACAGAAAATTGTGTTGAAATTGTAGTATTATTTAATTCTGGGAATTCAGCCAGTCAGATATCAGAGATACATAGTTCTTTGTACAGAACTGGAAAAATATCAACAGTATGTAAATGTGCTTACTGCTCTTCCATTGTTCTAACTCCTCTACCAAAATTATATTCAAATTTCACAGAAGTGAAAACAATAAGCTTAATTCTTGTCCTGAAAGAGAGACAATTTTTTTAATTGTCTTTTTAAAAAAGTTACCTTCCTAGTTTCAGATATTTAATCAAACAAAACCTCTAACTCTGAGACACCTTTAGGGCCTTTACTAGAAAAATCCCCTCTGTAGCCGTTGGCACAAACTTGACAAACCTGCTGAACCTTGCAGATGTTAAAGCAGCTCTCAGTTCCATTGGGGAAGAAAGGGAAACTAGACATTCCACAGCTGCCTACAACAGCTTCCTTCCCAGGGGCACAGTTGCAGGCTCCATCAAGCTCAATAACTTTGCAGAGCAACTGGGATCCCAAGCAGGGGAAAAGAAATTCCAGGGCAGCTTAAATTTCTCCCAGTACCACAGCAAGAAGTAACACTACTTAAAAAGTAACCAGCTACTTCCAACAATTATGTGGGGGGGGGCGGGGGGGGGAGGCGGGCAAGGAAGAAGGAAGAATAATATCTCTAGTAAGAAAAAATAAAAGATGTTTCATATTTTTAAAATTTCAAGCTACTTAGATCTTCCTTAGGTCTTTGTTATGAAAATAACTATGAGTATTTGGTCTTTATTCCTGAACAATTTTTTTTTCTTTAGGGGTGGGGAGAGAACAGCCAAGTTGAAAAAATACAGAACTTAACAGTTATTTCAACAATTGTAATGTAACACATTCATTGCAGGGTTTTAAAAGGATGTAATAGCAGTAATATCGTGTTTAAATGTATTCCACTCTTTCACTTTATGAGTATACATTCTCACAAGTTCTTTTAAACATTTTTAAATACTAAAATAATTGTATTAATGATATGGTGTGACTAAAAACAAGCAGCCAGGGAATATTCTTCCCTACTTGAGGATAATTGATGCTACAGCAGATGCCACTTCCTTAGGGTAAACCAGAAAGGAAGGGGTTAATAAACATGTAGCTCCACTAAATAACTGAAATACACAGATCACTATTCCTCATAAAATTATACTTTTATACTAATCTTCTGGGGTAGTAAAATACAATATGTAGATGCATACATAGTTTTTATACCTTAAATTTATAATATTGTTAAAATTATTACTTTTTACTTGGTTAGAAAACCATTACTGTACCACCACGTAAGCACTTGCAAGAATTCACAAGATACAATAATAAAACAAAAATGATGGTGATGTTACAATTAATTGTGGGATGAAGCACTATGCTGAGAGCCTTCCATAAATAACTTCACCTACCCCTCCCAATGACATTATTTCCATTTTATAAATGAAGAAATTAACTTATAAAGTCACTAAGCTAGCAAATGGTACAGCCAGAATTCAAATTTTTTTATTCTAAAGTCCATACTCTTGTTATTATGCTGTATTGTCTTGAAAATGACATTTGCATATTAATCTGGAACATTTTAAGTATTTTTGAAATCAGTTTTAAAGGTTTAACATTACATCATTAAATTGTTATATTCAGAGCAAAATGGCCTCTCTACATGAGATGTACTAGTTAAATTTTGCTTATATTGCTTATAATACCTTTTTCTTCTCTAACTACTGATTTTTTAATAGCCAAGAAAGCTCATTTCAACCTAGAGTATTAGTAATACAATTTCCTAAGTGTTTTCATATGTTTCCTAAATTTCAGATGTCTATCTTTTTATTTTAGATTGATCCTCATGGCCACAAGTCAAGTAGCTAATAGACAATTAATTTTATGTTATATAACAGACAGGCATGTAAACACTAAACTAGGTCTGAGCATTTGGAATAAGAAAACTTTTTAATTCCATATTGATGCTAAAATATCAACAGGAAGACTTGAAGCCTCAAAAGGCCTTTGTTTACAGTTCAACAACATTCCTCTAAGACAATGCAATATACTACAAGCAAGGAGAAATACAAGGCAGAAGTTGATAACATATGGGGTGTGCATAGAACTTCTGGTTAATGGAAAGTTCCAAGATGTTTAAATAAAAAACGATGTGTTGAGTTGGTGGAAAAAACTGTAAGGCAAGTCAATTTTTTAATTAAAAAATTATGTAGCATAAACAATGCTGATGAGCCAAAAGTCCCAAGAGATTAATATTGTATCTGCTTCATTTTAATGTTTCATTCACTTTTCATAAGTTACATCTACTCACTTGAAATATCTCAAGCAGAACCCTTTTTGTAAAATAGAGTTTTGAAGATATTCTTTGTCCTTGTTCTCAATAGGTCACCATTTTCTACTCAATTTGAGGACAAATCGCACACACATAGCCCTAAAATCTTTAAATGAATCACCAGAAAGTAAATACCTGGAAGTTCTTCATAAATTTCATCATCTATTGGTTGACTGCTTGTTGGCAGATTGCTTATTGGTAGAGGATGATCAACATCATCATATAATTCTCCTCTCTCATCATAATCCTCAGGAATAATATCAGATTCCATATCTATAAAACACATTTCATGAAGTAAATTTTAAAAGAATGCAGAAGATACTTTTAAAACTATACTTTATAAATAAATGCAGCCCTACAAAGTAACAACAATATTGTTATATGTTATATCCTTAACTAAAAACATGTTTAAAAATTGTTTTGTAAATATGTGAATTTTAAAGTAAGCCAATTGGTATATAGAAAAGATACTGTTTAAAATCTGAAGTGAGTGGTCTGTATTAATAACAGTCACATTCGAGTTGGTCATTCTCACAGAGTCAATAAGCTTTTGTATACGAAAACCCAAACTACTCTGTTATTTAGTATTTAAAGACTGTGATAACTTGTTCAATTGATTTATCTTACCTTGCAATACAAATTTCAGCTGCTGTACCCATTCTTCAGCATCTTTGGGAGAAGCTGCTGTAAACTAATATAAAACAAACAATAAGAATGAAAATCACCACAGTAGAAATGAAAGGTATGTTGTATTCTTACCATTTCTTTAAGACTATTAGTAATTCTTTTCATGTCTAGTGGAACTTTTCTTGCAAGGATGCTTCTTAAAATGTACAGTTAATTTTGACAAATTTATGCAATTGAAGCAGAGGATGATGAATTTCAAACTCTGATCAGCAGCTGGCAGCTGTGCAGGAAAAAAAGCTGCTTCTCTTCATCAATGTCAAAGACAGAACTGATGAACAAAATTTGCCCTTGACAATTAGAAGACACCCATGAATTTCTTTAGACTGCTGGATACAGTTTTCTTAAAAATGTTCTTGTCAGATTCCAACACACTACCTGACAACTTAATTAACTGGCTTTCAACTGCAATCTCAGATATTTAAAACTTATTAAACATACATTCCATATTGATGCCTAGCTGATAGCTATTGAATTGCAGAGCTGATGTGTACCTTTACCTTCATTTTCTCCCACACTCCTAAGCAATACAATATGTATTATCACTGTGATATTTTTCTTTTGATAATTTTACTCTTTCTGCTATGTAATTCTTTTGGAAGATCACCTAGTTCTATTAGTTATAAATGCAACATGTGAAGTAATTGATAAATTATATATTCTCTTTATCTTTTTCAAGAAGATAGTGTTTGAACCAATCTGAAATTTTTAAAAAATTCCTCTTACATGAATGTTCAATGCATAATGTATTTAAACACCAGTATTTTTACTATTGTTAACATGTCAAGGAAAGTATTAATCAAATGTTAATGTCTATAAATGAAATCAAAACATTTTATCAACTTAATTTCAAGGCAACATAAAAACTACAACCTGATATATACGTTTATCAGGAGCAGAAATTTCAAAACAGCAATCTTTCTTTCCATCCTTTCTTAGAGCGTTATTCATTCTGACACTGTAGCCATCTATTGCAAATTCACCTTTCTGTTGTTTGTCTGTTGAAGATAAAACCAGTTAGAATTTCATTTACTAAGTATTAATGCTCAATTATCTTTTATTTAAAATTTCTTCGTCAATTCTTGGAAATAACATTTTTTGGTCATATTGCTTTAGTAATATAATGCTTAGGTAATGTTTTTAGAAATCATTTTTAATTCTGAAACATGGAAGTATTAGGGATGATTGGACTTACAAGGAGGTCTGCAGATCATGGTCTTATTCAGAAGGAAGTATGGAAACACGACACTCTAGCGTAGGGAAAATTCAGGAACTAGAACATAGAACTTGCTAGACAAACCCACCACAAACCTGTGGCTCTTTCAGATTTAGTAGGCCAGCGGGAAGATCTGTCCAGCTGAAAACTTGTTGGGCTTTATTTATTGTTATCTCCTTTCACCTACCCCTCCCCAGCACCACCACCAAAAAGAAGCTTCTAAAACAAAAGTTTTCTTTAAAAAAGGTCTCCTAACTTAGTACAAATTTATCTCTAACCTTACAAAGCAAACCAAAATTAAACTAAACTACTCATTATGAAAAAGATATGAAGGAAAAAAAACTATGTGGATAAAGAAGAGTGGTAAAGCAAGTACAGAAGCATTAGTTACCGAAAAAAGAGGGAAAGTTTCTTATCCAGTCAGTGAACAGTTGAACTAGTAAAGCACATTTGAATCTCACATGATAAAGAGGCAAAAGATGATTAGAGCTTTGGTCAGATATTATTTTAAAGACAAGTAAAGTGCGAATATAACAAAGGACTTAATATTCTGAAACTGAAAATAAAATTAGTCAACCTTCCTACTTCACCCAGTTATACCATTTTGATAGAAAAACTATACAGCTATAGGTTTATTTCCTAGATTAACAAACAATATTAAAACCATGAGTAGGGACAAACTCTTTTACTGAGCTCAGGGCAAATACAGAAATGCTTTCATGTTGTGGGGTGTGCTTTCTCAGTTCAGTGTACCAATAAAAGATATATCTCCTTTTCTTAAATACACAAGTTAAATGCCTAAAGTAACTAACATACATTAGGTCATAGAGATTATATCTTGTTCAAAATATCAAACGAGAAAAAAAATCTCAGTTCCTGGGAAACTCTAATCACATTTAGTCATAATTTACATCTCTCTGAATGTCTAAAGAAACAACCAAAGTTTATTTCATGAAAAAATTCTACAATAAACTCTATGTTTTTCACAAAAACTATACAGTACTTTAAAGATTAGAGCAGCATTTCCCAAAGATATTAATAGGTTTCTGTGATCAAATCAATTTGGGAAATGTTTTGCTGAATTAAACAGAGTTAAGCGGTTTTGTTAGTTCAGGCCTTCTTGGGGCCCTTAGTACATTTACATACTAATTAAACTTCTAAAAGAAAAATTTAGTATGTAGCATTTCCAAAAATTATTTGTCCGTGGAATCATTTTTCACAGAATATTTTATGGTACTCCCAGGATATATTTTGTAAGACACCTAACTAGGAAACTATTGGGAAAAAAGTATTAAAATGATAAATGGTTAACCATGGTTGGTTCTTGTAAATTCTCAAAAAAAGACTAAATAATTCACTCACTCATTTGACAAACTGATACCGAGCACTTGAAACCAGCAGGCAGCATTATAGGTTTGCTGAGATAAAAGCTAGAACACCTTATCAGACCTTTCGCACCACCTTCCCAATGATCTACTAAATTGCAAAAGGAACTTAATGTTCACTACGAAAAGTGGAAGTAATGTGAGGCAAAATATGAAAGCTATATCGGACAATTTTGAGAGATTTCCTTAAACTCTCCAGAAGAAAGAGAATTTTCAGGGACCAGATTTAGAGGAAAGCTGCTCCCTTGCTGCACAAGGGTTCAATCGCTCTACTCACTAGGTCCATCTGACCTAAAACCTATGCCTTCTACCTCCAATTTCGGTCTAAAATTCTCATCAATGTAACTTGAATGGAGGTGGAAATGCATGAGGAGTGGGAGTCTATACCTGGAGATGTAAAATCAGCACTACAAAGATTTAGTTTGGAAGAGCTGAGGGGAACAGATCTTTCTGGGCCAGATTATCTAATAATCTAGAAATAAGACAATTAGGCAGCAAAATTAAGCAACCCCAACTTAGACTAGCAGATTCATTTTAGCCAAACCCCCTAGAAATATGCTATGGGGCTATGTATCAGAACTTCTGATACAGTCCAAGAGGAGGACAGTGTCAGCCTCTACTGAGATGAACCAGAGAGAAGCCACAAATCCAATTTATAGGTAAGCATCTCAGATTTTATAGACATGTACTTGTTCGAGGATAAGAAAAGAGGAACAGCAAATACAGATGCCATAAAATATTATGTAAAACAGAAACATAACATAGCACTTGAGAAGTAGAAAGCACAAGCAAAGTAGGAGAAATGGAAGTAAACTTTAGCCAACTGCTTTGCATATTTTATAAAAGTAAACACAGATTCTGAAAGAGATGAAAGATGAAACAATGTAACATAAAATAAAAAGAGGAAAGATTGAGACAAGTAGAAATTAAAATGAAACTGGCAAAATAAGGAACAAATATGCTGTATAGGGAAGTGGAAAATGCAGCAGCAAAACAAATGATGTATTAGAAGTGATAAAAAGTAGAACTAACATTGTGGAAAATCAGATCAGATATACCTTGAAAAGCTCACTCAGCAGATAGAAAATAAGAATAAAGGGATGGGGAAGGGACAAAAGGGAGTATGATAAATATGGAGGGAGGGCTGACAAAAATACAACATAAGAAAAATGGGTTTTCTGGAAGAAGAGTAATAAATAAATGCCAATAACCAAAGACATAATATAGCAAAAGAAAACTTCATTCCATCAAAGAAAGACCTAAATTTGCAGAACAAAAGGTGCTGTTGTTTAACCAAGTAAAAATAATAAAAAGAAACTAATATCTAGACCTATCCAACTGATTGTTTGTATTTGAGGATAAACAATTATATAAACATCCAAGTAGGGTAGGGATATGGGCCCAGAAAGGTTGAAGAGAACAGAGGAAACTCACAACTCTTTCTAATAGCTTTTGCAGAACCATAACCATGAAGTAACCATAGCTCCAATTAGCCAATACAGGACAGGAAGTTCAAGATGTGAAAGGGGCAGACATGGCTGTAAGACAACACTGTTTTTCTTTCACATTAGTTTCTCTTCTGGAGAGAGAAACTTCATCATTATATGGTAAGTCGTAAGAATTTACACATAGATTAGTTCCACAATGCTTTTTGGGATAGTTTCAAGGATATCTGTTAACAAAATTATCAAAAATAGTAAAATGCCAATCAAATTGGAAATAAAGCTATAAAGTCCATTTACCCACCATTGTGAAAGACTAATATTTTATCTAGGTAAACTTCACAAATAGCAAAAGCTTATTCCTTTAAGTGCCAAAACTTTTAAAAATGTTAATCATTGTGATGGAAAGCTTTCTAAAATATATACTTCCCTAACTTTTCAAACAAGTCTTTTAAACATAACATTGTTTTCTTAACATAGTATCATTTTGAGTATTAGTTTTTATAACACGTTGATGCCTTCAGAATTTTTGTGGTGTTTGTTCCTCTATTACATTTCTCTCAGCTTCTGTTTCACACTTTAACCTAACCTCTATCATGCTGTTTGAATGTAATGTCTACAGAACTGAAGGCTGCCAGGAAAAACTAGATAATGAAATCTATTATATCAGTAACTTAATTTTACACAATCCTAATTCAGCAGGTTCAAGGTAAAAAGCAGATGGCTCTGATTTCCTACAAAACAAAATGCATAAGGCTAATAAGAGCAATTTCCTTCTACTTTTTCACTGGCTTTTAGGTTTACAGCTGTGTTCTGGGGTTTTATTAAGCTGTCAAAAAGACAACTCACATTTACTGAGCTTCTATATGTCAAGAACTTAATAGAACATATCTCATATACACCTGGTAATAATTCTAAGCAATAGAAGAGACATATATTCCCAGCACTGATGGGAAAACAAACTTTAACCAATTTGCTCACGGTCACACAAATAGTAAACAGTAAAAGCCAGGACCCTAGGAAAGTCTGGTTCTAAAGTCTTGCTTTTTCAGCCATTTCACACTGTTTTCTAAAAAGGTGTTTCTCAAAGTATATTTTAAGAATCACCTATGTTAGAATCATCTTGGACGCCTGTTAACAGAATTGGCTACCACTCTGCACTTGCTATATAGGAATCTCTGTGGGTGAGTCTAGGAAACCAAATTTTTAGCAAGCACCCCAGGTGATTTTGATACATATTACAACCACTGTCCTCAATACAACGTGAAATATACAAAATCACAGTAGAGAAGATAAATGTTATTTTGCATTTCGTCCTACAACTTAGGTCAAACTTTCTCAGCATTCTTTATGGGTTCCTCTACCTCTGCCTATCTCTTAAAAAGCTATGATGCGTTGTTCTAAGTCTTGCTCTCTTCTTATATTACACTTTCCCTGGGCAATCTCATCTAATTCCAAGAATTAAATTCCTATCAATATACTTGTGACTCATTATTCTCTACTTTTAGTTCATTTTAAAAACTGTATATCCAAATCTTCATCTGCTCCCTATGTATGTTTCATTTCTCAAATGTCCTATAGGCTCATTGAATAGAAAGTGCCCACAATGGAGATCATCTTATCCCCACTCCCAACACTTGTGATGCCAACAACTGTGCTATTTCTTGTTGTATCCCCCATCTCAATAAAATGGCACCTCCATTAATTCAAGCTCCCAAACCAGAAAACTGGGCACCATTTTTTATTTTGCCCTTACCTTCACCAACTGCCCCAACGTTACCCCCTACACTCCAATGCCACCTACCAAAATCTAAACAGACCTTCTATTTTTCTGGCAAATATACTTGTTTTTTCTCTTCTTCATTGGCTCTCAGAAAAATATGCTTAAAACACCAACCACTCTCATACCATTTTAAATATAGCATAAATATTGCAACCAAATAATTCCAAATCTTTTAGCATCCCTACAAGTTATGGACATTTATTATTTGGGGCTCCCCAGCATCCATGCATCTTTCCTATTTTAATTCCAAGATTGTCAGGGATAGGGCTTAGTTTTCCACCACAGAAGCTGGAGGGAGGTGGATTTTCCCTGTTCCAACTTAATCAAAGTGGATGCTCCAGACTGGAACCTAAATCTCAAGTAAGTAACAAAAGGATCAAAAGAGGGTTCAGAATCCATTCTGGTGGCAATGGCATTCACTGATTAATGGCAGTGCACAGTGGCAACATCACATGTCCTGGCTTGGCAAGGCCCAAGCCAGCAGTGTGTCCCAATAAGATTTTTCATGGATTATGCTCAAGATCCAGCCCCCTTACCTACCTTAGTTCTTGCCTGCTTGCTGAGCCTGTGTGTAGCATTCTTAGCAATTCTGAGAGCTGATATTTTCCTAATAATTTCCCTTTCTGCATAAACAAAGTTGGTTTCCGATGCTTATACCAAAACACTAACTTGGCACAAATGGCTAGCAAACAAAAATATGAAATGTGTTCAGCAATATCTACTACTTATATTTAAGAAGGCCTTTTCCCCTCAGTGAATAACTTATGTTATTTCCACAAGTATTAATACTCATTAGTAGGGAAAAGAAAAATATGCCCATCAATACTAGACCTTGCCACTAAATTTTATCAAACTGATTAGCAAGATGTTCCAGCTCCTCAGTTAAAGATATATGAACATTCTCCTTTGGTTTATACAGCTTGCAGATGCCAATGGTAAATCAGTCACTTGAAATACATCTCTGGGTCACTTCTATATTTGTGTAGAAGTGAGACTAGATATCAAACCAACAACATTCATGGTCATCAGACCCTTAGTAAAACTTAGTTTGTACCTGACTATTTCTGCATGTTGATGAAATCCTACTAAACATCAGATGTACATTTTAACTTCTATATACTGTTAGAGGGTCTCTTAGCCATAAAGGCAGAAAATAAAGGCATAGCTTTAATTTAATGTTTGTAATCCCAGCTACTCAGAAGGCTGAGGCAGAAGAATTGCTTGAACCCAGGAGGTGGAGGTTGCAGTGTGCTGAGATCATGCCACTGCACTCCAGCCTGGGCAACAGAGTAAGAACCCGTCTCAAAAAAAAAAAAGTTTATTGTGATAAGTTTTAAAGTTAATACTTTCATATCAAAGACCCAAAAGTCTATAAAATTGCAATAATTTCTGATAAAAGTAGAATTAATGGTTCCTATTTCTTAAGGAATAAAGATAACCTTCACATACCAGATGGAAACAGAATTGCAATTTAAATTTTTTAAATATCAGAATTCACTTATACATTTTACATATATCATCTTGATATAATTATAAAATTATGTAATTATAATTATAAAATGACAGAATTTGTTTCTGTCAAATGAATCAGAAGAAAAAAGGTAAGCTTTTATGGCTTTCTATTAAGTTGTTGTTACAAAACAACAGAACTTTTAATTATACAAATATAACTACTGTCACTTTAACATATTCAAAACAATATTAAAAGAAATATGATGCTTTTTCAACATCAAAATATATTTTATAATTTTCAAACTTCAAAGAGAACATATATGTCCTCTTTTTTTCCTATCAATGGTGAAGTTGTGGAGAAGGGGAGAACAGGGAGGTCAATTTCAATGAAAAATTTTATTTCTCTGCCAAGTTCTGAAAGTTTTGTTATCTTAAATTCTCCATATTAAGCCCAATTTTCTACTGACTTTTATTATATATTGAAAAGATATTACAATGAAAAAATTAAAACCATATGATGTAAGAAATAACCTTTGAATGACTTAGTACATCAGGGCTACTTGTAGCTCCCATTTACTAGACGGTGCTAGTGTATTCTTTAATCAGGTTTCAGCAAAAGCCCTGAGAGGAGGTACTAAGAACTGACAATCCCCTCCTTAAAAATGGGGAGAGACTAGGTTCATATCATAATGTTGATTCAAGATCATATAGAAGATAAACAGAAAAAAGGGAAAAAAAACACAATAGTTTAGAACAGGTTCCTAAATGGGCCATCACTTATGGGCACCTTGGAGGGGTTGGTAATAATCATCAAGTTGTAGAAAAAGCATAACTTTGGAGGCAGAGATATCTGCATTAAATCCTTGCTCTGCCTCTCAACAGCCCTGTGTTGACCTCTCTTGTTTAGACTACTTCGAAGTCCTGCTAAATGGTCCTGTTGACCCAGACTCTATCCATCCCAATCCATTCACCATAATCCTATTACAATTACTTCCTAAAAACCAAATCTGGTCATACAATCCTCTGCTTAAAGGTCATATTCAAAATAAAATCTTTAGCCAGGCCCTTATTCTCAGAAGGTTCTTATCAACCCGGTCTAATCCACTTATTTAGCCTTAAGTGCTCCCTCCCCTCACTCACTCTAAGCTCCAGCCTTCATTCCATCTTTGATCCCATCCACAGTCTTTCACAACTCAGAATCTCTGCTATTCCCTTACCTGGAAAGCCCATTTTACCCTTCTTCCCTGTCTTAGTCTGTTTATGCTGCTATAACACCCAAAACTGAGAAATTTATAAAAAATAGAAATTTATTTCTCACAGTGCTGGGAGCTGGGAAGTCCAAGATCAAGGCACCAGCAGGGTCAGTGCCTCGTGAGGGCTGCTCTCTGCTTCAAGATGCTATCTTGTTGCTGTATGCCATAGAAGAGTTGAATGCTGTACCGTCACATGGCGAAAAGGCAAAAGAGGGGTTCCACAGCTCTCTCCAGCCTTTTTTATAGAGACATATCCCATTCTTGAGGGTAAAGCCCTCATGCCTTAATCACCTCCCAAAAGCCCCAGCTCTTAATACAATATCCTTGGGAGTTAATTTCCAACATATGAATTTTGGAGTACACATACATTCACACCATAGCATTCAACCAACAAACTCCTACTCATTCTTTCAGGCCCAATGAAGTGTTCTCTCCACCAGGACATCTCCCCTAACTTCCCTAGGCCATTAGTTTTCCCTCCTTTGTGATCCAAAGATATCTTATTTAAATTACTTACTGTACTGCATTGAAATGGTCAGTTTACCTGCCCAGCTCCCTCCTCCAACCCCACAGTATCCTTCCCTCTCTCACTGATATCCACAAAACCCAAACTGTGAGCACCTCTAAGGATCTTTGGATCCTTAGTGCCTACTAGCTAACAAGTGCCTGAAAAAATATTTATCAAATTTAGAAAAAGAATGAGTAAGTGAATGAATGAATGAATGAATGAATGAATGACTTGAAGGACATCTGAACATCTAGGATCTAAGAATTTTGATGAATAAGACTCATGACAATCAAAGGAAAAGGAAGGAGATGAAAGGATGAATAAGATTTCATAAGGTGTTAAAATACATACTATATGTATTTGTTACTTAAGGGTCCCAAATGGCTATAAATAATAAATACAGACAATATTTATTGGTACAATGCTAAGTGCATTATTTACTCAACAGGTTGGAACTACTCTTTCTAAGCCACTACTATCTTGATAGGTCAATATGTTTTTTGGCACACACAATATGGTAGAAAATGTGAACTATGTATCTGTCAAACAGTAACAAAGCACACTTTAACCTAGTAAGTGGTGTCAACTCCTTCTGTGCCTCTATAATCCATTTATCTAAATCCTACTTAGTTGGAGGATTATAGTTCTCATATATCTAGATATGAGTTCTTCCCATTAGGTAAATGGTTCACACATACAGTAAACAAGGCTATAAAAAAATCTTATCTAATTTCACAAAAGAAAAAAATTATTTGACATATTTTCCTGGTAAGAAAAAGATATAAAGGAAGGAAATCGGGATCATGCCAAACAAGTAATTAAAAACTGTCTAAAGACAGATCTTTTTTTGGAGTTCCTTAAAAGAGAGGAACTGGCTAAGAATTTCTAAGGAAACCGCCAATAGAAAAAAGAACCACTAGAAACAAATCTAAAATTTCACTGGAAACAGGAGGCTGTAAAGTAAAAGGGAAAAATTTAAGGAAACACAAGCCACATCTTCAGACATCAACATGAAAAAGGAATGCTAAAATGGTAATTTTTTTAAAGTGGAAGTGTCAGAGGCATTTAAACCAGAGCAACTCTGTCTTGAATAGGGGCTGAGTAAAATAAGGCTTTGACCTATGGGGGCTGCATTCCCAGGAGGTTAGGCATTCTTAGTCACACGATGAGATAGGAGGTTGGCACAAGGTACAGATCACAAAGACCTTGCTGATAAAAGGATGCAGGAAAGCAACCGGCCAAAACCCACCAAAATCAAGATGGTGATGAAAATGACCTTTGGTTTTCCTCACTGCTCATTATATGCTAATTATAATGCATTAGCATGCTAAAAGACACTCCCACCAGTGCCATGATAGTTTACAAATGCCATGGCAACATCAGGAAGTTACCCTATATGGTTTAAAAAGGGGAGAAACCCTCAGTTCTGAGAATTGCCAACCCCAGTTCAGGAAAACTCATGAATAATCCACCGCCTGTTTAGCATATAATCAAGAAGTAACAATAAGTGTAAGCAGCTGAGCAGCCTATGCTCTGCTTTGCCTATGGAGTAGTGATTCTTTTGTTTCTTTACTTTCTTAATAAACTTGCTTTCACTTCCCTCTATGGATTGGCCTCAAATTCTTTCTTGCATGAGATCCAAGAACCCTTTCCTGGGGTCTGGATCAAGACCCCTTTCCAGTAACAGAAATGACAGAAAGGGCTAAATGGATCACAAAGTAGTTAAAATGCAAATTACAAACAATGTTACTACCATTAGGTCTCATCAAATAAGAATAAAAATGAACTCAGGAATTCAAGATTGCAGTAAGCTATGATGGCACCACTGCACTCCAGCTTGGGTGACAGAGTGAGGCCCCCGCATCTCTAAAAAGAAAAAAAAAAGGAATGTAACTAATATCTAAATAACTCTAACTAAAACGTTTTCATTTATATTAGTGTTTGAAGTAAATATTAACACGCTTTGGGTTTTGGGGAAACTCTTGCTAATCTTTGACCTAACCATTGTTATATGCCAGTCAGGACTAGAAATGGAGGAAACACTGACATTAGTATTCACTGATTCTTAAAGAAATTAGAAATGAGAAGCCTAATTGGATCAAAGTCACAAGGAACTGAAACCTCCCTCCCCTGGTCTGGTGAAAAAGAGGATATTTTGTGGAAGGTAGTATCTTGATCTAAATTCACAATATCATACAAAACTATATTTCTATGATCTATGATAATCGTAACTGAACTTGGACTCTAAATTTTCTGACCTACTTCACTACTGACCCTTAGCAGAAGAAAGATGCTTGTTTATAGCTGTTTACAGTTTACACTTCACTGATGCCATTACTACATTTGAACATACTGTCAATTAGTGATGGAATGCAAACTAGCTACTTAATTAATTAATTTGTTAATCTCATTAGCCAAAAGGTAAGAACAACTTCCAGCATTATGTAAGTATTTCAGACTTATCTGAATTACGACAATCTTACCTGTATGTTTTTAGAACAGGGGAAAAAAACTCTAAATACTATAAATAATGTCAAATAAAACATAAATTTCCAAACAACATTGATAACAACTCCATAGGAAAGCGTACATTCAGTGATACTTTTGCCTTTTTCTTCTTAAAGTGTCCTTTCTGGAAATGAACATTATCTATTTTGATACAACCTTTACTTTATAATATTCAACTCCTAGCCTGTTTTCCCTAGAATAAAACAAAACTCAGAAAGCTTACAATCTTTAAATTTCATTATTTGGTGGCTTTATTTGTTCAAATAACAAACTTAAAATTACGTGAACTACAACTGAGAGATTAATTAACAACGAAGTTATAAAATGAACCCTATTATTTCTAAATTAACGTAGTGGCGATAGTGGTTAAGAACATGGACTCTAACCACATTCTCTAGGTTAAAATCCCAAATTTGAGCTGGGTGCACCTGTGCACCTGTAATCCCAGCTACCTGGGAGACTGAGACAGGAAGATCACTTGAGCCCAGGAGTTTGAAGCTGTAGGGTGTGATGACTGCACCTGTCAACAGTCACGGCTCTCCAGCCCAGGCACCAAGACAAGACCCTGTTTCTAAAAACAAAGGAAAAAAAAAAATTCCTAGATCTGCCATTTTCCAACTCTGTGACCTTGAACAAGTCGCTTAACCTCTCTGTTCTGTTTTCCTAAAAGTCAAATTAATGGTGCTAATAATAGTACTTACAGAGTTGTTGTGAGCTAAACAAGTTAACATAGCTAACGTACTTAGACAAAGTGCTTAGAATGGTGCCCAGTATATAGTAAATTCTATGTACATGTTTGCTGTTATTCCTTAAATCTGTAAAGGGAGCTCAGAAAGGTGCTGTTCATATTTAATTTTATCTAATTTTATTTTAAAATATTTAAGAAAAATAATCTATTTTCTGCCATTGAAACTCTCACAACCCTATGTTCTTAACTTTTCCAGAAATTCTACAACAGTAGGCTGGATAATAAATATTCCCTAAGGTGAAAGGCCACACAGATTAAAGTTATTTAACTCTCTTTTCTAATTCAATACAACACAATTGTTTTAGCTCTGAGGGCATTCTGGTATTTGGAGCATTTGTCAAATAATGAAATGAATCATAAATTAGTCAGATTATAATTGTTATAATTCTCAGCTATTATTTGTTTGTCTTCAGTTTACTTTGTACCCAAAAGAGGGGGAAGGGATGGCCAAAAAATTCTTATGCAATAGTAGTTGATATAATTGAACACCAACATTACCTTTATCACTTCCATAATAATAGAATACTGTTTTACTGAGAGCACACCACCGTTTCTGCCATTCAAATCCCAGAAAGCTGTGATCTGCAATAAAGAGGGGAAAATGTAAGGCCATTTCCTTACTGTAAAAGAAAAAGTTAATTAATATGATTTCTAAGATTCCTCTGAGCTCTAACATTGTGTGACTAATTTGTATCTTCTTTTCCAAGAGACAAAAAACCAAACAACAACAAACCAACAAAGCTAAAGGGAATAAAGTAAAGTAGCTATGGGGCTGCCATACTTATGGGATCAACAGCATGGCTAACAAAGTTTTCTGACAGGGACAGTCAAAAAGGCATCTGACTATACAATCTTGAGATAATTGATCCATCTGGGTCTCATTTTCTCATCTGTTATAAAAAGAAGGGGAGGAGCTAACCTAGATTATTTCTGTTATCTCTTTCAGTTTTAAAATTCAGCTAAGAAAGCTAAGAAAAGCAAAATGAAATATAAATAGAAAGGCCCAAAGGGACTACAAGAGAGATAAGCAGAATGGTAATGAAAAGACTGTCTGCTTTTCATTTCTCATATTGTAAAACCACCTCCATATTTCATTTCCATTAAATATAGGTGTTGAAAGAGTGAGACCATATGGTCAACTCCCAATTATCATAGCCAATGGAGAGGAACACTGAAATGAATAATAGAAAATGGCAGACAAAATGCCAGGCTTGATCTGAACCATGGTGCATGCCAGTTTGGGCACAGGAGAACCTGCTGCTCAGCCCAGTGAGATACTGGTGAGAAATCCCACCTTTGAGAATACAGTCATGGCCTGCAGCTTTCCTTTGAGAGGCAGGAAACAGCTCCTGAGTCATTTACAAATAACCAAGGTTGACAACTAAAAACCTAACCTAATGTTTTCGTATTAAAAATTATTTAAAGCTAAGAGCTATATTTTGTGGTTTGGATAATGTCATCCAGATTTTCTTACAATCTTTAAACTCTTTAATCACCTAAAAGGAATACTGCCTCCACATGTATACTACAAACATGTTCTATCTAAGGATGAAACTATTTTTACATTTTTCATTAGAACCTTAAGTTTACCTTTTCTGCGTTTTTCAAGGTAGCCAGCCTTTAGAACAAAAGGAAGGTCTTGTGCTGCAATTGGAGGAAACTGGGCTCCTATAAGAAGTTGGGGAGAGAAAAAAAAACAGCAGTGGGTAATCCATTTCAGAAAAAACAAGTGCCAGATCTCATTAGATTCAGTGTGCTTTTAATTACTGAAATTGTTTAAATCTAAGTCTATTAGCCTTGTTTCAGATCCATTCCCAAGATTAATCCCCTCTATTCCTCCTAAAAGTCTCAAAAGTTGAAAAAAAAAAAAAAAAGTTCTCTACTCCTATGTTAATATAGCCTCCCAAAATACAGGACTGAGAAACTATTATAAAAAAATGCAATAAATCCCTGAAAGACAGGTTAAGAATTTCAAATAAATCATAGCTTCTTTATATTTATATTGAGTTAATTCTTTAAAAATTTCAGTACATATTGACTCTTACCTGCATAATCCCTATTCCTACCAACTAAAACATAAAATGCTTTTCCCCTAGAATCAAATGCTGAAACTTGTTTCTCTGAGCCCACAGCAAATATTCTCTGTGTTTGTATTCAGAGAAATCTTACGGACATTCCACTGAGTGAGTATGCTTTAGGTTTTTATAGGGCATTTAAGAGTCTAAAACTAGATAGATCTGCTAAAACTATTATAAACAAATACCGGATCCCTAAAAAAAGTTTTTAAATCAAGCAAAAGTTAAGTTGATTAGAAATTGTATATTCACGGTCATGGATTATAGGTTATTCAATTTTACAGGTGTTCAATATTTTTATAAACTTCATTAGAAATATAATAGTTATCTGCCGGGCGCAGTGGCTCATGCTTGTAATCCCAGCACTTTTGGAGGCCGAGGCGGGAGGATCACTTGAGGACAGGAGTTCGAGACCAGCCTGGCCAACATAGTGAAACCCGGTCTCTACTAAAACTACAAAATAAATTAGCCGGGCATGGTGGCGGGTGCCTGTAATCCCAGCTCCTTGGGAGCTGACGCAGGAGAATTGCTCGAACCCAGGAGGCAGAGGTTGCAGTGAGCCAAGATCACGCCATTGCAATCAAGCCTGGGAAAAAAAAAAGAAAAAAAAGAAAACAGAAAAGAAAAGAAATATAATAGTTATCCTCAGCATTTTACTAGAACTCTAGCAAGTGAAAACAACCAATCAAAAGAAAGTTTGTATGGAATACATCCAGTGGAAATAGTTTCAGTACAGCTTAGGATAGAAAATGTGTTTGAGTACAAACATGTAATTAGAATGAATAAGATCTAGTATTTGATAGCACAACAGAGTGACCATAGTCAACAATAATTTATTGTACATTTTAAAATAACTAAGTGGCCGGGTGCAATGGCTCATGCCTACAATCCCAGCACTTTGGGAGGCTAAGGAAGGAGGGTCGCTTGAGCCCAGGAGTTTGACACCAGCTTGGGAAACACAATGAGACCCCCATCTCTACGAAAAATTTAGAAATAAAAATAACTGGGTGTAGTGGTATATGCGCCTGCAGTCTCAGCCAGTGGAGATGGAGGGTAGAGGTTGGGGGAAGGGGATCTGAGGTGGGAGGATCTCCCAAGAGGTCAAGGCTGCAGTGAGCCATGATCGTGCCACTGTGCTCCAGCCTGGGTAATAGAGTGAGACCCTGTCTCTAAATAAATAAATGAATAAAATGAAATAACTAAACAAATATAATTGGATTCTTTGCAACACAAAGAAAGAATAAGTGGTTGAGGTGATGGATACCTCATTTATCCTGATGTGATTATCATGCATTGTATGCCTGTATCAAAACATATAATATGCCCCATAAATTTGCCTATTATGTACCCACAAAAATTAAAAATTAAAAAAAAGAATGGGTTTGATAGGAAGTTTATTATATACAAACTCATCACCTAATTTTACCAGTTTTTTTTTTTAATACCATGGGGATCACAGTAGTGATAAAGTCATGGATATTTTTTCTTAAGAAATAAAGCTTAAAATTAAAGCACTAATTTCAGCTCCTTGGTGGATCAATTTCACCCAGTAAACAACACAGAATCATTAAAACATATTTAAAATAGAGCCCTGATTTTGAAATGTATATGAAATTTTAGGGAAAGTCAGTGTACATATTTTAATAGCTGCTCAATAAATGTATTCAGTTTATTTTTTTCAAAATAAACTTGGTACATATAAAGGTATAAATTATTTATTATAGTATTTTGTACATAAAACAAAAATTACAAACAGAAATCTTATCTATGTAAACAAGTCCTGGTCAACCACTAAACTAAAGTGGATAACTGTGGTATGATTTGGTCTCATTAAGGGGTAGTCCCACAACCCTCTCACTTCCATTGGGCATAATAAATGCTCTTTACATAAGGAATGGATGTTCACAAAATCTTAAGAAGAAAAGTTAAATTATTCTGAAAAGAAATGGGTACCTTTAGCATAGCTTTCAACTCTAAAATGTTACTGGTCAAAAAGGAGACAGAGAGAGATGGGAAGAAGGGAGAGGGGAGAGGAAGTGGGGGGAAAAGGAAAAGGAGAAGGGAAATTAGAATTTACTAGCGTTCAATATACACATAGCCTGAGTCTTTTGCTTTAAGAAAAATGTTGACTAAATTTCCACCTGATACATCACAATAAAATGTGATGTTATAAGCAATACTTGTTCTGAATTCTAAATTCATGTTTCTAATATAAAATCTTTAATTTCTTCCCTGGGGAGTGGGGGAGTACATTTTTTTTAACTGAAATTTCATTTTTCTAAACCTTTATTGCTGTTTGTCCAATACCCAGGATTTGCTTAATAGCCATGTGAATTCTTTAAAACACAAAAGTACACTAATAGCAATCCCTGTAAATACTTTAGATTTTTAAATTTTCAGAAGAACCATTTGGTTTGTATATCACCATGAGCATATGGACAATATTTTCCGATGGCAGGGATGGAAAATCTGTTATAATATATAAAAAAGTAGTAATTTCCTTTTAAAAAAATATGAATTCTCACATCATTTAGACCTCATATCACTATACCTACAATGATTAACGCTACTGACATTTAGGAAGATTCAGATTGGTACAAAGAAACAAGACTATAAAAATACAGGCATAATGATACATGAAGAAAAGGAAATTAAGGCTAATGTAAGCCTATCTGCCAGGCAACAACAAAGAGCTGCCACATGTTTACCATACACCGCAATTACGTTATCTCACTATGCAACACAGCCAATTATACAACATTCCGGTGAATTCACAATCATATTCTCAGCTTCACTATTAAAATTCAAACCTTGTCCTAAAAAAAAGTTTTGCACTGGGTTTTAGTCCTTTGCACATAGTAGGCATTCAGTAAATGTTAGCTTTCATTACCTATTACAGTTAAATATTGTTATATGTTACTATAACTGTAACTACTAGTTCAAGTGAATGGATGCTAATGTAAATATAAGACTATGTTGCTCAGAGAAAGTTAATCGGAAATGAAAGACAGGAAAAAGCATGATTCAGCAACTATACAAGTTAAGCATTGTAGCTACTTCTAAAGCAGTTAAAAGATTTCCCTTTACTTAAGTGAAAGTGGTTAATGAAAAAAGTATATCCTAAGGGGAGAACAAAAATTAACCCATATGTTAGGGACTAGACTATGCTACAGGAATTTATTACATGGGCTTGCTTAAGTGGCCACAAACTTTCAGTGCCTGAAAAAGTAAGGTATATACTGAGAAAGACTCGTTTTCCTTTTATAAAATGAGTACGTATTTCTTATATGATAATCCTACTTTTCTAAAGCAGCTCAAAATATTAGACATTAAAATCAACACCCTACAAGGACAACTGAGCAAGGAATGGGTCTTCTTCCAACGTGCAATTTGAGAATCTGAAGCATTCAAAATGGTAACAAGGTCACAATGAATTCAAATAAACAAGTATCAAGTGCCTATATTCCCAGCAATTCGGGGAAAAAGGCAATAGTGAAATCCAAATTTCCCTATAGTTAGGTTGATATATTATTCATAAGGTAACTGATTCTAAAAGATAACTCAAGAATTCTAGAATGTGCCTTAAAGCTTTTGCCTTAAAAACAAACAGTGTATATTGTAGACATAGTACAGCAAGCTTCAGGTATGGATACTAGAATTTTAAAAGCAGAGAAGAGATACAAAGTATAAAAATTGATAACAAATTACCTTAAAACTAAGGTATTACTCACTCTTGGTGATTTTATTAAACTATTACTTTATCTTTTTTTTTCTTGAATCTAGGATGAAAAACACTGGAATGTTCAAATGCCTGTAATATACTTAAGAAATAAGTTTTATGTTAACAATTAAAAATAATTATTTCAAAAAGAAAAATAGTAGTTACTTCAATTTCAGAGAAAAATATGAAGTCTGTGGTAGGAAGTATCATTTAGTGACATTTCAGGTGTTAGTTTGGTCAGGTCTAAATCCAGTCTTGGCATTAACAGGGTAGACAATTGCATTACTGTATTTAGGACAAAGAAAAGTAGAAAAATGTGTCTAGATCACAGAAGCTTCACTCAGAAGACAAGGCCTAGAACAGCATGCAAGTCCCTTGAGTAGGCAAGCGAATGGGGGTGAGAGAGAGAGTTGGGGGAGAGAGAGAAAGAGCTAGAGTTGAGGAGAATGGGAGGTCTAATGGTCCTTTCTTTTTTATTTAGATTTCTCAAATCTAAATGAACAAATGTTGATTCACAATTTTGTCCAGCATTGGGTGTCTCAACACACTATATTCCAGGGTCTTCCCTAACATTGATGTGTCTCCTAATAGACTCCTGCCTGATACATGTTACACATACACACACACACACACACAAACACACACACACTATATCCCAGTCTGATACCTCTTTAAATGAATTAATTTTTCTAAGACAGTATGAGACATCATTACCAAAGTGCAATGATTCAGAGACATTTTCAAAATAGACATGTTTTTATTATCATTTTTATTTTTTGATATGCAACTTTGGTGATCAATTTAAATGCTAGACTTCTAAGGAATCCAAAGTCTTATTTTTACTATTTTATCATCACTAAATCATCATATTATTGGCTTCATTACACTAATATGTGCACACTTTTTTGGTTGTTTAATCTAGACTTTGTGCAAAATTACGACTAGGTTTCTGAGCTTCACCTTTTGCTCCCTTCAATTTTCCCTTTTCTAGTTGGCATTTATACAGTTTTCAACATGAACACCAAGCTTTCACACAGGGTAATTTTTCCTACCACCTATACCCGACTAAAGTTTCCTCTTCCCTCATATTGGAAAAGAAAGGAAAGATACTTTTTAAAAGATTGTTTTTATTTGTAAGAATTTTCACTCTGAGTCAAGATGTTGGTCCATTTAGTTAAATATTCTGTGTCACCACATGATGTGACTGTTTTCCCTGAACTCCAAAAAGTAAAGAATAAACTTTTCAACCATACAACCATATATTTTTTCCTGACAATTCATATAAATAAAGCATCTACAAGTTTATCTAAACCTTTTAGAATTATTCATTTTCACCTAATAGTTGGGATACTGAGTTCCATAAATTGGCCACCTCCTGGGGGGAGATAGTGCTTCATTTTATCTCTTCTAAACTCATGTAGTAAACTACCAAAAATGCAGCCCAGGCTGGAGTGCAGTGGCATGATTTTGTTACTGCAGCCTCTGCCTTCTGGGCTCAAGCGATCCTCCCACCTCAGCCTCCTGAGTAGCTGGGATTATAGGCGCACAACACCATGCCTGGCTAACTTTTGTATGTTTTGTAGAGACAAGGTTTCGCCATGTTGCCCAGGCTGATCTCAAATTACTGGGATCAAGTGATCTGCCCACCTTGGCCTCCCAAAGTCCTGGTATTATAGGCATGAGCCACCATGCCTCGACAATAGACCTATTTTTTAAAAAAAGTATTTACCCACTTAATGATTGCTTCATATTTGAAACATATATTAGGCTTTGATTCTCCAAAAATATTATTTCATTTCATGAAGGTGATACTCTCACCTATCCACTAGTGGTTATTTTATTATCTAGATTAGCTTCTCCAGTTCTAGTTCATTTTTCTTAAGAAGTGGCAAACAGAATGAACGTACATTTTCAGGTGCCAGTATGTCGTAATACCAATATAATCCCAATGCATTGTAATTTTGTATAAAGGTGGAGAAATGCTTTCTGTTTTGCTTCCACTATCCTTCCAGTTGATGTCCACTATCTTAGTGACATTTTTGGTTGAAGGGTACATTTAGTACTTAGCTTTAGGAAATAGTCCATAAAAAAGCCTCAGTTCCCAGAGCTGTGACTGGCTCAGAACTCATCATTCCACAAGTGCAGTTTAATTACACTTTACTTTATAATTGCACACATAAACTTAGAAGCTATTTTCCCTGTTTCTAGAAATTATGTAATAGATACAAAGATGCAGGGATGCAGACACTTTGTTTCTTATTCTAATAGGTTTTAAGTACAAAAATTCACTAGCATATCTGCAAAGTAAACAAAGAACCAAAACAAAATAAGACGACGCACCCACAAAGGAAAGAAACCTACACTTAACTTGGATATAAATATTAAATAAAATGTTTTAGTGGTGCAGCACATATCCAGAAGCTTAGATTTACATGGATACTGACTTCAAAATCCATGGCACAGGTTAAAGAAGTCTGTAATGTGATCTGAGTTCTATACTTTTTTTTTTTTTTTTTTTTTTTAACCTTAAACATGTCACTGAGCCTCTCTGGACTCAATTTCTTCTTTTAAAACCTGAAAAAAATAGGTTCAATCATTTCCAAAGCCCTCCCAATTCCAGGACTTCATGAAATATATCCACACTAATATTTTTCTTGTACTTTCAGTAGCAAATGGTCAAAGTCCAAGATTAGATTGAAGTTTCAATTATATCAAATGTGGAAATTGCTCACAACATATTTTTTGTAGAACAACTAGTAACTTCTTTTACATCTAGCATAGAACTATTTTATGTCATTTAAAAAGTTTAATATTCAGCTAGAACCTTGGCCTCGAATATGTGTGAGAGAAATAAATACATAAATTAAATATTTTTCATATTTGAATAATTCTCCCCTCCATGTGGGAAATTTGGAATTTCAAATCTGTTCATCAGTATTTTTAGTAGCAAAAGGAAAATATTATATATTCAACAGGTATCTCAAACAATAATCACTGCCGTAACTCTAAAAGAGGACTAATTTTGTTACTTTAGCATAGTCTTTTCAAAAAGCTTGTTTTCTCATCGTAGCACTATTACTTTCTTCAGAAGAGATTCACCAATGAATATACTAGTACTGGCGATCTCTAAGCCTATCATGATATTTCTTTTAAGAAAAACAAAAACAAAAAAGCTCACACCATGCTTTGACATAAAGATGGTCAACTTTCAATTAGTAGAACCATAGAATTCTCAGGAGGGTTATGCCTTGGGGAAAAGGCTTTAAAAACTGATATAGCAGCCTATGTGACTACACTGGGGTAAAAGCAGAGGTTACAACTCAAGGGTTTAACATCTGCTAATCTCCTCCCTTCTCTGTAAAGTGGCCATTTTGAAGGCTACCAAGCAAAAACGGAATAACCATGAGGATAATTCAAATTTGCCTTTATTAACTCTAAAGGAGTTAGAATGGAAATTTTCACTATGCCTTCAATAGGTCTTTCTGGAACCAAAGAAGACAATAACTATTAATATCATAGCTACATGCATGTAAGATATGCTCATGAATATAATCCAAAAGATTAAGCATTTGTTCAGAGTCCAATCAAAAGCTTCTATTTTACATCTCTTCTTTCCTCCTCTCCTCTCCTCCTCCTCCCTTCTCTTCTTCTCTCCTTCCTTTTCCTCCTCTTCCCTCCCCTCTGCTCCTCTTTCCCCTCCCTGTCCTCTCTTCTCCTCTCCTTTCCCTTTTTTTCTTCCTTCCTTTCTTTCTTGCTGCTACTAATTTTCACAGAAATCTACCAAACTATGAAAAATTCTAATGGCAAGATTCCAGAATAATGAAAAGAAATCTGAAATCAATTGTGTTCATCGACATCCATTAAAATAATGCTCAAAAAGTCACAGATGAATAGTATATGTGAATTATATGATGCAGAGTCCAATTATCCTTCTCCATTCATTTAAAATTGCTTCTTTTACTTTAACATACATTTAGGTATACAACCAGAAACTGAACTGCCTTATTACATATGTGAAGATTGCTTCTTTAGATAAATCTTTAATATAGAACTGCTGTCCCTTTCTCATAAAAGTAGACGTGAAAAAAAAATCTCTTTAAGATTTCTGATTCGTTGGTCTAACGATAAACCACTAGTTATCACACTGTTAAAATATATTAAACTTGTTCCTTATAGAATTTTAAAATAAGGTTTTTATCTAAAAATTCTAGAGTTATTAATTTGTGGAAAACCTTATAAGAATCTCTCAATTATTTCCAGGGAAGATAGCATATGAATATACTGAATCAATCATTTAAAAGTAAAGTTTTACTTTAGAGACAAGACTACTAGTTTATATATTTATAATATAGGGCACCCTCTGTGTTTCTCTATTTTAGTAAAGGGATCTTTAGATTCCACATAAAAAATTTAGATCAAATTTTGCCTTCCACATAAAGTAACTCCTCAGCAACTCTTTATCGGCCTATATCTTAGTCATCTGCTCTGTAGCAAGTAAAACATTAAATTCTGAAAAATAATAGCCTTTTTAAAAAGTCTATAATACATACTTTGAGAAAATGAGATGCAAGCTTAAAATGGAATACATTTCTCCTTAAGTTAAAAATATAATTCTAAATATATCAAAATGTTCAGACTCTAAATATTATAAAATTAAATATATACAATCATGAACTGGGTTTTAATTTAATGCATCTCTTTCCACAACAAAAGCGCCCCCAAACTGATACTGCATTTTAGAATCATGTTCAAAACCCTGGATTTACATTCAAATTGCAGGATAGCTACCAGCTCTGTGACTTAGCAAGTCACTTGATTTCATTAAGCTTTAGTTTTCAAATCTTTCAATGTAGATAATAGGAGGGCATACTATGGAGAGTTACGGTGGGGATGTAGTAGGATAGCGCTTAAGATAACTCTTTAAGAAATGTTGTCTCTTATTACTACTAGTATTTTTAAAAGGCAACTCAAATTTGCCACAAGTCCATTGTTCCATACACACACAAAAAAAGGAAGCTGAAAATATAAACCACTAGAATAAAAACATGAATGTTAAACACCTTTTAACCATACGACTTTCTTTCTGGTTATAGATATTTGGCCAAAAACAAATCTGATGCATAAACATATAATTGACAAGATTATACATAATAAAGATTAGCATAAATGAAAAAGAACGTTCTTAACTCATATATTAAACAATATTTTACTACTCTATATTATGTGCCAGGCTCTTTTCTAAATATTACCCAAAATAGAAAACTAGGAAACATAAACTCAACTTCACTGAAAATTCGTTGAAGGCATCTTAAAAGTCAAACAATTATGTATAAAATTTAAACAATAACAATAATAGGTCCTCGGCTGGGGGCAGTGATTCACACCTGTAATTCTAGCACTTTGGGAGGCTGAGGCAGAAGGATCACTTGAGGCCAGGTGTTCGAGACAGCCTAGGTAACACAGCAACACCCCATCTCTATAAAAAATGTATTAATTACCCAGGCATGGTAACTCACACCTATAGTCCTAGCTACTCAGAAGGCAGGAGGATAGTTTGAGTCCAGGAGTTCAAGGCCGCATATGACAGTGCCACTGCACTCCAGCCTGGGTGACAGAGTGAGACCCTGTCTCAAATAATAACAATAATAATAATAGGTCCTACTTCTTTCTTCCTTACCTATGCTATCTCTGTATGAAACACAACTGTTTCTATTATCTCCACAATATAAGCTTAAATATGTTTTTTTAAAGCACTATAAGTGGCATGATTACAAATATCAGCACTGCAACAGTTAACATTTATTGAGCCTTTACCATGAGTTAGGTAAAAATGATGACACCAGTCATCATCTCACTTCATCATCACATAACCCTAAGAGGTAAGTATTACTAACTCTATATTACCAATCAGGAATCAAGATCACACACAATAAGTGGAGCAAGGACCTTAAGTCTACTTGTCCAAAAGCGGATTTTCTGAAATGCTATGTTCCACTGCTGATGGAATAAATGAATGCCATCTATAGAAACTGTGTCAGACAACATCACTGAATTACTTTTCTATGGCATTAAAGCAATCACCATTATTTAAGATTAGCTCCCTAAGTGTAACATAATATATTTTAATATACCATATATACCATATACCTAATATACCTAATAGGTATACCTAATATACCATACTTTTTTTTTTTTTTTTTTCTTGAGATGGAGTCTTGCTCTTTCACCCAGGATGGAGTGCGGTGGCATGATCTTGGCTCGCTGCAACCTCCAACCACCAGGTTCAACGATTTCACTGCCTCAGCCTCCCAAGTAACTGGGATTACAGGCACGTGCTACCACGCCCGACTAATTTTTGTATTTGTAGTAGAGATGTGGTTTCACCATGTTGGCCAGGCTGGTCTCAAACTCCTGACCTCAGCTGATCCACCCACCTTGGCCTCCCAAAGTGCTAGGATTAAAGGTGTGAGCCACTGCACACAGCCAACATACCATACATTTAAAATGTGGGGTGTTGTTTCATCTGTAAGATTTTGGGTGAATTTTGCTTCTTAAGAATGTATTTGAAATACTTCCATTTTGGTTTAAAAACACATATACACAAACATGGAACAAATTAGTAATGGGAAAAATGATGTTTATGGAAGGAAAAGGAGGTTCCTTTTGTATGCAGATTCCTCTAGCAAACTGCATAGAAATAAGAAATGAATATAATTTAGACTGAATTCTTTAGCTTCTTTCCACTCAACTATGCTTTATTTTTACATAGGCCATAGGACAATTCTTTCATTGATTTACTTACTTTTGCAACAGCTTTATGTTGTGTATTTTGAGGTATAAATTTTAAAAATTATTTTCAGATTATAAGTAACATTTTTATAATTTGTGATATTCTTTAAACTCATTTTTATTAATTTATTTTTCCTATTCTGTATACAAAAGTTTAGAGCCATTAATAACATAAGATTATATCTTAAGTATCTGAAATAGGAATATGCAGAGTTATAATGTCTTCTACATTGTACAGTATAATAAAACATGCTTTTGTTTTTGTCTTAAGAAAAATAACGGGTACATAAACAATTGTCATTCTATTCCCATCTCCCAAAACAACCTTATTATTGAGGGGTGGTTAATATGAATAAACAAATAAGAAAAATAAGTGACAAATGTGTAGTTTGAAAACCATCAAACATGAAATTATTTTATGACTAACTTATTAATAGAAGGTGAATTGCTGAATTAAGGCTCTCACTCTATTTCACAGTCCTACTCTGATTATTTGATTACTAAATTGAGCTTGATTACTAAAGCAAATACGCTCTCAAACATTCTTAATGTTTTAGTCTTCATAAGTAAATAGTATATCTGTTTCTATTTAAGAAGGAAACTATCTAATTTTTTATTTAAACCAAGAAGTCTTGGCATTTTCCCTCTTCTGTCATTCAAAGTACCTACTCTGGTTTAAAGTATTATAAGCATCTTCCTAAAAACACATGTGTATGCAATCTTTCTCTCCTCTCTCTTACAGACACACACACAATTTGTTTTCCTTCCACCTAAGAGGTTTTTCCATAACTCTTTTTTCAATATAGATATGAAATTCATACATTCTTATTATTATTGTTAATTTAGTAATATACTGCCTCCTTCTCCCCCAAAAAAGCATTTCACAGGCATTTGTACAGATACATTTGGTGAGGCAAATTACAAGCAAACAGGAGCTATCAGTGTGTATACACACAGGGTGGCAGGGAGGGGGAGGATGGAAGACGGAGAAGAAAGGAAGAGTAAGGAAGGGGACGAGGCAGAGTGCAAAGCAAATACCTGTATAGAAAAATGTTAATGTTAGGGGAATTGGGGTGAAAGGTATATGGGAACTCTTTGTGTTATTCTCGCAACTTTTCTGTGTTAGTATTTCAATATTTTTTAAAATCAAGGCAAAATTAGAAGTCAGGGTGGAACAGAAAACAACTTGGAACTACAAAGTCATTTACACTTGTGAGGAGTGGGCCAAAAATTCACTTATAAGCTTTCTAACAACCAACATGAAGCAAGAAATACAATAAATTATATGAGCCATTGCCCATAAGATAAATACAGATCATTCTTCAGGGAAGAAAACACAACTATTTCTGGCTCCTGGTACTGAAATGAGAAAGAAATTTCTCCCATGGTTCTCAATGTCCTCAATAACATTTTTACAGTATATAAAATAAAAGTTTCATAGGGCTGTTTTGTATAACATCATTCATATTGAGCCAAAAGCCTAATGCCAAAGTGAAATTCAGTAAAAGCAATTCTACAGAGTACAAAACGAGGAGGCCCAAGTATACAGCTAACTCCCAAAAGCTTTGTTAAACTCAAGGATAAGATCATAGAATATCTATAGGAACAGACACCCTGCACAATTTTCAGACAATCATTCCAAAATCCTGTTTGCCTTGATCAGACTTCTGGTAAATATTAAATCTCAAGAAAAACTCCATTCTCTGCAAGAAGGTAACACAACTCTTTTTATGTTGCTGCTTAAGTCAAGAGCCATATCCTTTAACAAGCAGCCAGGCTGGGGGTAAAATTAATACACTTATTTATCAATTTACAAAGTTTAATGACTTTGCAGGGACATAAACCTGGATGAAGATCATCTTAACACAAAAACAAATCAGCAACTGGCCTATAAAGTTCTAACTCAGTGCCAGGACAATTCTAGCCTGTAAAATTTTAAGCATATACCTACTTTGTATCCACAAACTGTCCACAGAACAACATGTTACTGAGAATGATAAAATGCCTGAATCTACTCTTCAGTATGAACTAGTAATCATATGTACACCTGGGTAACTGAAAGGATTATAAAGCACTGTTATCCATATAACTGAGTAAATTACTAGAGAATTCATACTACAATCTCAATATTAGAACGGTTAATGTGTAGCAGTTTTTCTTCTTACTATGGAAATAAAAGCATACCACATGCTTAATCCTTTTTCTGATCCCTGGTTTCAAAGAGGAATAACTGTAAACAGCCATTTGTGAGACTGGCCAGGGAGACAGACATAAACATTCATGTGGTATTTACAATATCAGGCTAAAATAGTGTGTCACAAGAGTGTCTTTTTCACTGGAATTTGAGCAAGGGAATCATAAGGCAGTGTTCTGAAACTTGAGTGTGCATGGAAATCACCAAGGGTACTTCTTTCAAATGTAGAAGTATAATTTTAAACAAAATCATCTATATGGCTCAGAATGGTATATTTAAAAACCTTGTTTTGTGTACAGGATTTGTAAAATATGGTCTAAGCTAATGTTCACTGCAAAATAAAAAAATCAATATATAGATAAAACACAGTTCTGCAATCAGTACACACTGAAAACAGAAGGAAAATCCCCGAAATATAAATGATAGTGCAACTAATGATTTTTATTTATAACTACCTAACTTTGGGGTCATTAAAATAATTTTGTAAACATTCAATACACCTTTCACAGTAGTCTCGAGAGAGAAAGAGAGTCTGTCATAATAAAAAGCAGTATTAAGCAGCCAGTTGCCTGCATGTGTTGGTTCATTCATCAGGCAGTTACTGAGCATCCACTATGTGCCAGGCACTGTGATGGAGCAAGAGGTATAGCTACAGTCCTTGCCTTTGAGAAGCTCATGATTAGGTGCAATTTCCCACTAATAAAGAGATTCAATAAACCAATGAGGAGAGAGAAGAATGAGAAGCAAGATAACCGTAAGACGTGAAGAACAAAGAGGTCATCTTTATATTTATATTCCACCTTAATATCTACTTTCACAATTACTAACACTCCCATTCAGTTCTAAACTTTATAACCACCAATATGAAGAAACATAATAAAAAGGAAGAAAATTGGGACAGAACGTATAATATAAAAAGTGCCTATTTAGCTATGTGATTTTAGCATATTTTAAAAATAGTAAGCCGGGCACAATGGCTCATGCCTGTCATCCCAGCACTTTGGGAGGCTGAGGCGAGTGGATCACTTGAGGTCAAGAGTTTGAGACCAACCCGGCCAAGATAGTGAAACCCCTTCTCCACTGAAAATACAAAAATTAGCAGGGCATGGTGGCGTACACCTGCAATCCCAGCTACTCTGGAGGCTGAGGTGGGAGAATTGCTTGAATACAGGAGGCAGATGTTGCAGCAAGCCAAGATCACACCACAGAACTCCAGTCTGGGCAACACAGTGAGACTCCGTTGCAGAAAAAAAAAAGTATTCAAGATGTGAAAAAAAAAAATCCAACTGACAAATATAGAAACTGATATTTACCATAAGTGAGACATCAAAAGGCAATTCATTAATATGTTCACTGTGTGGGCTATCTCACTGCAGGATCTGCCAGAGCTGACATAGCCCAATCGTCCATGGTCTCTTTTTCTCCCAACTAAGAGTTGTCATTACCAGAACAATTTCACCAAGAAATTTTAACTATTTAGTTCAAATTAGAAACGTCAAAATTAAGCTTTGAAAAAGAAACTGATGGAATATTGAGCAGAACAAAACGATTGCTAACAACACACAACAACTGATGTAACTTCATGGAAACAACCAGTGCTGTTCAGCCACACTTGAACATCACATCAAGAGCAGTTCAGTGCTCCCTCATTTGCCCTATAAGGCACTGGAAGTTACCTCAGAGGAGGCTAAGGCAATAAAATGGTCTGAACTCTGAATCTGTAGTTTGCTCATAAATATTTGAAATATACAATGACCTCTTGAAAATATGAAAAAGACTTAAAATCCAAAAGATATACATCCCGCTAAAATTCCATATGAATAAATGGCATAACACAAGTTATTCCAAGTCAATTTACATATGGTAAGATCTTATGATAAGATATCCTATTACATGTTTCTCTAACAATTCAGCTGTAATTAAATCATGTCTGAATAGACCATGATGTACATTCTCACTGAAAAACAAAATTTACATATATAATGTTTTATCTACCTTAATACTGATAACAAGTTATCAATTAAATTAATTCAATTAAGTCCCCTTCACCTGGATAGCTTCAAGTCTCACACAAGACTCACAGTTCTAATGTACTTTTACAAATACAAAAATAATTTTTATGAATTCCTCAGAGGATGCTGAAATATGGAAATTTAAGACTTAGTCCAATTCTTTCTCACCAACCAAAGAAGTCAGGTATACTGTTATAATTCCATACATGGATAAGAACTGGTACAGTCATTAACTTGTCAAATGATGACTTATTCAAGGTGTATTTATATGAGAAAACATTTGCATGGATGTCACAATAGATAATGAACTACAAATTAATAAGAAAAAAGTAAACAGGTCAACAGAAAAACAGGTAAAGGATATGAACCCAGCAATTCATGGAGTAAGTACAAAGCTTAATAAACATGAAAAGAGATGAGTGTTTATTGATTTGTAGTCTTTCCCGAGCTCTCCCCACCTCCATTAGACTAGAAGAAAACCTAGGCATTACCATTCAGGACATAGGCATGGGCAAGGACTTCATGTCTAAAACACCAAACGCAATGGCAACAAAAGCCAAAATTGACAAATGGGATCTAATTAAACTAAAGAGCTTCTGCACAGCAAAAGAAACTACCATCAGAATGAACAGGCAACCTACACATTGGGAGAAAATTTTCGCAACCTACTAAACCGACAAAAGGCTAATATCCAGAATCTACAATGAACTCCAACAAATTTACAAGAAAAAAACAAACAACCCCATCAAAAAGTGGGCAAAGGATATGAACAGACACTTCTCAAAAGAAGACATTTATGCAGCCAAAAAACACATGAAAAAATGCTCATCATCACTGGCCATCAGAGAAATGCAAATCAAAACCACAATGAGATACCATCTCACACCAGTTAGAATGACGATCATTAAAAAGTCAGGAAACAACAGGTGCTGGAGAGGATGTGGAGAAATAGGAACACTTTTACACTGTTGGTGGGACTGTAAACTAGTTCAACCATTGTGGAAGTCAGTGTGGCGATTCCTCAGGGATCTAGAACTAGAAATACCATTTGACCAGCCATCCCATTACTGGGTATATACCCAAAGGATTATAAATCATGCTGCTATAAAGATACATGCACACATATGTTTATTGCAGCACTATTCACAATAGCAAAGACTTGGAACCAACCCAAATGTCCAACAACGATAGAGTGGATTAAGAAAATGTGGCACATATACACCATGGAATACTATGCAGCCATAAAAAATGATGAGTTCATGTCCTTTGTAGGGACATGGATGAAACTGGAAACCATCATTCTCAGCAAACTATCGCAAGGACAAAAAACCAAACATCGCATGTTCTCACTCATAGGTGGGAATTGAACAATGAGAACACATGGACACAGGAAGGGGAACATCACACAATGGGGCCTGTTGTGGGGTGGGGGGAGAAGGGAGGGATAGCATTAGGAGATATACATAATGCTAAATGACGAGTTAATGGGTGTAGCAGACCAACATGGCACATGTATACATATGTAACTAATCTGCACATTGTGCACATGTACCCTAAAACTTAAAGTATAATAATAATAAAATAAAATAAAATAAAATGACCATACTGTCCAAAGTAAAAAAAAAAAAAAAAAAAGTAAGTTCCAACAGCCCAGAGACCACAACTGTCTTCTTCACTGCTGTATGCCTAGAGCCTAGATTAGTGCCTGGGACACAGGAAGTGTTTGTTAAATTTGCTGAATGAACAAACAAATGAATAAACCTCACTAAAAACTACTTTTTAACTTATAGGACTGGCAAAAACTGCAAAGATTAAGAATATCAAACAGGGAGGAGGGCAAGAAGAGATGGTACTCGCATCTCCACTCACCCTGTTTTGGGGAGTATAGCTTAATTACAGCTTTGTGGATGAAAATTTGACAATACCCTGATAATTCAACTCCTAAGAATCTATCCTACAAATTAAAATGCTGTGACATGATGGTGTATAAGCCAGAATATTCACTGATATACCATTTGTGACAACTGAAAGATGGAAAATGCCCAGCAAGAGGAACATTATGAAGCCATTCTAAATAATGCTATAGATCTGTGTGTATTAATATGGAAAGATATATACTAATGTAGAAAGATGTCCATGATACTTGGTTGAAAAACACAAATGGTATACTAATATATAGTGATATACTTTTTTTTAAATACTTTTTGTTAATTTTTTTTATTATACTTTAAGTTCTAGGGTACATGTGCACAACGCGCAAGTTTGTTACATATGTATTCATCTGCCATGCTGGTGTGATGCACCCATTAACTCATCATTTACATTAGGTATATCTCCTAATGCTATCCCTCCCCTCTCCCCCCACCCCACAACAGGTCCCAGTGTGTGATGTTCCCCTTCCTGTGTCCAAGTGTTCTCATTGTTCAATTCCTACCTGTGAGTGAGAACATGTGGTGTTTGGTTTTTTGTCCTTGCGATAGTTTGCTGAGAATGATGGTTTCCAGTTTCATCCATGTCCCTACAAAGAACATGAACTCATCATTTTTTATGGCTGCATAGTATTCCTGGTGTATATGTGCCATATTTTCTTAATCCACTCTATTGTTGTTGGACATTTGGGTTGGTTCCAAGTCTTTGCTATTGTGAGTAGTGCTGCAATAAACATACGTGTGCATGTGTCTTTATAGCAACATGATTTATAATCCTTTGGGTATATACCCAGTAATGGGATGGCTGGTCAAATGGTATTTCTAGTTCTAGATTCCTGAGGAACCGCCACACTGTCTTCCACAATGGTTGAACTAGTTTACAGTCCCACCAACAGTGTAAAAGTGTTCCTATTTCTCCACATCCTCTCCAGCACCTGTTGTTTCCTGACTTTTTAATGATCGTCATTCTAACTGGTGTGAGATGGTATCTTATTGTGGTTTTGATTTGCATTTCTCTGATGGCCAGGGATGATGAGCATTTTTTCATGTGTCTGTTGGCTGCATAAATGTCTTCTTTTGAGAAGTGTCTGTTCATATCCTTCACCCACTTTTTGATGGGGCTGTTTTATTCTTGTAAATTTGTTTGAGTTCTTTGTAAATTCTGGATATTAGCCCTTTGTCAGATGAGTAGATTGCAAAAATTTTCTCCCATTCTGTAGGTTGCCTGTTCACTGTGATGGTAGTTTCTTTTGCTGTGCAGAAGCTCTTTAGTTTAATTAGATCCCATTTGTCAATTTTGGCTTTTGTTGCCATTGCTTTTGGTGTTTTAGACATGAAGTCCTTGCCCATGCCTCTGTCCTGAATGGTATTGCCTATGTTTTCTTCTAGGGTTTTTATGCTTTTAGGTCTAACATTTAAGTCTTTAATCCATTTTGAATTAAGTTTTGTATAAGGTGTAAGGAAGGGATCCAGTTTCAGTTTTCTGCATATGACAAGGCAGTTTTCCCAGCACCGTTTATTAAATAGGGAATCCTTTCCCCATTGCTTGTTTTTCTCAGGTTTGTCAAAGATCAGATGGTTGTAGATGTGTGGTATTATCTCTGAGGGCTCTGTTCTGTTACACTGGTCTATATCTCTGTTTTGGTACCAGTACCATGCTGTTTTGGTTACTGTAGCCTTGTAGTATAGTTTGATGTCAGGTAGCGTGATGCTTCCAGCTTTGTTCTTTTGGCTTAGGATTGACTTGGCAATGCAGGCTCTTTTTTGGTTCCGTATGAACTTTAAAGTAGTTTTTTCCAATTCTGTGAAGAAAGTCATTGGTAGCTTGATGGGGATGGTACTGAATCTATAAAAAAAAATGTCAGTATGGCTATTTTTTGAGATGGAGTCTTGCTCTGTCACCCAGGCTGGAGTGCAGTGGTGCAATCTCGGCTCACTGCAACCTCTGCCTCCCAGGTTCAAGTGATTCTCCTGCCTCAGCCTCCCGAGTAGCTGGGACTACAGGCACATGCCACCATGCCTGGCTAATTTTTTGTATTTTTAATAGAGACAGGGTTTCACTGTGTTAGCCAGGATGGTCTCGATCTCCTGACCTCATGATCAGCCCACCTCGGCCTCCCAAAGTGCTGGGATTACAGGCGTAAGCCACTGCATCCAGCATGATATACTATTTTTTAAAATTTAAGAAATATCTGGTTCCATGTTTTTTCTAGCACATATATGTATTCTTACAACTCAGAAAAAAAGTCTGGAAGGGCACATAGAACTGTTAGCACTTCTTACTTCTAGGGAGTGTAGGGAATTTTTTTTCCTTTTGCAGAGAGGGAACAACTTTGTTATAAGCATGTATTATACATTTAAAATTTTATATAATACAATTTTTAAAACTGTAAAGCAAAAAGTAGGCTTCTAAGTAATTTAAATCAATTTATATTATTAAAATCATAGCCAGAAAAATGCCACCCATTAATCTATAAAATTTAATTTAATCAATACAAGTGTAGTTTTATAGTACAATGATACAATTTGAAAACAATATTCCCAACGTATATGAAGGTACTACTTTGAGAATGTTCACATACCTGGATATTCTTCAAATAGGCCAAGTCTCATGTACCCACACAAGTTTTCACTCTGCTTGAAGTGTGCTATTCCCTCACCTTTCTCCACTTACCCACTCCTCACCACTATCATTGCCTAGAAAGCTTTCAGCTTACCCTTTAAGATACAACTCAACTCACTGAAAAGCTTTCCTGTTGTGACATAAAGAAAACATTTGCAAGACAAACGATTTCTTAAAAAAATTAAAGGAACATACTTTCTCTGATATAGATAATTCTAATTCTTGCTACTAAATTTTTAGAGTAATAAAAAGTTACCTAAGTGAAAACAAAATAGCCATTAACTTTTAATTACCGAGATATTTCTACCTTTTCTAAAAATCTCCATGTGCTTATAGAAATATAGCCAAAGGCTTCAAAACAATTCCTGATCTGGGAAAAATACAAACGGATTTTTGGATGTCCACATGAACTAGATACGTTCTTGTTTAGAAAGCTAGCATTTATGACAAATTTTCCAAAATGAAATGAATCTAAATTTGTTGATATTACAAAAATAACACAATAAAGTATTTTTGCTTTATGTCAACTCAAATGTCTTCAAACTGATGTAAAAATATGCATAAAAATAACTGTGACAGGTAATAACTAGTATTCCAAATTCCACCTGGGGAAATGAATTTTATGGCTATACTATAAACTTCTAAAATCCTTTAGTTTTAATAGATATACTGACACAACCTTAACCATAACAGCTCTAGCAACTGCTGCTATAATCAATCTGTCAGTTTCTATAATAGCTATGACAAATCCATTAATATGAATGATGTACACTTCACATAGTGCACTATACAGCAACCGCACAAGTTATGTCATCTCCATTCTGAGTAGCAAATCAGTAATCAATATTTGTAAAAGCAGCAGCTAATCCTTTGTAAAATCACTGGTTCAGTGATTGAGGAGTTTGCTCAATCCACACAGTTAATCCCTCTTCATCTGCTTGAGCCCTCTCTTTATCCCAGCCTCTTACAATGCTAGCTATGGCAGATTAATACATCTCCACATGCTAAACATGACCTGACAATTGACACAGGATATTGCTGACAGGATAAGCTCTACAAACACTGGCCTCTTAAAAGGGAAGCTTAAAATTAACATTCAGAAACCCAAAGTTTACAAACAGGCTCACCACTATCCCTTCCCAAGTCCAGTTATCTGATTTATTGAGCTCACCCTCCTTGGGAAATAGATCACTATTTTTGGTTTGAACAAGTTTTGTTGATGATTGTAGAATGCTTATTCATAAAGCATTTCCTGTTATCCATCTTTAAAATAAAGGTAAATACAAGTTTTCTGGCCAAGAAAAGAAGCCCATTTGTAGAGAACCATTTAAAGAATTCCTGTGTGTGAAGTACAACTGACAGTACTCACCTACTTCAAAGTTCTACATTTGAAGAAAATCTCAAAAAAGCATCTTAATGCTTAAAACAAAGCTTTGAGTGAAAAAAAGATGCATTTCCATACTGAAAAGTGATGAACAATACTTTAAGTGCTCTGTGCTAAAAGAAACATATTTTAAAGATATAAAATAAAAAGTTTAATCATCCCTAACAATTAGATAAAATGACATCTTTTTTTAGGAATTACACTAAATTTTACTTAAAGATCCAACATAAATTTCCTTAACAAGAGTTATTTCAGTTCACATATTCCATGAATCCTTGGAATTCAAACTACTTCAAATTCTAAACTAACTGAAACTACTCAAAGGGAAAGAAAACGCAAATTCATGTCAAAGTAACAGTAAAAAATAGGCCTCGAAAGAAAAATTATTTCCTAACCCAAGACAGTAAATGAAATCTTTTTAAAGGAATTGATTTTTTTATAAAGACAACAAAACTACTTCATATATACAACTTCTGGTTACAGTCATGCTCCCTTATCTATCGATGGGAAATATGTTCCAAGGCCCCCAGTGGATGCCTGAAACTACAGATAGTACCGAATCCTACATATACTATGTTTTTTCCTATACAAATACACCTATGATAAGGTCTGATTTATAATTTAGGCACTGCAAAAGAATAACAACAATTAAGAATACAATAAAACAATTATATTAATAATAATATATTGTAATAAAAGTGAAGTGAATGTGGCCTCTCTCAAAATATCTTATTGTACTGTAACTAACCTATTTTTGGACCCTGGTTGACTGTGGGCAACTGAAACCACAGAAGCAAAACCTCAGATAAGGGGTGACTACTGCAATTGTGTCAGATTTAGGTGGAATATCAACCAAGCGATCACATCTTATAGTTTTCATTCCTCCTTGAGAGAAAGAGGAGGCCGCAGGAAGGCCAAAAAGGAACAACATGAAAGAACTGTCTGACCAGAAGCCGAAAGCATATAGAATTTTAGAAAAGAAATGAATCAATAGTCGGTAGTATAAGTTGCTTCAGAAAGGCCAAGAAAGAGAACTACTGGAAACTGTTCACTGAATATGGAAATTAAGAGGATATAGTGATCTTGTTGGGATATCAGGGAAGAGGTAGCATGGGCAGAAGGTAGTCTGTAGTAATGAAAGAATGAAATGGGCGAAAGTGGAACAGGGAAAACATAACTGGTCTTTAAAAATAAATCTGTAGTGAAGAGAAGAGAGGAAAGAAAAACCAGAGAGGAAAGCATTTCCAGTTTTCTTTCTAATTCAATTATTTGTAGCAATATTCCCTCTTCCATATCAAGTTACACTTTAATGCATCACAGTCTTCAAAATAACTAAAAGCCAATACTGCAATTAAAAAAAATTAATAATTTTAACCTTATTTAGGAATAATAAATTTGTAATGTTAAAAATGAATAACAGCTTAAAAATGATAACTAGTATTTGAAAATTTAGGCTGACATCTCCAATGTAATGCATAGATATATAGTATGTTGCATATTTTTAAAATGTAATCTTATAATTCAATGTCTTTTTCAGATACTAAGCAAAATAATTTGCTAGACAGTGGAATTTGCTATAAAAAGAATTATATATATCATCAAATCCTACAAGACAACTGGCTCTAATTCGCTTTACTGAAGGAAGCTGAGGCACAGAATGAGTAAAAAGACAGCAATACTAGTGCAATATTATAGGCGAGGCCAGGCATGGTGGCTCACACCTGTAATTCTAGCATTTTGGGAGGCCGAGGCAGGTGGACTGCCTGAGCTCAGGAGTTTGAGACCGGCCTGGGCAACATGGGGAAACCCTGTCTCTACTAAAAATAGAAAAAATTAGCCAGGCATGGTGGCACGCATCTGTAATCCCGGCAACTCGGGAGTCTGAGGCACAAGAATTGCTTGAACCCAGGAGGCGGAGGTTGCAGTGAGCTGAGATTGTGCCACTGCGCTCTAGCCAGGGCGACAGAGTGAGACTTTGTCTCCTATATATATATATATATATATATAAAATAGGGTGATCTTTCCATGTCAAGAATATGTAGAAGATTAGATAAGTAGAGAAGTTTGCCAGCAGCTAAGAAAAGTAAATTTCAAAACTCTTTTGAACCATAAAAATAACTTATAGGCCACAGTCACCAATGCTATTTCATACTATCTTGAAACACTGACATTTCCCCGGTACATTTAAATTATGATATTGCAAAGTTCAATGTATTCATAGCTTTTTAAAAAAACACATCTATTGCAGCTACTCAGGAGGCTGAGGTAGGAGGACTGCTTGAGCCTAGGAGGTCAAGGCTGTAGTGAGTTGTGAACGTACCACTGCACTCCAGCCTGGGTGACAGAGTGAGACCCTGTCTCTAAAAAAAATAAAATTAAAATTAAAAATTAAAAAAATCCACCCATCTGTTATACAAACTATATACTTACTCATATGGAAATCTTCTTGTTCTATTGCTAGCTGTCTTTGAACTGCCTTTGAATCTTAAGACTCTAGACATACAATTAATGTTCTCTCCCATATAAACACATACACGTGTATGTAAAACGTATGCATATGTACGTGTATCATCCACACACACATGCAATGCTGCCCAATATATCCTAAAGAAGCTAATGCTTGCCTTTAAAAAAAAAATAGTGATGCCCAGCTAGGCGCGGTGGCTCATGCCTGTAATCCCAGCACTTTGGGAGGCTGAGGCGGGCAGATCACGAGGTCAGGAGATCGAGACCATCCTGGCTAAGATGGTGAAACCCCATCTCTACTAAAAATACAAAAAAAAAAAAAAATTGATGCCCATAAACAGCTTATGTTTTTCAATACAACTAAAATAATTTTCTAAGAAATAGTAAAAAAGTTTTTAAGGTGAAGGTAACTGAATGATTCAAAGGAAAGAAATTTATAACCTCTTTCAAAAACCTTTCAGACTCTTACTTAGACACCCAAGTAACCAAAATCATAAATTTGCAACCCAATTTGCCAATGTTACATGTATAGCCAGAGAACAAAATAATGCCCTTACAAGTTCCAGTACGTAACAACATTGGCCTCATTAACAATATATTTTAACTGAACAAACTTGCTAGTCAGGCATTAGTTTCTTCTTTAGGATGTAATGAGAAAACAGCATTGTGCATCTCACTGACCAACTGAAGTTTACTTGTTCTGAAGAAAATGTTGTCTTCAAGTCTGAGATCTCAGGTTTCTACAAATATTTTCAATTATATTTTAATAATACCAAATATTTACTTGCTTGAATATAAATAAAAGCATTTTTCTTGTGTTTTTAGTTACATGGATAAAACTAAAATTACCAAGATTTTCCATATAAGAAAATATTTAAAAAGGAAAATAAGTGCTCACATTGAAAATGATCTAGTAGCACCATAAATTTCTTTGTAGACTCAGACATAAAAGATATAAAGTCTGAATTTTTTATTCCAAGGGATACCAAAAATTTACAAAGGCAAAAAAAACTTATGAAACTCATCCCATTATTATGGCTCAGTGTACCATATCAGGAGTTAATATGATGCCAATTTATCCATCCCTGATGATGTTAATTTTCATCACTTATTTAAGGTGTTATCTGCCATATTTCTCCACTGTCACATGACTGTTTTTCACTTTACAGATAATAAGTATCTCACAGAGAGATACTTTGAGATGACGTAAAATATCCCATTCTTCAAACTTTCATTCACTAGTTTTAACATCTATAGATTTAGAATTCAAAGATTCTTGCTGGAGTTAATTACAGTCGTGTATCACTTAACAACAGGGATACATTCTAAGAAATACATCATTAGGTGATTTTGTCATTGTATAAACATCGTGACATGTACTTACACAAACCTAGATGGTACAGCCTACTACACACCTAGGCAATATTATAGCCTATTGCTCCTAGGCTACAAACTCCCTATAGCATGTTACTCTACTGAATACTGTAGGCAGCTGTTAACACAATGGTAACTACTTGTGTATCTAAACATGGAAAAGGCAGAGTAAAAATACAGTATTATAAACTTATAAGACCATCATCAGCTATACAATTTGTTGTTGACTGAAAGGTTGTTACGCAGCAATGACTGTTCTTTTATCATCATCTCAAATGGTGATGTTTCCAGCCTTTTTTAAAAAAATAAATGAAGATGTCAAACACTCTTTATATGAGAAAGATGAAAGCTAGACAAAAGATAGCAGTTTGGAAATTCAATAATTTAAAGAGAAATAGCTGATTCTTTCCCAGGTAGTCTGCAAACGTGACTTGATATGTATGTGTATAGGAAGGTGTGGGTATGTATGTGTGTACATTAGTATTTTTGTAACCATCCAGCAACTAGGTATAGTACCTAGTATTGCATATATTGAGAAAAACTATGCAATAAAAAATAGTAATAGCATAGTCATTCTCTATAGAAGAAGAAGAGAAAACAGATCAGGAATCAGAAGACTACTCCTGTTGAACCGTAAACTTCGTGTGGGTTCCTAGATGATTCAATCTTTCTAGACTTCACTTATAAAATGAGAGGCATAGACTAGATAATTTATAACCTTTTCAATTCTATTATTCATTTTAATAATTTTTAAAATATATTGATTTATACAAAGATGTTTTAAAAAATTTTACCTTTACTATATAACTTTTTTTCATAATCTCTTTTTATCTTTTTTTATTTTTATTTTTATCATACTTTAAATTCTGGGATACATGTGGAGGATGTGCAGGTTTGTTACATAGGTATCCATGTGCCATGGTGATTTGCTGCACCCATCAACCCATCATCTACATTAGGTATTTCTCCTAATGTTATCTAACACGGAGTTTCACCGTGTTAGCCAGGAGGGTCTCGATCTCCTGACCTCATGATCCACCCGCCTCGGTCTCCCAAAGTGCTGGGATTACAGGCGTGAGCCATGGTGCCTGGCTGTGCCACATTTTCTTTATCCAGTCTAACACTGATGGGCATTTGGGTCGGTTCCAACTCTTCCTATTGTGAATAGTGCTGCAATAAACATACATGTGCATGTGTCTTTAGAGTAGAATGATTACAATCCTTTGAGTATACACTCAGTAATGGGATTAATGGGTCAAATGGTATTTCTGGTTCTAGATCCTTGAGGAATCACCACACTGTCTTCCACAATGGTTGAACTAATTTACACTCCCACCAACGGTATAAAAGCGTTCCTATTTCTCCACATCCTCTCCAGCATCTGTTGTTTCCTGACTTTTTAATGATCGCCATTCTAACTGACGTGAAATGGTATCTCATTGTGGTTTTGATTTGCATTTCTCTGATGGCCAGTGATGATGAGCTTTCCTTCATATGTTTGTCAGCCACATATATGTCTTCTTTTGAGAAGTGTCTGTTCATATCCTTCACCCACTTTTTGATGTTTTTTTTTCCTTGTAAATTTGTTTAAGTTCCTTGCAGATTCTGGATATTAGCCCCCCTGTCAGATGGATTGCAAAAATTTTCTCCCATTCTGTAGGTTGCCTGTTCATTCTGATGATAGTTTCTTTTGCTGTGCAGATGCTGTGCAGAAGGTCTTCAGTTTAATTAGATTCCATTTGTCAACTTTGGCTTTTGTTGCCATTGCTTTTGGTGTTTTAGTCATGAAGTCTTTGCCCATGCCTATGTCCTGAATGGTGTTGCCTAGGTTTTCTTCTAGGGTTTTTATGGTGTTAGGTTTTACGTTTAAGTCTTTAATCCACCTTGGGTTAATTTTTGTATAAGGTGTAAGGAAGGGGTCCAGTTTCAGTTTTCTGCATATGACTAGGCAGTTTTCCCAACACCATTTATTAAATAGGGAATCCCTTCCCCATTGCTTGTTTTTGTCAGGTTTGTCAAAGAGCAAATGGTTGTAGATGTGTGGTGTTATTTCTGAGGCCCCTGTTCTGTTCCATTGCTCTATGTATCTGTTTTGGTACCAATACCATGCTGTTTGGATTACTATAGCCTTGTAGTATAGTTTGAAGTCAGGTAGCATGATGCCTCCAGCTTTGTTCTTTTTTGCTTAGGATTATCTTAGCTATACGGGCCCTTTTCTGGTTCCATATGAAATTTACCACAGTTTTTTTCTAATTCTGTGAAGAAAGTCAATGGTAGCTTGATGGGGATAGCATTGAATCTATAAATTACTTTGGGCAGTATGACAATTTTCACTATATTGATTCTTCCTATCCATGAGCATGGAATGTTTTTCCATTTGTTTGTATCCTGTCTTATTTCCTTGAGCAGTGGTTTATAGTTCTCCTTGAAGAGGTCCTTCACATCCCTTGTAAGTTGTATTCCTAGGTATTTCACTATCTTTGTAACACTTGTGAATGGGAGTTCACTCATGATTTGGCTCTCTGTCTATTATTGGTGTATAGGAATGCTTGTGATTTTTGCACATTGAGGATATTTTGTATCCTCAGACTTTGTTGAAGTTGCTTATCAGCTTAAGGAGATTTTAGGCTCAGACAACGGGGTTTTCTAGATATACAATCATGTCATCTACAAACAGAGACAATTTGACTTCCTCTCTTCCTATCTGAATACCCTTTATTTCCTTCTCTTGCCTGATTGCCCTGGCCAGAACTTTGAATACTATGTTGAATGAAAGTGGTGAAAGAGGGCATCCTTGTCTTGAGTCGGGTTTCAAAGGGAATGCTTCCAGCTTTTGCCCATTCAGTATGATATTGGCTGTGGGTTTGTCATAAATAGCTCTTATTATTTTGAGATACGTTCCATTGATACCTACTTTATTGAGCGTTTTTAGCATGAAGGGCTGTTTTTATTGAAGGCCTTTTCTGCATCTATTGAGATAATCATGTGGTTTTTGTCATTGGTTCTGTTTATGTGATGGATTGTGTTTATCGATTTGCATATTTTGAACCAGCCTTGCATCCCAGGGATGAAGCAGACTTGATCGTGGTGGATAAGCTTTTTGATGTGCTGCTGGATTCAGTTTGCCAGTATTTTATTGAGGATTTTCACATCAATGTTCATCAGGGATATTGGTCTGAAATTTTCTTTTTTTGTTGTGTCTCTGCCAGGTTTTGGTATCAAGATGATGCTGGCCTCATAAAATGAGTTAGGGAGGAGTCCTTCTTTTTCTATTGTTTGGAATCGTTTCAGAAGGAATGGTACCAGCTCCTTTTTGTATCTCTGGTACAATTCGCCTGTGACTCCATTTGGTCCTGGGATTTTTTTGGCTGGCAGGCTATTAATTACTGCCTCAATTTCAGAATCTGTTATTGGTCTATTCATGAATTCGACTTCTTCCTGTTTTAGACTTGGGAGGGTGTATGTGTCCAGGAATTTGTCAATTTCTTCTAGATTTTCTAGTTTATTTGCATAGAGGTGTTTATAGCATTCTCTGACGGTAGTCTGTATTTCTGTGGGATCAGTGGTGATCTCCCTATTATCATTTTTTATTGTGTCTATTTGATTCTCTTCTCTTTTCTTCTTTATTTGTCTGGCAAGTGGTCTGTTTTGTTAATCTTTTCAAAAAACCAGTTCCTGAATTCATTGATTTTTTGAAGGGCCTTTTTCGTGTCTCTATCTCCTTCAGTTCTGCTCTGGTCTTTGTTATTTCTTGTCTTCATCTAGCTTTTGAATTTGCTCTTGCTTCTCTAGTTCTTTTAAATGTGATGTTAGATTGTCGATTTTAGATCTTTTCTACTTTCTCTTATGGGCATTTAGTGCTATAAATTTCCTTCTAAACACTGCTTTAGCTGTGTCCCAGAGATTCCAGTATGTTGTCTCTTTGTTCTCATTGGTTTCAAAGAACTTATTTATTTCTGCCTTAATTTTGTTGTTTACCCAGTAGTCATTCAGGAGCAGGTTGTTCAGTTTCCACATAGTTGTGCAGTGTTGAGTGAGTTTCTTAATCCTGAGTTCGAATTTGCTTGCACTGTGGTCTGAGAGATGGTTTATTATGATTTCTGTTCTTCTGCATTTACTGAGGAGTGTTTTACTTCCAATTATGTGGTCAATTTTAGAATAAGTGCAATGTGGCGCTGAGAAGAATGTATATTCTATTGATTTGGGGTGGAGAGTTCTATAGATGTCTTATTAGGTCCACTTGGTTCAGAGCTGAGTTCAAGTCCTGAATATCCTTGTTAATTTTGTCTTGTTGATCTAATATTGACAGTGGAGTGTTAAAGTCTCCCAGTGTCATTGTGTGGGAGTCTAAGTCTCTTTGTAGGTCTCTAAGAACTTATGAATCTGGGTGCTCCTGTATTGGATGCATATATATTTAGGATAGTTAGCTCTTCCTGTTGCATGGATCCCTTTACCATTATGTAATGCCCTTGTCTTTTTTGATCTTTGTTGGTTTAATGTCTGTATTATCAGAGACTAAGATTGCAACCCCTGCTTTTTTTTTTTTTTTTTGCTTTCCATTTGCTTAATAAATATTCCTCCATCCCTTTATTTTGACTCTATGTGTGTCTTTACATATGAGATGAGTCTCCTGAATACAGCACACCAATGGGTCTTGACTCTTTATCCAATTTGCAGGTCTGTGTCTTTTATTTGGGGTATTTGGCCCACTTACATTTAAGGTTAGTATTGTTATGTGTGAATTTGATACTGTCATTACGATGCTAGCTGGTCATTTTGCCCATTAGTTGATGCAGTTTCTTCATAGTGTCGATGGTCTTTACAATTTGCTATGTTTTTTGCAGTGGCTGGTATTGGTTTTTCCTTTCCATGTTTAATGCTTCCTTCAGGAGCTCTTGTAAGGCAGGCCTGGTGGTGACAAAATCTCTCAGCATTTGCTTGTCTGTAAAGGATTTTATTTCTCCTTGGCTTGTGAAGATCTTTGGCTAGATATGAAATTCTGGGTTGAAAATTCTTTTCTTTAAGAATGTTGAATATTGGCCCCCACTCTCTTCTGGCTTATAGGGTTTCTGCAGATAGATCTGCTGTTAGTCTGATGGGCTTCCCTTCATGGGTAACCCGACCTTTCTCTCTGGCTGCCCTTAACATTTTTTCCTTCATTTCAACCTTGGTGAATCTGATGATTATGGGTCTTGGGGTTGCTCTTCTCGAGGAGTATCTTTGTGGTGTTCTATGTATTTCCTGAATTTGAATGTAGGCCTGTCTTTCTAGGCTGGGGAAGTTCTCCTGGATAATATCCTGAAGAGTGTTTTCCAACTTGGTTCCATTCTGCCTGTCACTTTCAGGTACACTAATCAAACGTAGGTTTGGTGTATTCACACAGTCCCATATTTCTTGGAGGCTTTGTTTGTTCCTTTTCATTCTTTTTTCTCTAATCTTGTCTTCATGCTTTATTTTGTTAAGTTCATCTTCAATCTGTGATATCCTTTCTTCTGCTTAATCGATTTGGCTACTGATACTTGTGTATGCTTCATGAAGTTCTCATACTGTGTTTTTCAGTTCCATCAGGTCATTTATGTTCTTCTCCAAACTGGTTATTCTAGTTAGCAGTTCCTCTAACCTTTTATCAAGGTTCTCAGCTTCCTTGAACTGGGTTAGAACATGCTCCTTTAGGTTGGAGGAGTTTCTTATTACCCACCTTCTGAAGCCTATTTCTGTCAATTCATCGAACTCACTCTCCATCCAATCTTGTTCCCTTGCTGGCAAGGAGTTGTGATCCTTTGGAGGAGAAGAGGCATTCTGGTTTTTGGAATTTTCAGTCTTTTTGTGCTGGTTTTTCCTCATCTTCATGGATTTATCTACCTTTGGTTTTGCTGTTGGTGACCTTCGGATGGAGTTTTTGAGTGGTCATCCTTTTTGTTGATGTTGAAGCCATTGCTTTCTGTTTGTTAGTTTTCCTTCCAATAGGCCTCTCTTCTGCAGGTCTGCTGGAGTTTGCTGGTGGTCTACTCCAGACCCTGTTTGCCTGGGTATCACCAGCGGAGGCTGCAGAACAGCAAAGATTGCTGCCTGCTCCTTCCTCTGGAAGCTTTGTCCCAGAGGGGCACCCACCAGATGCCAGCCAGAGCTGTCCCATATGAGGTGCCTGTCGACCCCTGCTGGGAGGTGTCTCCCAGTCAGGAGGCACAGGGTCAGGGACCCACTTGAGGAGGCAGTCTGACCCTTAGCAGAGCTTGAGAGCTGTGCTGGGAGATCTGCTGCACTCTTCAGAGCCAGCAGGCAGGAACATTTACGTCTGCTGAAGCTGTGCCCACAGCCACCCATTCCCCCATGTGCTCTATCCCAGGGAGATGGGAGAGTTTTATCTATAAGCCCCTGACTGAGGCTGCTGCCTTTCTTCCAGAGATGCCCTGCCCAGAGAGGAGGAATCTAGAGAGGCAGTCTGGCTACAGTGGCTTTGCCAAGCCATGGTGGGCTCCACCCAGTTTGAACTTCCGGGTGGCTTTGTTTACACTATGAGGGGAAAACCGCCTACTCAAGCCTCAGTAATGGTGGACGCCCCTTCCCCCACCAAGCTCAAGTGTCCCAGGTCAACTTCAGACTGCTGCGCTGGCAGTGAGAATTTCAAGCCAATGGATCTTAGCTTGCTGGGCTCTGTGGGGGTGGGATCTGCTGAGCAAGACTACTTGGCTCCCTGGCTTCAGTCCCTTTTCCAGGGGAATGAACAGTTCTGTCTTGCTGGTGTTCCAGGTGCCACTGGAGTATGAAAAAAAACTCCCGCAGCTAGCTCAGTGTCTGCCCAAATGGCCGCCCAGTTTTGTGCTTGAAACCCAGGGCCCTGGTGGCATAGGCACCCAAGGGAATCTCCTGGTCTGCAGGTTGCAAAGACTGTGGGAAAAGTGTAGTATCTGGGCCAGAGTGCACCATTCCTCATGGCACAGTCTCTCACGGCTTCCCTTGGCTAGGGTAGGGAGTTCCCTGCCCCCTTGCACTTCCTGGGTGAGGTGACGCTCCACCCTGCTTCTGCTCACCCTCCTTGGGCTGCACCCACTGTCTAACCAGTCCCAATGAGATAAGCTGGGTACCTCAGTTGGAAATGCAGAAATCAGCTGCCTTCTGCATTGGTCACTGGGAGCTGCAGACCAGAGCTGTTCCTATTTGGCCATCTTTCCTGGGAATCCTACCACATAACTTTCATACATGTCTGAGAAAAAAATACTAAAAGTGGAGACAAGTATAACACTGTTTAGATAAGTCTTACTTAATAATATTTCAAAGGAAATAAAATTATAACTCCTCTCAGGAACCTTCTAGTTATGATCTATAACACAGCAGTCATTTTATCTTATTGTTTATATTAGACGGTAAGGTATAAATTTCATCCAACAAAAGCAAAGAAAGTATTGTTCCTGTGAGATAAGTGTTACAACTTGTTAATATGCCACCTTTCCCTAGGTGTAGCTAGTGATAATAAGGGTTTTAGAGGATAATCAGTCTAGGACTCAAACCTAAAGGTACACTCGCCTATTGTAATCAAAGAGCCTGGTTTCTAAAACTTTTCTTCCAGACTTGACAACAAAAACAAATTTGAACTGTTGTCCAAATTTAGCCTTGGTTTAAAGGGAAGAGAAGTCAACAAGTTGAATCCAATAAGACCTATCTACTGTACATCTAATGATACGTAGGGGATGTAACTGATATTCACAAAGTTATAGTGAACTTGTGATACCAGTGGATAGGCACAAAATCTAGGCTGGAGTCAGCTGCATATGTATATTTTATATAGTATGTTATAGGAATATGCATGCTTGTGTAATGAGTAGAAGAGTATATACTTGTATAATTTAATAAAATATTCATATTTATATAGCTGTCTTTATGTCTGCAATTTAATATTTACTTTCTTTACCTATAAAACAGGAATTTACAAGCTGTTGGTTAATAAGTGTATGAACCTGACAAAAGTACCACTGATTTAGTAGATTTTGAAAACAATAAGTACTGTGTATAAAGCAAAAATCAATATTTTTATAGAAAATAAAATGATCAAAGTAAAAGCTGATGCACTTTTATGCAGGTTATTCTTTGAATATGTAGCTAAAAGATGATACCAGAAAACCAGCCAAGAGAAAGTTATACTGAATAACAAACTGGTTTGGACATAGGCAGGTATGGGCACAACTATCTGAGGGCAGGACCACTAAAGTTTTATTCATCTTCCTATTCCTATTGCCTGGAAGATCATTATTTAATAAATGCATGTTAAATAAATAACGGTTATTAAATACAGACATGTACTATGGGGATTATACTTTATACCAAAAGATTAATTTTAATTTTTATGTCAAATTGTAATAACTATGGTGAGCTATAAAGGCAAATCTTTCCCTCAGAAGGAAACAAAACTTTCATTTAAGTCAATAAACACTATATAAATATTAGAAAAACCAAAGCATATTGAATTTTTTGGTGTGTAGCGCTTTGTTTTTTCACCTTTTATTTTAGGTTCGGGGGTACATGTGTAGGTTTGTTACAAGGGTAAGTTGTGTGTCACTGGGGTTTGGCGTACAAATGATTTCCTCACCCACGTAGTGAGCATAGTACCCAATAGGTAGTTTTTTGACCCTCACTCTCCTCCTACTATCCCCAGTCAAGTAGGCCCCACTGTCTCCTGTTCTCATCTCTGTGTTCATGTGTACTCAATGTTTAGCTCCCACTTACAAGTGAGAACATAGGGTATCTGGTTTTCTGTTCCTGTGTTAATTTGCTTAGGATAATGGCCTCCAGCTGCATCCAAGTTGCTGCAAAGGACATGATATCATTTTTTATGGCTGCATAGTATTCTGATATATACGTACCACCTTTTCTTTATCCAGTCCACTGTTGAGGGGCATCTAGGTTAATTCAATGTAGTTGCTATTGTGAATAGTGCTTGTACGCAGCACTTTACAAAGCATTTGGCAAACATTCAAATGGTCACAAAAAATTCCAAGTGAAACTCAATCCATGTGTGTGTTTGTTTTGTGGGAACCAAGTATTTTTAAGGCCTGTAACTTTAATTGGTGGCAGTTATAAAATATCACTTTAGAGTTATACATGTTCATTCTGTTGTTCATAGAATCTAGAATATTTCATTAATAAACTTTTAGCACTAATGGGAAATTTTACATTCTTACAATAAGGCTGAGTCCAGTGAGATTGCTAACTCTGTTATACCTGCCTTTATGTAGTTTTATTAGATAAATCCACTGATGGTCTTGAAGATCCAGTCTGTTATCTATAAAATACATCCCCACATAGGATGAAGATGATATTTTCCAGAAATACACTCTGCATGGTTTGGCACTGAGACTCATTTTAAACTCCCTGAAACAAATGAGCTAATTCAGGCATGTAATTACGTAGGTCTACAACTAGCAGCCACACAACATTACTGCATGCACCCTTACTGTGGCTGTTACTTACAGATTGGCTAAGGACATCAGAAGACTAGAATGAGATGCCATTTTACATTTTTCTCTTCCTATCTCTCCATTGAGGATATAAAGGTGAAAACCTTCTTTTTTTCCATTGCAGGTTATTGGAATTGAGATTTATTGTCCTTCTGAGGATGAAGGCAAGATAATTTGTATTAAGTTAGCATTTGCCTTAGGTATTTCTTGGCATGTTACAGGCTTTTCTCAGTTACATTCATTCTGCATCTTCCAGCTAATACATTTCCAAAGAACATCAACAAATGCCAGTTTAATAAAGCAATTCTACAACTGGATAGCAGGATAAAGTGCTAGGCACCTTCCAACAATTTCTCCCTTTTTCTTCTCCAACTAAACCTCCTAACTTCAATTTCTGATAACTTTATTTCAGAATAATATGTATTTTCACACGGTCTCCATCTCACATCCACAAGGCATGAGTCATTATTCAATGAACAATAAACATTTATAATGAACCACATATATGTCAAGAATCCCTAGGGAGGCACAAAAACAAAGACAATACAGGTTTTGCAGTTATCTCACAGCTCAGTTCATACCTTGCACTGAAAAGCAACAAGATGTGACAAAACAATAACCATAAATATTATAGAAGCTTAGCACATAAACAGAATCAAATGCAACTAAAACATCAATACCTGGGGTAAGGCTACTGTAAGATATGACAATAAGGTATGAAAGCCCAGTGCTATGGGGAGAGGCAGGGTTGAAGAATTATCACTTGGTACATGTCTCCTCTTTCTCCTACACTCCAACTTTTTACAGGTAAAATCAGATTTTAAAAGCCTATTGGCAGGACGTGGTGGCTCATGCCCATAATACCAGCACTTCTGGAGGCCGAGGTGGGTGGATCACTTGAAGTTAGGAGTTCGAGATCAGCCTGGCCAACATGGTGAAACCCTGTCTCTACTAAAAATACAAAAATTAGCTGGTAGTGGTGGTGCATGCCTGTAGTCCCAGCTACTCAGGAGGCTGAGGCAGGAGAATCTCTTGAACCTGAGAGGCAGAAGTTGCAGTGAGCCAAGACTGTGCCATTGCACTCCAGCCTGGGTGACAGAGTGAGACTCTGTCTCAAAAAAATAATAAATAAATAAAAATAAAAGCATATCAAAGGCCGTTTTGAAGACAGAAAGTCTACACACACACACACACACACACACACATATACACACACACACCACACAATATGCAAAAGGCTGAAAGGAGGGAAAAAATGATCCCAGCTTCTTTACCTTACTGAAATGCGAAGTGGTCAGCGGAAGAAAGAACAAGATCAAGTTGTGTGTGTGTATATATATATATATACACACCTATGTGTATATGCTACCAGTCAAAATCATCTCTCTTGTGAATAGCCAACCCCTCAGTTCCAGGTGACTATCCTCATTCACTCTTTCCCAGAATGAATATGAATCATGCCACCACTTCTTTTGCCAAAGCCTAAGAAGCCAGCAATATCATTCTAAAACTTCGGGTTTCAAGATATGCTATAAATAGTAAACTGTTTTATGGTGCTGATTCAAATTCTAGCTCAGAGAGATGTGGATAACACCAAGAATCTAGATAGATTTTTTTTAACCCTGTTGAAAATATTTTGAGTTATCAGCCTACAACTGCAATAAAAGGAACAGCCCGATAACTGGTGTAAGCTAACAAACACCTGATTTGTTATTGTCTGTGGTAGGTAAATGGTATCACATCACACATGTTGATTTGGACTAAAGAGTTGCTAATTCTTATTCTAAAGGGATCTTTTAAATTCACAATACCAAAGTCTGTCACAGCCATTGATTACAAAATTAATCTGCAATTATTAGGGTCATTTTTTGTGAATCTTAAGAGATACACATGCACACAAACACTATCAAGAGGCAACTCTCTTAGCTTTTCTCATAAACATATACACACACACATTTATATTCACACCCAATCTTATACTTTTCCTCCTGATTCAGAGAAAGTTCTTTCTCCCGGCATCTCAATCTCTCCTTCTCCAGTGCTGCCTCCTCCACAACATAAAAACATGATCAAGTTCCCTTTTTAACTTTGCAACTCCCTGGCTATTGTCCCTTCTTTTCTGCCCTTCACTACTTGACTTTTTAATTTTTTTGAAATTTTTATTGAGATACTTATAGATTCACATGCATTTCTCAGAAATAATACAGAATCCCTTATACACTTTGCCCAGTTTTCCTCAGTGATAACATTTTACAAAACTATAGTATAATTATACAACCAGGATACTGACATTGACACAATTCACCAATATTATTTAGATTTCCCAGTTTTACTTGTACTCGTGTGTGTGTGTGTGTGTTTTCTCTGGAATCTCATCACCTGTGTAGGTTAATGTACGCACCCAGTCAAGATCCTGAAAAGTTCCAACACCACAAGGATCCCTCCTGTTGCCCTTTTATAACTTCAATCACGTCCCTCCCACACCCCCTTCCCTAAATTCTGGCAACCACTTTGTGTCCTCCATTTCCATAATTTTGTCATTTCAAGAATGTCATATAAATGGAATTATACAGTATGTAACCTTCAGGGATTGACTTTTCTTCACTCAGCGTAACTGCCCAAAGTTTCATTCAAGTTGTCATGTGTATCAACAGTTTGTTCTTTTTTACTGTTGACTGGTATTCCAAGGTATGCATATAGCATAGTTTGTTTCTACCTGGCTTTTTAGAAGAGTAGTTTGCTTCTCTACTTTTCATGTTTCATTCCTCAATCCATTACAATTTGACTTCTGCCCATACTGCTCCACGGATATCTCATATGCTGATTACATATTCAATGGACAATTTTTAGTACTTATCTTTCTCAAGCAGCTGATACTACTGACTCATCCCTCCCCTAAAACGCTCTTCTCCTTTGGCTTCTAGTCAAACCATTCTCTCCTGGTCGTTTTATACAGTTTTTCAGTCTACTTTTGTAGACTCTTATGCCCCTTATCCCCATCCTTAATGGTGAAATCCTCCCAGCATTCTATCTTCAGTGTTTTCATTTCTAAAATTCTACACACCCTCCCAGTGTAATTTTACCCACACTTATAACTTCTACTGCCCCCTATATGCTGAAGACTCTGGCCAAGATCTTTCTCTTAAATTCCGTATGGATATTTTCAAATGCCTAAATGTTTTATCTTCTAAATTTAATGTCTAAGACTGAACTCATTACTTCCTTCCTCTGTATGACTGACCTAATTCCAACCACCTCCTTTCCTTCCTATAATCTCTAACTCTATGAATGGCATCACATCTATTTAGTCATCTCAAAACTTCAGACTCATCTCTACTTCTTTTCCTTCACCCTCCATAGCTAATCAGTCCCTAAGTCCCATCAACTCTATCTCTGAAATATCTGAGTTTATGCCCTCCTCTTACTCCTCACTACCATTTCTTTAAGCTCTTATAATTTATCATTTCTTTTGGATCAACAACAACAGTTTGCCCCTACTTCTGGTATTTCAAGGTCATTCTCCATACTTCTGCCAAGGTCCTCTTACTTAGACACCTATCACAAATCTGATATGTCATTCCTGCATTAAGATCTTACAATGGCTCCTCACTGTCTATGTGATAGAGCCTGACTTTTTAGCACAACATACAAAGCCCTTCAAAATCTATCTCTTGTCTACCTCTGCACCTTCTCTCACCTCTGGCACGTTTACATCCTGTGCTGTCATCATTCCAAACTACATGCCATTCCCAAATGTTCTGTCTCACAAACCAGTGATTCAGGTCTCCAAATGAGGAATCTGGAGCGCTTTCTCAGGGAACCAAAATGTAGCTGGGACTTCCAGGAGGTCAAAAGAGTCGAAATCATTAATTGGTTTAATATTCAGAGGAAAAAATGTTAAATGTTTGAAAATATTCTAAACTTAAAGAAAAAAATTTAAAAAATATTTTAACATGAAATACATTTGCCTGTACAGCAGCCATCTGGTTTCTTCAACTCCAGAGGATGACACTCAAATACCCTCCTGAATAGGACAGAAAAAGACATGAGGTAGTTGATATAAGCTTTCTAGATGCTTGAATAAAACACAAAATAAAGTCTGTTATGCATTTTTTTCAGATGTAAGATCTTTTTCTCCCCTAAGAGAATAAATGGGGACGAAAAAGAGGAAATAAAATTTGCTTTTGATAAAATTTGCTATTAAAAAAGTACACATTAATAGTTCTTTGAATATTTGATATTATTTTCTCAGATGTGTAAGATCCTCAATTATTTAGTTTTAATCTTCTGTCCATTTTCTTGCTATGCCTTTAACCAGTGATAACAGACTGATCAATCTACACCCCTAGGCAGTGTATTCTTCTGGTTATCCACATGGTAGCAGTGTGTTTCAAATTAAGGTCACCAGTGTGGGAATATAAATGAGTACCCAAAATGCTGGCAGAAAGTAGCTGCTCCTTGTTTTACATACATAAACAGAAGAATACCAAATAATGATGGTAACAATATATCACAAAAGTCCAGAGTGTCCTGTCAAGACAAACAAGATACTTCCAGAGAGGAGTAATAAGAAACAAGTCAAAGATAGGCATGAATGGTATTTCAAGGTAAAAACAGGAAAACAGACCAAGTTCTGGTAAATACTACATACCTGGTAAAATCCTGGTAAAATACTACATACTCATTTTTTTTTTTAACAACTCAACACCTATAAATGAACTGATTGTAGGTATTTAAATCCTGGGAATATATAATTTTAGAAGCTATAAATTTTGAAATGCCAATCCTATTAATTATATTTTGTTAGTTCTATAGCAAAAGGTAGCACAGAACCCTTTTGATGACCCTAAATTGATTCCTAACCACTGAGACCTAAGTCAGAACACTGCCAGGCTATAAGAATTGTAATGACAAATCTAAAAGTTGTTTCTTCTAGGAAAATCATTATTGGTATATACGAAAGCACTTATTTTTAAGGGATGGGGGAAAGGCATTTCAGGGAGCCAAAATTCACAGTACTTAAAAGAACACGGCTGAGTTTAGCCTAGGCTCCCTTGGGGAAATACGATATTTAATCTCAGTTTCCTCAGCTGCAGAAGGGAACAATAAAAGCACCAATCTCAATTTGATGACTAAATGAAATAATTTATGTAAAGTACTTAGAGCAATATTTGACAGTGTTCTAGGCCCTTCTAGTTCCATACTATGATTCCGCTAACAATCAGTGCTGCACACATTCTCATATTTTTAAATTCATATAAAGGACATAAAGAACAGCAAAGAACTTTGAATTGATGGACATATTTCTATCACTGCATTCATTATTCTTCACTATATTAATCTGTTTATGTCTGTGAAGAGTACAGCACATTGGTCAAAGTCATTAGCTCAGGAGTCAGATCCAGGTTTCCCAGTTCAAATTCAGCCACTAAAAACTGCATGACCTCAGAAAAGTTACTTATCTGGGAAAGCAGGTAACACCTTACATCAAACATATATGTTTCTTCTGTGTCTAAAAGAAATACATTTTGGGATCAAGTAATGTAAACATGTAATACAAATTACATACATATTGTATACATGTATATAATATATAAAATAAATTTAAAGCAAAATAAATTTATTTCCTCTCCTTCCAATATTTGATATAATTTTTGAAGTAAATAAATGAATTACAATGATCTTCACTGTCAACATCAAAAGCATCTATAAAGACTATTTTTCAGACTATGTAATGTCTGCTTTAATAGCCAAGACATTCTAAACTTAAGTCTAGAATTTCAAAGGACTCAGTAAGTTAAGCCCACTAGTTGAAATGAACTAGGAGGCAGTAAGTTTGAATGAGTGACAAGATTTAATTTTTAAAGATATCTTTCATAAAACAGTAATAACTGTTCTTAATTTGTGAATAGAAATGTGAATTCAAATATGTTATCAATAATTCCATATAAATGTCTGATGGGGGACATCCTGCTTTTAAAAACTTATTAAGGATTACTTGTAATTGCTACCATTAAATATCTGTTTATAAAATAAAAGAATGATTGTAATAAGATATTTCCTCTACAATCTTTTTTACACAGCAAATTCTACTTTTACTTACAGACAGAATACAATTACCTGCCCTTATTACCACAAATTCTGAGCTAATAGAAATAATTCCATTCATTTTATAAGTAGGTCTCTATGTTATAGATGGGAAGAATCTGAAGCCTAACGATACTCAATGAAATTTAATAAAGATAAAATGCAACTTTGTTCATTGACATCAAATATCCCAATTAATATCTAAGACAGAAATGGAATACATTTTAATCTTTCCCTAATCTCAAAATTGACAACCACATGACAAAGCATTTCAATTCATCTCATTCTATAAAATATACTGTTTAAATTAAGATTAGCTTCTTATTGGGATTCTGAGGGAAAACGTTCATGCATGACTTGATTTCAAGGCAATGAGAAATTATTGGAGGATTTTGGTCAGGGAAGTAACATAACATGTTTAAAAAAATGTAGAGGGAAAAATTATTGAATTGGCCATGAATTAGATCTAAACAACAGAAAATATGCCTAGAGTCTGCTTTTAAAAAAACAAGTAATTTGTGTTTTAAGACAGGAGAGCCTTTTATACAATAATCCAATCCGCTAAAGTCATCATTAAAAACAGGTTGAAATAATTTCTATTTGAAATTAGATGACCTGCACTGACTAAGCTCTTATGTACAAACATTACAAACCAGGAGTGCCTGAAGTGAGAACAAGCAATTAGGGTCAACCAAAGGAAAACACCGTTATCTCTGACTCAAGAAATATAATATATTCAATAGAAAGTATTTGTAAGGTATGTACATGTGAGAAAATCACTGAGGTAAGTGTGAAAGACAGCCAAACTGGCCTGTTTTATCCCTGACTGACTTTGGAGAAGTTGCTTAACCTTCTCCAACCTTCTCCACACTTAACCTTGGAGAAGTGTGCTGATTCCTGTAAAATGAGATATGTTAGTGGCTCATAGAGTCGTGTGGATTAAACGAGTTAATGTGTGAAAAGTGCCCTGAAGAGTATCTGGCACATTAGCAAATGCTCAATAAATGGTAGCTGTTGCAATTATTATTGTGGTAAAGATGTTTTATTCTGCTTAGTTCAACTCATGCTTCTGTCATCTGTCTCTCAGAAGCATTCATTTGGTTTTGAATGACCTAAATAATTTCCATTGTTGCATAGGGGCTATCTACACTGGGGATGGGTAATACATTTTTCAGCTTTAGTGGCCAGACAGATTCTTTTACAACTACTTACTTCTTTGAAGTAGCCTGAAAGCAGTCACAGATAATACGTAATGAATGGGCATGATTATGTCCCAATAAAACTTAACTTATGGGCACTGAAATTTGAATTTCATATTATTTTCATGTCATGAAATATTGCTTTTATTTTTTTCAATCATTAAAAAATATAAAAACCACTCTTAGCTTACAGGCTGTACAAAAACAGGTGGTAAGCTAGTTTGCCCATATACACATAGATAAATACACAACCCTCTTGGTCATAATTCCTCCATATATAAAACCAAAGTAATTGTGATCAGCTTTCCCAACTTTTAGATGTTCAAATAGCAAAATTTATTTTCACATGAGGAGTAATGTCTAATTCATGGGCCCAATCTTTTCCCTAACTTGCTCCAGTCCAACATACTACATAAAAAATCATGGCTAAACCAGTGCAAAAAGGCTATTGTACTAAGTATCATCTGAGTCTAAGGCCATAGTGAATTAAGGATATGTTTACAAAATTCAAAGTTTCACTTTCAGAGGTCACTATAATATACAAATTTCTACTATAATGTTAACTTTATTTACCAATGTTTATTTTATAAGATAACTAGAGCTGTTGCCTTTTTGTCATTAACACAAAAGAAGACATTTATCCAATCTTACTAAATCCCTGCCAACAGACATACTTGTTATAAAAGATGACAAAGATGGAAGCTTATCCATCATCAACACAGAATCAATATAAATGTGACCCTCTCACACTATGTAAAACAGTGCATATTGCATGACAGTAGCTTTGAACAGAGCAGGGTGCATCTAAAACACAACAGAAAAATAATCTTTTGTGGGGTTTTTCCCTATTTCCTTCATTTAAAAAAATGAAGTCTTTCTGGAAAAAAAAAAAAAGGCATATTAGCCCACCTTTCATATACTTCAATTTATAACAGTTAAAAAATCCATATATCTGTTAAAAGAAGATGGAAGTGCAAATACAAACCGGGGTGCTACTGCGCCTTTTCAGAGATATTTGCACATTTATCTGAGACTAAAACAGCTGACGAGTCAACTTTGCAACAAATCCTTAGGTCCAAGGAGACTTATTAATGGACACCTTTTAAAAAGAAGCTAGGCATTCTCCCTAGGCTTTGTGAAACTGCCATTTTAAATTTCATTTAAACAGTGAATCAGTGCTAACTCCTAAATAAAACACAAGACTTTAAATCAACAGCTAAGACAATTTTTGATACCTCCCTTTGCTAATCCATCACCAAGACCTATGATCTGACCTCCTAAGGATTGCCATCACTTCTGTCTTGGTTAGCACCTCCACCGCTTTTCTAGACCAGCCATTGTCATCTCTCCCCAACTGAAATAGCCTCCTAGCAGCATCCACTCTGATCACTCTCCTCCACACTGCTCTTCACACTATAGCCACTCTTCAAACCTCATCCTGTTTCTTCTTCAAGGAAGCCTTCCCTCACCTCCCTGACTAGGTCAAGTTTCCCTGTTAGCATCATGTACCTCTCCTTTATGGGATGAGCTTATTAGAACTTATAGATAATACTGATTTTACTTGCTTCTATGCTTCTGTGATTAGTATCTATTTTCTCCACTAGACTTTAACTTTCACAGGGGCAGGATTGATGGATTCCCAATACTTGGCACAATCCTGGCATATAGCAGGTGTCCGATGATTTTGCTGACTACTAAATATGCTATAAGCCATTATAACATCATTTGTGTATATGTTGAGAAAATTCTTATTGCCACTGAAAAGTCACCTGGTAATTATTTAACTGATAATTAATATAAGGTAGTGATAAACCTCAATTGGCCAAAAAGCCTGATTTACCAGAATAAAATCAGATGTAAAGCTACATCAATTTATAATACATAAATATTATCTTAGGCATCTTGTGAACAGATTGGTTAAAAGTTTTTAAAGTTAACCTTTAAAAAGTTAACTGAAAAAAGAGTTGTATTAAATAACACATCTTAGAAACATGCTGCTATGGTCTAAATATGTGTCCCCCCCAAATTCATATATTAAAACCTAACCCCCAAGGTTGACAGTATTAAGAGGTGGAGCCTTTGGGAACTGGACACTATGGCTCATGCCTATCGTCACAGCTACTCAGGAGGCTGAGGTGGGTAGATCACTTGAGTCCAGGAATTTGAGGCTTCAGTGAGCTATGATCATGCCATTGCACTCTAGCCTGGGCAACAGACTGAGACTCTGTCTCTAAAACAGGAAAAGAGGTGGAGCCTTTGGGAGGTGATTAGTCATAAAAGCAGAATCACTGTGAATGGGATTAAAGCCCTCATAAAAGAGGCCCTAGTGATCTGCCTGCTCATCCACCATGTGAGGGCACACAGAAGGCACCATTTATGAGAAATAAGCCCTCACCAGACACCTTGATTTGAACTTCCCAACCTCCAGAACTGTGAGCGATAAATATCTGTTGTTTATAAGATACCCAGGCTAAGGTATTTTGTTACAGCAGCCTGAATGGACTAAGACACATGTATAAAAAAGAACACCAGAATGTACCAGATTCTTTCTGCCTCTCCTGAAATACATATGATTAACTCAGATCACTCTCCTGAGCTCCAGACCAGTATCTAACTGCCCACACTGTTACTCGCATGTCCCCAAAACAGTTACAACTTGATATTTTTAAATTCCCCCAAGTCATTCTTCCTTTTTGCATTACCCTGGTGGAATGTATCATTCCCCATGAATTTGCCTAAAGCAGGTATCCAGACGTTGTTGTTGACTGTCTCCTCTCCAAGTCAATCACCAAGTTCTGTTGACTCATGTTCCTAAGAATATCTTGTTTGTTCTCTCCTTCTTCCCTCCTGCCTTTATTCTGGTCTTCCTCCAATCCATACCGTTACTAGGTTGATGTTTTGGGGAGAAAAATGTGACTCCCCTACTTGTTTCCCCCACCAATATTTCTTTGATTATCCCAGAACTCTTTAGCAATATATACAAGACCCACCAAGACCAGAACAAACCAACTACAAATCCAACATTAATTGACCCACTCTCCCACCCTTTCTTTATTTAACTCATACTCATCCTTCAAGAGTGAGCTTAAGTACCATATCTTCCAGGATGCCTCCCTCTGGATTGGAAATCCTACCTATAGGCTCTCCTCTATCATAACGCTTCCAGTAATGTGCTGAAACCACCTGGAGCTGGATCATAAGCCAACTGTTAGCATCTCTTTCCACCTCCACAGTGACATCATGTTGGTTGCTAAAGGGACCAGAAACCTAACAGCAGATGCAAAAAGAAATCTTATCTGAACTGCCCTTATCTGACTAAAGTAGAGCATTAAAAGAGTCAGCTGCCACAATTCCACCCTCACTTGTTCACCCCACTACCCCCATCTCCAGTTAGGGAGGCACTAACCTTGGGCATGGGGACATTCCAAAAAAAAAAATTATGTAAACAAGCTTCATCAGAACTTTCCATCCTTTAAAGCCCTAAACATCTTCCTTTTGTTAAGCTGGTATACAAACCTTTACCTCTGGCTGTTCAGGGAGTTACCTATTGTTGAGTGTTACCACATATGTGTGAATAAACCTTGTCTTTTCTCCTGTTAATCTATCTATTATCAGTTAATTTGAAGATCTCCAATCATTCAGACCCAAGTTGATGGAGCAAAAGTTTTTCCTCCACGGTGAGAGTATTTACACAATGGAAAGCTGTAAAGGCCACAAGCTACAAATCAGGCTTTCTTCTTCTGTGAAAGCCAGCGATAAAATATTTACCAGAATATCACTGCTTCTCATCCTGCACTCTAATTCTCCATGTTGCTGTCTGTGGCTCCTCAACCAGAATTTGTCTCTAAAGATAATGAATCATTCATATTTATCTCTGTATTCTCAAAGCCTGATTTACCTAAACAAAACTGGATATAAATCAACATGTGCTGCATCAAGTCCTAACAAATAATGATCAACACAGGCATCTTCTGTAGAAGGCTGACACACAGTGGGAGTTCAAAGTCATTATTGAAGAGTGAACATAAGAAAGTTTAACAAATTATACAGAAAAAATATTTTTAAAACATTAAGCATCTACAGTAAAGTTTTTCCCTCTCCTGTTAAAAATTAATTCCCATGCCTAAGTGTTTAGGGGGAAGTATACTGATGTCTGCAATTTACCTTGAAATGCATCAAAAAACTATAACTAAGAAGGAGCTAATGAATATACAGAGGGGTGGGAAGCTCATATGTGAAAAGGCAAGGACAGGAAAATAAGATCTAAGTGGTAGATAAATAGGTATTTTCTGTAAAATTCTTCCAATTCTTTGAGGCACATCTGGAAATTTTCATAATAAAATGTTGGGGCAAAACTGAACAGTCATTTTTTTGCTCATGAGGTGTGCAAATAGTTTTTACCTTCATTAAAAACCTACCAAACTCTTTCAATATACCCAAGTTCTGGAAAAAAGATCATGCCTTTAGGATCCTGTGAGGAAACAAAGTTTTTTTTTTTTTTTTTGAGACGGAGTCTCACTCTGTTGCTCAGGCTGCAGTGCAGTGGCGTGATCTCCGGCTCACTGCAAGCTCCGCCTCCTGGGTTCACACCATTCTCCTGCCTCAGCCTCCTGAGTAGCTGGGACTACAGGTGCCCACCACCACGCCCGGCTAATTTTTTGTATTTTTAGTAGAGATGGGGTTTCACCGTGTTAGCCAGGATGGTCTCGATCTCCTGACCTTGTGATCCACCCGCCTTGGACTCCCAAAGTGCTGGGATTACAGGCATGAGCCATCGCACCCGGCCGAGGAAACAAAGTTTTAAATACAACACTCAAACCTTCCCTTGACATCAAAGGGCATATAACAAGAATATAAATGGAGGCCCACAGAGCATATGTCTAAATGTTAAGAAGTTTTATATCAAGCTAATGAATCTGTTAACCAAAACATAGTCTATCCTCCAAACTTGACAAATATACACCATTATAATAATATGGAAGACTGGGCTCAAATTTAGAATGTTGGACTCCTAAGAAATCCCCATCTCTTTTTTCCCTACCCTGGCTCCATCTTATACCCACAGGAGGCTTGTGGAGATGCCCACCCTTCCATGCCCTGTCCACAGTCCCCTGCACACAATCCATAGTTACCCCCATGCCTATAGACATACACAACAGTAATACGCTCCATCTACCATAAGACAGAGCCACTGAAGAGGCCCATACAGGCCCTGGGAGCAAGTTTGGGGCCGTCTCAGCAGGGATTTCAGGGACCCTGGGAACTGGAACATAGTCTAGAAGATGAGGTGAGGGGAAATGAGATGCAGACATGAGTTGGGCACCTCCCCTTCACCCCAACAACTGAACCTGTGGGACAGGGCACAACTGGAAAAGGGCCCAATTAGGGCCCTCCAAAGTACAGAGGCTCCTCTTGTCTGGGTCTAAGGGCTGTACCGGCAATTCTATACAAACTATTTGGTAATCAAGATGGGGGAAATTAGGACCCAGGGGAATTTTTTCTTTTTAACTAAGATTAACATTTAATGTAAAAAAGTTAAATTAATTCATTAAACCAATATTCATTAAAGATCCGCCATTCTACAATGAGGGATACAGTGTTAAACAAGACAGACAAGGTCTCTAACCTCACAGAAATTACATTCTAGTGAGGAGAAACAAGTAAAAAACATATAAGTAAGATTATTTCAGATAATGGCAAATGTAAAACAGGCTAATGGGATGGAGAATGATGACAGAGGTTGGAGAACTATTTTAGGAAGGGTTGAGTGGGATGACCTCTCTGAAGAGGTGACCAATGAGCTGAACTGAGGAATATAAAAGTATCAGTCAGGTCAAGACGGGGGAAGGTGGGAGGGAGTGAGAAAGAGCACTACAGGCAGAGTAATAGGGGACCTAAGGCAGTGGCGAGCCTGGCACTTTCAAAGGGTACATGTGTGCATGTGCTCCATAAAGGAAAACATTCTTAATTATAATAAACATGTGCCCTAGCAAGAGCAGGGTCATGAGCTCTTTTAGTATGCAAATTATCTCAGTCTGTATCTAAACACATACATTCTGTACAAAGTGACAGTTCTAGAATATCTTGTTTCTCTGAACATATAATTATTTGACTTTATTCTACCTATAAAATTGCCCAGTTTTTTTTTAAGGTTAACTTATCTCTCCTCCTTCTACAGATCATTCTTTTTTAGACAGCAATTATCGAATCTGTAATTAACTCAACATTTTGCATCTCTGTTTCCCATAACTAATTAATTTTTAATCATTTGAACACATTATATATCCACATGAGACAAAAAAATGAAGTTAAAGTAGAAATCTAAAGCCTTGAAGTTCTCAAGTAAACTCATTTTTAGTTTTCATGCACTCAAGATCCAGCTATCTCATATTAGAATGTAGGTAAGAATGAAGCTAAGTTCTTCGTTTGACTTCAGAATTTTGCTCTTATTCACAGCCATAAACGACTTTTAACCACCAGTATTAGGCTGTTTTTGCACTGCTATAAAGAAATATCTTAGACTAGGTAATTCATAAAGAAAAGAGGTTTCGTTGGCTTATGGTTCCGCAGGCTGTACAAGTATGGTGCCAGCATCTGATTGGCTTCTGGGAGGCCTCAAGAAGCTTTTTTTTTTTTTTTCCTTTTTGAGATGGAGTCTTCCTCTGCCACCTAGGCTGGAGTGCGGTAGCACAATCTTGGCTCACTGCAACCTCTGCCTCCTGGGCTCAAGCAATTCTCCTACCTTAACCTCCTGAGTAGCTGAGACTACAGGCGCGCACCACCACACCTGGCTAATTTTTGTATTTTTAGTGGAGATGGGGTTTCACCATGTTGGTGGCCAGGCTGGTACTGAGCTCCCGACCTCAAGTGATCCACCTGCCTCTGCCTCCCAAAGCATTGAGATTACAGGCGTGAGCCACCACACCTGGCCAGGAAGCTTTTACTCATGGTGAAAGGCAAAGGGGGACCTGGTGTTTTATATGGCAGAGCAGGAGCAAGAGCGAGGGGGAGGTGCCACACACTTATAAACAACTAGATCTCACAAGTACTCACTCATTGTCGCATACTATTGCGGGGACAGCACCAAGCCATGAGGGATCTGCCCCCATGACCCAAACACCTCCCATCAGGCCCCACCTCTAACATTGGGGATTGCATTTCTTTTTCTTTTTCTTTTTAACTGAGTATCACTCTGTCGCCCAGACTGGAGTGCAGTGGCTCAATCTTGGCTCACTGCCACCTCCACCTCCCAGGTGTAAGTGATTTTCATGCCTCAGCCCCCTGAATAGCTGGGATTATCAACATGAGATTTAGGCAAGGGCAAATATTCAAATCATATCACAACCTCTTTTCAAACTCCCACAACCCACAAATTTGTTATTGGTCAGAAGAAGGTATTAAGGAATGTGTGGACAAATAAGAACAAAATCACTATAGCTTCTAAGAACAAAAAAGAAAATGGGTTTGAATAGTTATAAAATACATTAAAGATGTTTTACTAGACTTAATGAAAGCTGACTACAATCATTTTATATTGTTATGAAGTTACAGTACCAGAACAATCAGTAGATAATTAGAAGCAAGTCCTGGTTTCTTACAACAGCTGTGCCACTGGCTGTGATCTTAAGCCAAAGAACCTTTCTATCCCTTCATCTTCCCAGTGGTTAAGAGAAAAAAGAAAAAGAAAAAAATGTTAAAAGAGAAATCAGAAAGCACTTAGCATTCTGAAGGAAAAAAAAAACAACTAGTATATAAATCCAAGTAATAATTAGCTTATCTTTCTTACATTACAAATTAAGAAATGTAAATATGTCATAAATAACCCAAAACTGTCAGAATTTAAATTGGCTCTGTTCTAACTGAAAATAAAGGAGCATATAAATACCAAACAATGTATTAATCTTATACCCCTTTACAATAGCTCAAAAGAAAAATCAGGTAAGAAAGCTGACTTTTTGTTACTATGAGCACAAAATGCAACTCTAGCACTAATCAAGTGTGTAAGTTGAAAAACTGAAATTCTATTCATGTAAATTTCTTGTAATTTTTTCCAAATCCTAAATCCCACTCCCCTCTAATTATATGCTTAATACCATATATATGTATACACAGATACACACGTGCGCACACATACACACAAATTAATTGCAAAGTTCTATGGTATACAAAACAGACTGACAATTTTCTGAACATAGTCTCTTTGGAATAATTATGAACAGAATGTAAAATGACTCCACACTAAGAAGCACATCTACCATTGATGTAGAAACAGTAAAATACTCTGTGAGCTAATGCCACAAAATGGCAGCAGACACTTCAAATACAGTATGAATCATTAGTTAAGTATTATTAGCAAAACCCAAGACAACAATGTATTTGTTCTACTCTGTTAGAGTATATAGACTTTTCATTTATTAAAGTTTAATTTGGAAAGTAGGAAAACATTATTTTTCCATTATAGTAATATATTCTGACATAAGAAAGCTTAATTTACATATCTAAAGATTTCAAGGTTAAGATTTTTAGGTTAAAAAATTTTTTAGCTCAAATATTTTTATTACATAGTTAAGGTCACAGTAACATCTGATGTCCAAAAACCTTCTATTCTAGTAGGATTTATAAGTGCCACTTAAAGTAAGTTGAGGCCCAACATATATCATTAACTAAGACCATATCATATTCAGGTGGCCTTCATGTAACCAATTTTGTTTTAAACAGGATCTGCTTTAAGTTGACATACAATGCATTAAGCATCACTCACACAGAGATATTCAATTGTTTGTGTTACAGTTATAGAGTTATTACACTGAATATTCTACTATTCCAGTGTTTTTTAAATGTGTATTTTGCATCATATTACCTAATTTTTTTAAGTAGCCACTGTTCACTTTCAAGCTTTTTCATTTTCTCAGCAAAATAATAACTCTTGGTCATCACAGGCCGCCAAATATCAAGTCTTAACCATCTGTCAACTGGCTTGAATTCAGCAGGCATGCTCCTGTAGTTTTAGTTCTAATTGTGTTTAATGCCGCACTAATTATTTCAATGGGGAATAATTTTGTACAGTCAAAGTTGACTCATTTTATAAACTGGAATCTCCTCAGCTATAAATTGGCAGGTCTCATCCTTCATTCCTCCTAAGCGTTGTGCCAAAGGGGAATAAGTATATGGTTGCTCTGTGACCAAACGTCATGTGCTGGGCAGAAACATTGATCCTGGCTATTAATCACTCTGCAAGCCCTCCCAGTAATCAAAGGGCACAGCTGCAATGATATATGACCAGTGTCAGAGCAGAAAGCCCTTTACAAGACTGCATGCCTACCAGCTGATGGCCAGTATGTACTACCACTTGCACACTGGCCAGCCCAAAGTGCCCAGGCTAATTAATCATCACCTCTAACTGTTCATTCTATCGTTAAACACCTTTATTGGCTGAATTATAGGAGGATTCTTAGCCCCCTAATTACTTAGGTCTGGAAGCAAGGAATCTTCTCACCTAGATACAAAACCTGCCTATTACCTGTTTCAGACCCAGTCTACCCTTTCATTCTCTTCTCCATAAAAGTTTGCTGACCTAGCAGTGAACTAGAGACCAAGAGAAAATTGGATGTTGTGGCTGATTTTGGTGTAGTTTACATCAAATGACTGATAGAAGAGCTACGCAACATGAAATCATCTAAATTAGTAAGGTGAACTTTTAGAAATCTTACATGTGAATTTTACAATATGAGTCATAAAACATTGGTACAGGAAACTGTGAGGTACAGTTATTTAAGAACAAACCAGTTTTCAGAAGAAATACTAAGAAAAGGTTTTACCAGTTATAATTCAATTACTGTTGGGATTTAATATACTGTCCTATTTGGTACAACCTTCTACCTCAGTAAGAACATTCATATGTTGGTCATTTTAATAAAACATTTTATATTTCATACTTGCTTTTGAAACTAATATCCTAACATGTCTAAGTTTTTTAAAGTATCCAGGACAAAAGAGTGAAGACTTTGGAGACTCTAAAGAAATATTTGAATTAGCTTTAAATTTATATGTAAAATAAATTTCTCACTTTCAAAACAATGCTAATCCAAGCAGAAAAGCAGGAACCACGTATCAAGAGGACCTTAAAATTATTACTAAATACTCATACTATATAAAAAGTCTTGAATATAGCAACATTTTCTATTATGCCTAAGACACCAGAGGACTTCATAGCAAAAAACTGTCGACATTTTTAATAGTCAAATATGGTGAAATGTCTTCCTTAAAGAAATATATTTAGAACCAGTACAATGGTATAACTCTTGAACATCACACTGAGATTTTAAAACTTGTTTTAATTTTAAAAAAATCCAGGATGTACAGTTGCCAAGTAAATTCAATATATTTCTTAACAGGGCACACTCCAAGAGGTGAGGAGACATGTGTTGCTTCAGCCAGCATTATCATATCACAAATTTAGGAACATGACCAAAAGAAATAATAATGGTTTTATTTCTATAATACCAAAAGTGATTATTAGCCTGTACCTAGTTCAATATAAAATTTTTCTTTTCTCTTTTTTTTTTTCCTTTTTTGATATAGGGTCTCACTCTGTCACCCAGGCTGGAGTGCAGTGGTGTGATCACGGCTCACTGCTGGCTAATTTTTTCTATTTCTTTTTCAGACAGGGTTCTCACTTTTTTGCCCAGGCTGGTCTTGTACTCCTGGGCTCAAGCGATCCTCCTGCCTTCGCCTCCCAAAGTGCAAGGATTATAGGTGTGAACCACCACAACCAGCCTCAATACACAATTTTTTAAAAGCTGGTTGTGCTTATATTTGGTCTTAGAACCATAAACCAAATCAATCTAGTATCTTTAAAGCAGACTTGACTAACAATTAGGTAATTATCTGTTTTGGTTATTTGCATTTTTAAATTATTAGAATTCTAGGATTAAAATAAAGATAAATATGTAGTAGAATTAAAAGGCAATATAGCTATTAAAACACCTAACTAGAAGGACTAAAATGAAGAAAGGGACAATACAAATGAAGAAAGGTGAAAATGCAAAGCAACTGTTATTTTCATTACTGGTGGGCATGCAAAATGGTATAGCCATCGCAGAAAACAGTTTGGGAGTTTCTGATAAAAACATGTATCATAGGATACAGCAATTCCACTCCATAAAGATTTGAAAACATAGCCTTCAAAAAGTATTGTACACCAACACTTACAGTAGTTTTATTCCTATTAGTCAAAACTGAAAAGAATTAAAACATCCATCATTAGTGAGTAGAAAAATATGTTGTGATACATCCATACAACAGAACACTACTCAACAATAAAGGAAGGAACTACAGAGGTATGAAACAACATGGATGAATGGTAAAAGCATCATGCTAAGTATAAGAAGCCAGATTTCTCTGGCTACATATTGTTTAATACTATTGATATGACCTGCTGGAAAAGGCAAAACTACAGAAGCAGAAATCAGATAAGTGGTTGCCAGGGGCTGGGTGTGGAGGCAGGGTACTGATGGCAAAGGAGCACAAGGGAACTTTTTGGGGTGATGGAAATGTTCTATATCTTACCATGATTGTACAAGTGGTTACCCAGCTGCATATAGCTACCAAAACTCATCACATTGTTCACTTAAAGGATGAATTTTATTGTATGTAAATTATACCTGATAAACCTGATCTAAAAACAAAAAGGACAGTGAGAAAAGATCTCGAGTAAAAGCAGTTCACTCATTTCTATATATGTCACATACATTTATTTTGGAGCCACTGACCTATGTATCCCAAACACATTAATAATTTAGTCTAATGAACAAAAAAACTTTTATTTGAAAAATAAGATTTTGCATGTTAAGAACCATAAATTCTAACTCAGATATAAATGGAAAACTATGAAACATCAAAATACCTTATAAAAAGATTACTTTTCTTAACATTTTATCATTTATAGAGCTGAAAAAATTATCTGATATAAATTATCTAATCTGAAAATAAGACTAAGTGAGCTGTTCCAAGATCTACAGAAATAAAGGCACTTTAGTTCAATTAAATGATTTCCCTGCAGGCAATGTCTTTTCAATCTGAGCTAATGACATCATTTAAGGAGGATGGTCCATTTAACTAAAAGGATCTTTTACAAGGCAGACAGACAGAAGGCAATCTAAGAATGTTTGCAAGGACTTTTCATATTTCAAAATTATAATGGTGAAATGCCTACATAAAATTCTTAAAGTTAGATATTAATCAATACATTGCAGAAATAATTTCATAAAAAGAATGTAATAAAGCTCTCAGGAAGTTTTCTTCATGATTTTTCCCTTTTAAGAAACCAATTCTTTTCTAATGGCAATTAGGCTACTCCAGACTAGCAGTGACACAGTGTTTGCTAGAAATCAGGGCCTTATTTCTGAAGTGCTAAACTTCCTTACCTACCTGCTATTTCTAGGTTAATGCTTCTTTAGTCTGACAGACTTACTTTTACCTGACTTGACCCTTCTGCAAGTGAAACAGGCAAAAGCACAATTGCCAACTATCCTTTACCAAACTATGTTGACCAGAAATTATACTGCTAATTCTCCAAAATGAGAAAAGGTTCAGGAATCCTCCAAATGAGAAAAGGTTCAGGAATCCTCCAGGGGGCCCCTTCCTTAACCCTGTGCTCTAGAATCAGAAATTGAAAATCTTAACTGAAGTATCCTTACATAAGAATTCCTCACAGCTCAATATCCATACAAGAGAAGCCACTTCACCACCACAGTTTGTGGGAGGACTGATAACTCAAATTGTACAGTAGATTAAACCACACCAAATTCTCTAGGAAAGGTTGCCTTTTCATAAGTCTAAGTTTTAAAATTTTTTTCTATTAAACAGTATAAATAGTAATTAGTATTTTGTGTGACCTGGCAAGGAAGTTAGACCAGTAAGGGCAAGAGATGGAAAGTCTTAACCCCAAATAAGAGGTACATAATCTAAGTTATAAAAGCACCACCAACAGGCTGTATGACTTTGGACAAGTCAATTAACATATCAGTACTACAGTTTCCTCATCTGTAAAATAATCTCTGAAACCACTTTAAACTCTCACAGTTGATGATCCTCTCATATATCAGAAAAACTGCATTTATAAAAGCAGATGAATGAAATATACAGTGATTACAAATGACTCAAGTTTTACACTTGCTAATATTGACAGCCTCTGTAAAGCTGCAAGATTCAGGTTTAAAATACAATTAATTAGCCTGGCTGTCAGAAATGTGCCTACCTAGGAAATTAAAGCTCAAAAGAAATCAAAGCCAGAGTAAGGAATTAGTTAAGTATCTACAGAAATTCTGATATATTAGCTGAAGCTGCTTCATCCAATCCTTCTATTTGGAAATAGTCAAAACAAATTAAAAGCAAACAAGAAAATTGAGCTGCTATCCCCAGCAGGAGCCCAATTTTTTTTAAGTTGATACTTTTTCTCAGGAAATAGTGTATCTTCTTTTATATTTTTAAATATGAGATGTTAGTAACATTCAAATTTTCATTTATAAAAATTACAAATCCAATATATTTCACCTATAATAATTTGTCTCAGTAATCCTAGGGGGAGGAAAAAGTGGCTAAAGGAATAGACTAAGGTAGACACCCTGATAGCAATAACTTAAGCATGCCCTGAGCATACGCTGAGAATGACCCTGTATGGCAGATATACCTGAATGTGTGTTCCAAGCTAGGGAATCCAGGAGTGACCAATCCAAAGATTTCTTCCTTGTCTATAAGGAACATCTGAGCCCCTGGCCCATCCCATGGAACATGGATTGAGGCCCTGAGTTTTGGGTTGGATAAAAGTTGCCAGGTGGAGGTCATTAAGGGGAGGGTGCTAAATAAAAATGCTATATAAACTGCATGCTGTTTGCAAGTGGTTGCAGTTTTCCTGCCCAGCCCACCATCACTGGGCCATGCAATTATCTTGTCCAGCCTGCTGCCACTGGACTGTAGGAAGGTGGATATCTTGTCTAGCCCACCACCATTAGATTGTAAAAAGGTGGATATCTTGTCCAACCCCCTGCCACTGGACTGTAAGAAGGCAGATATCTTGTCCAGCCCACCACCACTGGACTATGGGAAGTTGGATATCTTGTACAGCCCGCCACCACTGAACTGTAGGAAGGTGAATATCTTGTCCAGCCCGCCACCACTGGACTGCAGGAACGTGGATATCTTGTACAGCCCACCACCACTGAACTGCAGGAAGGTGAATATCTTGTCCAGCCAGCCACCACTGGATTCTCTCCCCTGTACGTATGTAAGTTCCTAATAAAACCCCATGTCTTGTTTGCTGGCTCTGGGTCTCTTCTTCAGCCTCTTGAACCTGGTGCCTTCCCTATTGAGGTTAATAGAGGTTTGGCACAACACAGACAAAACAATGTTGATCATAAGTGGACACATGTTTGAGAACCAATTAAAGAGATTTTACTAATAAACAGAAAATGTCCTAAAAGTTCAAAAGAGAAGAGCCACAGAAATTCACTATTACTCTTGCTACACAGTATTTGCTTCAGTTTATACCATTAAATTCCTCAATCTTTGAAACTCTAGCCAAGTTCCTTATCACTTGCAATAGGTAACTTCAGTAATTATAAACAACCAAAAAGGAAGAATGTGAAAGATCCAGATGTTGGCCCTTTCCAGTAAATAATTTATTCATCTGGATGAACATACTAATATTAAGTGTTATCACTTTTTCCTACCAGAAAGCTCTAAGCTTTTGAATAAGATCAAATTATCTAAATACTACATATTTTATTCTTATCGTAGATCATAGGATGAATAAACTTCTAAGAGGATTTTTGAATTTTTCTTCTTATTAGTAAGAACCTCATTTTGATAACTTTAGAAGCAGTTAATTAAATGTAATCAACATTTAATAGCAAGATACAATTCTCAGCACTGTAAGTGAAACAAAATTTTAGCCACCTCAAATCCATTTTGGAAAAATATGAGGTATAATATAAACAATAGCATCATTTAAGCCCCTATGTTATATTTAGATTTACTGGGCAACAACTTCATGATCCAGATATGGTCTTATAAAATGATAAGGGAAGCAGGCACCTATGAAGAGTACTGTTTGAGAAACTTAGTAAGTCACTTAACTCTTGAAAAAATAAAATCTCTCCCACTACCTGGTGATTCATACTTAATACATCATTAGTGGTTGTTAGGGGTTATTTAGGAATGGCTCCTTGATAAGTGCAAATAGCAGTGCATCAATTACAGTGGACCCTTGAACAACACAGGTTTGAACTGCACGAGTCCACTTATCCATGGATTTTTTCAATAAATATACTGGAAAATTTTTTAGAGATCTGTGACAATTTGAAAAAACTCAGAGATGACCTGCATGGCCTAGAAATATGGAAACAAGAAAAAGGTATGTCATTAATGCATAAAATATATGTAAATACTTGTCTATTTTATCATTTACCACCATAAAACATACACAAATCTATTATAAAAAGTTAGTATTTATCCAAACTTAGGCACCACAGATCATACATGATGCTATGAAAAGTCAACAGAAATGTAAACAAATGATAATGTAGTATTAAATCATAACTGCATAAAATTAACTGTAGTATATCCTGTCCTTTGGTAATAACATCATAGCCATCTCCTGTTGCTGTTGGGGTGAGCTTGAGTGTTACAAAAATCTGCTTAAAATGCTATGTGACACTAATAATCTCCATGTAAGTAGTTCATCTCTCCAGTAAATTGCATATCGCAGTAAAAAGTGATCTCTTGTGGGTCTCACATATTTTTTATCATGTTTAGTGCAATACTGAAAACCTTGAATAACACCATGGGACCCATACAAAGTGCCACTGGTGATGCTAACAGTGCCTCTGAAAAGCAGAGAAAAATCATGACATTACAAGGAAAAGTTGGGTTGCTTGATATGTGCCATAGATTGAGGTCTGCAGCTGTGGCTGCCTGCCATTTCAGACAGATAATTGATTGTGTAAACAGATAATATAAACTTGTGGCATCAATAAATACAGTACTGTAAATGCATTTTCTCATTAATTTTCTTAATAACATTTCTCTAGCTTACTCTATTATAAGAATGCAGTATATAATACATATACAAAATATGTGTTAATCAACTGTTTATGTTGTTGGTAAGACATGGTCAACAACAGGCTATATTAGTAGTTAGTTTTGGGGGAGTCAAAAGTTATATGTGGATTTTCAAAAGCACAGGGGGTTGATGTCCCTAAATCCTCACATCATTCAAGAGTCAACTGTATATCCCTTACTCCTTTACCATGAGCAGAGCACAAAACATTTGGGCAAATGGTCATAATAGGTTAAGATTTGGTGGGAAAAAAGTAGAGGAGAAATCTGGAGGAGATAGAGAAAATAGGGCATCTTCATCCATGAATCAGAAGTGTTGGACTTGACTCTAGTCCCTAACTCCTGGATGGCACTTCTGGACCCACCAGGGATTAGGGGACCTCGCTGCCTTGAAGGAAAGGACACAGTCCTGGCTGCTTTGCCACTGGCTAATTGTAGAGCCCCAGGGCCTTTAGCTAAAATAGGCAGTAGCCACGGGGTGGTTACAGCAGACCTTGGGCAAGACCCAGTGCTGTGCTGGCTTCAGGTCTTACCCAGTGCAGTCATAGTGGTGGCAGCCACGAGGTGCCTGTGTCACTCCACCCCCCAGCTTTAGGGGGCTCAGAAAAGAAAGAGAGACTCTAAGTTTGAGAGAAATTAAGGGAAGGAAACAGGAGTCTCTGCCTGGTAATCCAGAGAATTCTCCCGGATCTTGTCCAAGACTGTCAAGGTGGCACCTCTATAGCATTACTTGGCTAGGGGTGCTCCCTAAAGCAGATACAGCTTAGATCACAACACTCAAGTCCTTTAAAATATCTGAAAGCCTTCCCAAGAAGGATGGGTATAAATAAGCCCAAACAGTGAAGACTACAACAAATGGCCAGATACTGAAGAACATTTACTAGCACCAACACCATCCAGGAAAACATGACTTCACCAAATGAACTAAATAAGGCACCAGGGACCAATCCTGGAGAAACACAGTTATGTGACCTTTCAGACAGAAAATTCAAAATAGCTGTGTTGAAAACACTCAAAGAAATTCAAGATAACACAGAGAAGGGATTCTGAATTCTATTACATAAATTTAACAAAAAGATTGAAATAATGAAAAAGAACCAAGCAGAAGTTCTGGAGCTGAAAAATGCAACTGGCATACTGAAGAATGCAATTGGCATACTGAAGAATGCATCAGAGTCCTTTAACAGCAGAATTGATCAAGCAGAAGAATTAGTGAGCTTGAAGACAGGCTATTTGAAAATACACAGTCAGAGGAGACAAAAGAAAAAAGAATAATAATAATAACAGAGAACTTCCAACTCCTAAAGAAAGATATCAATATCCAACTACAAGAAGGTTATAGAACACTAAGCAGATTTAACCCAAAGGTTAAGGCATTTAATAGTCAAACTCCCAAAGACCAAGGATAAAGAAAGGACTTTAAAAACAGCAAGAAAAATGAAACAAATAGCATACAATGAAGCTCCAATACATCTGGCAGCAGACTTTTCAGTGAAACCTTATAGGCCAGGAGAGAATGGCATGACATGTTTAAAGTACCAAGGGAAAAAAACTACCCTAGAATAGTAGATTTGGTGGAAATACACTTCAAACATGAAGGAGAAACCAAAAAAGAACCAAGCAGAAGTTCTGGAGCTGAAAAATGCAATTGGCATACTGAAGAAGGCATCAGAGTCCTTTAAATAGGAGAATTGGTCAAGCAGAAGAAAGCTGAGGAATTTCATCAATACCAGACCTGTCCTACAAGAAATGCAACCAGAAATACTTCAATCAGAAAGGACATTAATGAGCAATAAGTAATCACCTGAAGGTACAAAACTCACTAGTCACAGTAAGTACACAGAAAAACACAGAATAGTATCACACTGTAACTGTGGTGTATAAACCACTCTTATCCTAAGTAAAAAGACTAAATGATGAACCAATCAAAAATAACTACTTTTCAAGACACTGTCAATACAATAAGATATAAATAAAAACAACAAAAACTTAAAATATGGGGGGATGAAGTTAAGGTGTAGAGTGTTTAACAGTTTGCTTTTTGCTTGGTTGTTTGCTTATTCAAATAGTGTTAAGTTTTTATTAGGTTAAAATAATGGGTTATAAGATAGTATTTGCAAACCTCACAGTAACTTCAAACCAAAAAACATACAACGGACACACAAGATATAAAAAGCAAGAGACACCAGAGAAAATTACCTTCACTAGATGAAGACAAGAAAGGAAAGAAAGGAAGAAAGGAAGGGAAGGGAAAAGGGGAGGAAAAAGGGGAGGGCAAAAGAGGAGGGCAAAAGAGGAGGGCAAAAGAGGAGGGAGGGGCGGGGCGGGGCGGGGCGGGGCGGGGCGGGGCGGGGCGAGGCGAGGCGGGGCGGGGCGAGGCGAGGCGAGGCGAGGCAAGGCAAGGCAAGGCAACACCAGAGCACAAAACAACCAGAAAATAAGTAACAAAATGGCAGGTATTAGTCCTTACTTATCAATAATACCATTGAATGTAAATGGATTAAACTCTTCAATCAAAAGACACAGACTGGCTGAATGGAAGAAAAAAAAAACCCATTGATCTGTTGCCTTACAAGAAACACATTTCACCTACAAGCACACATAGACTAAAATCAAAGTGATAAAAAAAGATATTTCATGCCAATGGAAACCAAAAAAGAGCAGGAATTGCTATACTTAGACAAAATAGATTTCAAGACAAAAACAATAAGAAGAGATAAAGAAGGTCACTATATAATGATAAAGGAGTCAATGCAGCAAGAGGATTTAGCAATTTTAAATATATATGCACCCAACACTGGAGCACCCAGATATATACGGAAAATATTATTAGAGCTAAAGAAAGAGATAGGCCCTGATACAATAATAGCTGGAGACTTCAATACCCCACTTTCAGCATCACTCATATCTTCCAGACAGAAAATCAACAAAGAAACATCAGGCTTAATCTGCACTATAGACCAAATGGATCTAATAGATATCTACAAAACATTTCATCCAAGAGCTGCAGAATACGCATTCTTTTCTTCAGCACATGGATCATTCTCAAGAATAGACCATATGTCAGGTCACAAAACAAGTCTTAAAACATTCAAAAAACAGGCGGTGGCTCATGCCTGTAATCCCAGCACTTTGGGAGGCTGAGGTGGGTGGATCACGAGGTCAGGAGATGAGACCATCCTGGCTAATACGGTGAAACCCTGTCTCTACTAAAAATACAAAAAAAAAAAAAATTAGCCGTTTGTGGCAGGGGGTGTCTGTAGTCCCAGCTACTCAGGAGGCTGAGGCAGGAGAATGGCATGAACCCAGGAGGTGGAGCTTGCAGTGAGCCAAGATTGCGCCACTGCACTCCAGCCTAGGCGACAGAGCGAAACTCCGTCTCAAAAAAACAAATAAAATAAAATAAAAACTGAAAAACTACCAAGCATCTTCTCTGACCGCAATGGAATAAAACTCAAAATTAATAACAAGAAGAATTTTGGAAACTACACAAATGCTGGAAATTAAACAGTATACTCTTGAATAACCAGTGGGTCAGTGAAGACATGAAGAAGGAAATTGAAAAATTTCTTCAAACAAATGATAATGAAAACAGAACACACCAAAACCTATGTGATACAGCAAAAGCAGTACTCAGAAGGACATTTATAGCTATAAGTGCCTATATTGAAAAAGAGGAAAATTTTCAATGCATCTTCAAGAACTTGAAAAGCAAGAGCAAACCAAACCCAAAATTAGTAGAAGAAAAAATAAATAAATAAAGACCAGAGCAGAAATAAATGAAATTGAAATTTTTTAAAAATACAAAGGATCAACCAAAAAGTTGGTTTTTTGAAAGGTTAAACAAAATTGACAAACCTTTAGCCACGCTAAGAAAAAGAGAAGATCCAAATAAATAAAATCAGAAATGAAAAGAGAGACATTACAAGTGATACTGCAGAAATTCAAAGGATTGTCAGTGTCTACAGTATGAGCAAGTACATGCCAATAAATTGGAAAATATGGAAGAAATGGACAAATTCCTAGATACATACAACTGACCAAGATGAACCAGGAAGAAATCCAAAACTGGAACAGACCAATAAGAAGCAACAAGATTGAAGCTGTAATAAAACATCTCCCAGTAAAGAAAAGCCCAGGACCTGATGGCTTCACTGCTGAATTCTACCAAACATTTAAAGAACTAATACCAATCCTACTCAAACTATTCCAAAAAAATAGAGCAGAACAGAATACTTCCAAATTCATTCTACAAGGCCAGTATTACTGATACCAAAACCAGAAAAAGAGGCATCAAAGAAAGAAAGAAAGAAAACTATAGGCCAATATATTTGATGAATATTGATGCAAAAATCATCAACAAAATACAAGCAATCTGAATTCAACAATACATTAGACAGATCATGCAACATGACCAACTGGGATTTATCTCTGGGATGCAAGGATGGCTCAACATATACAAATCAATCAACATGATACATCATATCAACAGAATGAAGGATGAAAACCATATGATCATTTCAATTGATGCTGAAAAGGCATTTGATAAAATTCAACATCCTTTCATGACAAAAACCCTTTAAAAAACTGGGTATAGAAGGAACATATCTCAACATAATAAAAGCCATACATGACAAACCTACAGCTAGTATCAGTGAGGAAAAACTGAAAACCTTTCCTCTAAAATCTGAAACACGACAAAGATGCCCACTGTCACTGCCGTTATTCAACACAGCACTGGAAGTCCTAGCTACAGCAATCAGACAACAGAAAGAAATAAAGGCATCCAAATTGGAAAGGAGGAAGTCAAACTATCCTTGTTTGCCAATAATATGATCTTATATTTGGAAAAACCTAAAGACTCCACAAAGAAACTACTAGAACTGAGAAACAAATTCAGTAAAGTTGCAGGATACGAAATCAACATACAAAAATCAGCAGCATTTCTATATGTCAACAGTGAACAATGTGAAAAAGAAATTTAAAAAGTAATCCCATTTACAATAGCCACACATAAAATTAAATACCTAGAAATTAACTTAAAGAGGTGAAAGATCTCTATAATGAAAACTATAAAATACTTATAAAGAAAATTGAAGATGACACCTAAAAATCAAAAAATATTTCATGTTCATGGATTGGAAGAATCAATATTGTTACAATGTCCATATTACCCAAAGCAATCTACAGATTCAATGCAATCCCTATCAAAATACCAATGACATTCTTCCCCAAAATAGAAAAAAAAATCCTCAAATTTACATGGAACCACAAAAGACTCAGAATAGCCAATGTTACCCTAAGCAAAAAGAACAAAGCTGGAGGAATCACATATCTAACTTCAAATCATACTACAGAGTTATAGTTATCAAAACAGCATGGTACTGGCACAAAAACAGACACATAGACCAATGGAACAGAATAAAGAACACAGAAACAAATCCATACACTTAGAGTGAAATCATTTTTGACAAAGGTACTAAGAACATAGACTGGAGAAAAGACAGTCTTTTTTTTTTTTTTTTTTTTTTTTTGAGACAGAGTTTCACTCTTGCCCAGGCTGGAGTGTAATGGCATGATCTCAGCTCACCGCAACCTCCGCCTCCCTAGTTCAAGCGATTCTCCTGCCTCAGCCTCCCAAGTAGCTGGGGCTACAGGCATGCACCACCATGCCCAGTTAATTTTACATTTTTAGTAGAGACAGGGTTTCTCCATGTTGGTCAGGCTGGTCTTGAGCTCCCGACCTCAGGTGATCCGCCCACCTCGGCCTCCCAAAGTGTTGGGATTATAGGCATGAAGCACCACACCCAGCCAAGACAGTCTCTTTAATAAATGCTGCTTGGGGCTGGGTGCAGTAGCACACGCCTGTAATCCTGGCACTTTAGGAGGCAGAGGCAGGTGGATCACGAGGTCAAGAGATCGAGACCATCCTGGCCAACATGGTGAAACCCAGTCTCTACTAAAAATACAAAAATTAGCCAGGCGTGGTAGCATGTGCCTGTAGTCCCAGCTACTCAGGAGGCTGAGGCAGGAGAACCGCTTGAACCCAGAAGACAGAGGTTGCAGTGAGTCGAGATTGCACTCCAGCCTGGTGACAGAGCAAGACTCTGTCTCAATAAATAAATAAATAAATGCTGCTTGGAAAACTGGAAATCCATATGCAAAAGAATGAAACTAGACCCCTATCTCTCACCATATACAAAACTCAAATCAAAATGGATTAAAGACTTAAATCTAAAGCCTCAAACTATGAAACTACTACAAGAAAACACTGGAGAAAATTTCCAGGACATTGGTCTGGGTAAAGACTTCTTGAGCAATACCCCACAAGCACAGGCAACCAAAGCAAACATGGACACATGGGATCACATCAAGTTAAAAAGCTTCTTCACAGCAAAGAATACAATCAACAAAATGAAGAGAGAACACACAGAATGGGAGAAAATATTTGCAAAATACCCCTCTGACAAGGGATTAGTAACCAGACTACATAAGGAGCTCAAACAAGTCTACAGGAAAAAAGTCTAACAATCCAATCAAAAAATAGGCAAAACCTTTGAACAGACATTTCTCAAAAGAAGACATGCAAATGGCAGACATATGAAAAGGTGCTCAACATCACTGATCATCAGAGAAATGCAAATCAAAACTACAATGAGATATCATCTCACCCCAGTTAAAATGGCTTATATCCAAAAGACAGGCAATAGCAAATGCTGACGAGCATGTGAATGACAGAGAGCCCTTGTATGCTATTGGTGGGAATGTAAATTAGTACAACTACCATGGAAAACAGTTTGGAGGTTCCTCAAAAAAACAAAAAATTGAGCTACCATAGGATTCAGCAATCCCACTGCTGGATATATACCCAAAAGAAAGGAAATCAGTATACTGAAGAGATATCTGCACTCCTATGTTTGTTGCAGCATTGTTTATGATAGCTAAGATTTGGAAGCAACTAAGTGTCCATTAACAGATGACTGGATAAAGAAAATGTGGTACATATACACAATGGAGTACTATTCAGCCATAAAAAAGAATGAGATCCAGTCATTTGCAACAACATGGATGGAACTGGAGATCATTATGTTAAGTGAAATAAGCCAGGTACTGAAAGACAAACACTGCATGTTCTCACTTACTTGTGGGATCTAAAAATCAAATCAATTGAACTCATAGACACAGAGTGTAGAGGATGGTTACCAGAGACGAGGAAGAGTAGTGGAGGATTGGAGGGGGAGGTTAATGGGTACGGAAAAAAATAGAAACAATGAATAAGACCTACTATTGAATAGCACAATAGGGTGATTATAGTCAACAGTAACTTAATTGTATATTTTAAAATAACTTAAAGAATGTAATTGGATTATTTGGAACTCAAAGGATAAATGCTTGAGGGGATGGATGGTCCATTCTCCATGATGTGCCTATGTCACACTGCATGCCTGTATCAGAATGTCTTATGTACCCCATAAATATATACATCTACTATATATCCACAAAATTTTTTAAAAAATAATTTAAAAAAAATTTTAAAAAGAAGTGTTGGACTAAATTTCCTCTGTTATCCTTTCTAACTCTATACTTCTACAATTTGTTTTAATCAATAACACAAATTATAAGCAAAGAAGAAATATTTATAGCTTACATGATAATGTTTTAGAATCCTTAACACATAATGTTTAATAAAAAGAATGTGCCAGGCCGGGCCTGGTGGTTCAGGCCCGTAATCCCAGCACTTTGGGAGGCCAAGGTGGGTAGATCACAAGGTCAGGAGATTGAGACCATCCTGGCTAATGTGGTGAAACCCTGTCTCTATTAAAATTACAAAAATTAGCCAGGCATGGTGGCACACACCTGTAGTCCCAGCTACTCAGGAGGCTGAGGCAGGAGAATCACTTGAACCCAGGAGGCGGAGGTTGCAGTGAGCCGAGATAGCGCCACTGCACTCCAGCCTGGATGACAGAGTGAGGCTACGTCTCAAAAATAAAAATAAAAAAAGTGCCAATTTTTAATGCACAAATAAATAAAAAGGCAATTTATTAAAAATGCAAATAATGAATAAAATATTTTTTAAATTCACCATCAACTAGTAAAAAGAAAAGTCAGTTAACAGTGAAATACCATTATTGGGAAATCCTTAAAAGATTAACAGCCAATGTATAAAAAATGCTTACTATCATGGAAAGATGTTTCCTATAGTATGAAAAAATTAAAGTATAAAACACAGTATCCAGAATATGATGTCTAATATGCACAGAAAATGTCTCTAGACAGATAATATACTACAATTTTAACAGGGGTTAGTTTTGAAATCAGATTATAAAGCTGGGCATGGTGGTGAGCAATTATATTCCCACCTACTTTAGAGGCTGATGTGGGAGGTTCCCTTGAGCTTGAGACCAGCCTGGGCAACATAGTGACACCCTGTCTCTTTAAAATAAAAAATTTTTAATCAGATTATGAAACAATCAACAGACCATGAGGTCATATATGTACAGAAAATGTCTCTAGACAGTTGTATACCATAATTTTTGTAGAAATTATTTCTGTTACCAGTGATTATTTTCTTCATTATTCTAATCAGGCGTGCTGATTTTAAAATGAGTTCACAAATTCCTTAACACTCCTCCTTCGAAAGGTAGAGCCTAATCCCTTTCCCCTTGAATGGGGGTCAACTCCACCCATTTGCTTCTAAAGGACAGAATGTGGCTAAAGTGATGCTATGTGACATCTGAGACTAGGTCATAAAAAAATATATAGCCTCTACTCGGCTCTTTCTTCGGGGGAAGCCAGCTACAAAGTCATGAGGGCACTCAAGTAGACAGTGGAAAAACTCATGTGAAAAGGAACCAAGGCCTCCTGACAACAGTCAGCACCAACTTGCAGCCACGTGAGTGAGCCTCCCTGAAAGTGGATTCAAACTTTCGGATCACTGCAGCCTCAGCTAAAATTCTGACTGCAATCTCATGAACAGTTCTAAGCCAGAGACTGCTAAGCCATTCCCAAATGCTAGACTCACAGAAATGTGAGAATAAAAGGTTTATTACTTAATAATAAACATATGTACACTTCATTTTATTGCGTTTCACTTTATTGCACATTGCAGACGTCGCACCTTCTACAAATTGAAGGTCTGTGGTAACTCTGTGTGGAGAAAGTCCATCAGCACCATTTTTCCAACAGCATGTGTTGGCTTTGTGTCTCTGTGTCACATTTTGGTAATTTTCACATCTCAAACTTTTTCATTATTATTATATCTGTTACAGTGATCTATAGTTACCATTGTAATTGTTTTGGGAACCATGAGCCACACCCATATAGGATAGCATATTTCATTGATAAATATTGTGTATGTTCTGATTGTTCCACTGACTGACTCTTCCCCTTGTCTCATTCCCTCTCCTTGGGCTTCCCTATTCCCTGAGACATAACGATATTGAAATTAGGCCAATTAATAACCCTACAATGACTTCTAAGTGTTCAAATAAAAGAAAGAATTACACACCTCTCACTTTAAATCAAAAGCTAGACTCACTTTTGTAATCCCAGTACTTTGGGAGGCCAAAGTGGGAGGATCACTTGAGCCCAGGAGTTTGAGACTAGCCTGGGCAATATAGTGAGACCTCATCTCAATCAATCAATAAATAAACAAATCAATATAAAAAATATAAATAAGCCAGGGATGGCGTTATATGCCTGTGGTCCCAGCTACTCAGGAAACTGAGGTAGGAGAAGCCCTTGAGCCTGGGAATTTGAGGCTGCAAAGCAAACAAACAAAGCTAGAAATGATTAAGCTTGGTAAGAAATTCATGTTGAAAGCCAAAACAGACTGAAAGCTGGCCTCTTGCACCAAACAGCCAAGTTGTGAATGCAAAGGAAAAGTCATTGAAGGTAAATACAAGTGCTGCTCTAGTGAACACACAAATGGTAAGAAAGCAAAAAAGCCTTTTTGCTGATATAAAGTGTCAGTGGTCTGGATAGAAGATTAAATGAGTTACAACACTCCCTTAAGTTGAAATCTAATGCAGGTCAAGGCCCTAACTCTGCTCAATTCTATGAAGACTGAGAGGTAAGGAAGCCACAGAAGAAAAGTCGAAATCTAGCAGAGGTTGGTTCATGAGGTTTAAGGAAAGAAGCCATCTTCATAACATAAAAGTGCAAGGAGTTTGGAAGAAGCTGATTCCAACTCTTATGGATGACTTAGAGAGGTTCAGGACTTCAGTGGAGAAAGTCGCTGCAGATATGATGGAAACAGCAAGAGAACTACAATTAGAATTAGGCCCTAAAGATGTGACTGAATTGTTGAAATCTCATGATAAAACTTGAAGGGATGCGAATTTGCTTCTTAGGATGAGCAAAAAAAGTGGTTTCTTGCGATGGAATCTACTACCAGTAAAGACACTGTGAACACTGATGAAATGACAATAACGGAAGGATCAGTATATTACATAAATTTAGGCGATACAGCAGTGGCAGGATTTGAGAGGATTGCCTCTGATATGGTTTGGCTCTGTGTCTCCACCCAAATCTCATCTCGAATTATAATCCTCATGTGTCCAGGGAAGGACCTGGTGGGAAGTGATTGGATCATCGGGGAAGTGGGGGTTCCCCATGTTGTTCTTGTGATAGTGAGTTAGTTCCCACAAGATCTGATAGTTTAAAAGTGTTTGGCAGTTCCCTCCTTGCTCTCTGTCTCTCTCCTTCCACCTTGTGAAGAAGCTGCTTGCGTCTCTTTAACTTTCTGCCATGATTTTAAGTTTCCTGAGGCGCCCCCAGCCATGTGGAAATGCAAGTCAATTAAACCTCCTTTATAAGTTACCCTGTCTCAGGCAGTTCTTTATAGCAGTGTGAAAACGGACTAATACAGTCTCCAATTTTGAAAGGAAGTTCTACTTTGGGTAAAATGCTAGCAAATGTCATCACATGCCACAGAGACATCTTTCATGGAAGGAAGAGTCAATCAATGTGGCAAAACTCACTGTTATCTTACGTTTAAAAATTGCCACAGCCATCCCAACCTTCAGCAACCACTGTCCTGATCAGTCAGCAGTCATCCACACTGACGCAAGATGCTCCATCAGCAAAAAGATTACAACTTGCTGAAGGGTAAGATGATTGTTAGCACTTTTTTCAGCAATAAAGTATTTTTAAATTAAGGTATACACATTGTTTTTTAGACATAATACTAATTGCACACTTAATAGACTACAGTATAGTGTAAACATAACTTTTATGCATATAAATCAAAAAACTCATGACTTGCTTTATTGCAATATTCATTTTATTGCAGTGGTCTGAAACCAAACCCACAATATCTCTGAGGTATGCCTGTGATAATAAAATAATACATAGGTTTAGGGTAATCTGCTATACAGCAAATAAATAATTAATACATCTGTATAGGGCTGTGGTCAAAAGTGTAGGCTCTGCAGTATTCATAATAACCAAAAGATGGAAATAACCCAAATAAATGTCCATGAACAGATGAATGGATAAATTTTGGTATACATACATAATAGAATATTATTAGCTTTAAAAAAAGAATGAAATTCTGATACATGCTACAACATGATGACTCTTAAAGACATTATGCTAAGTGAAATAAGCCAGACACAAATGTACAAATACAGTATGACTTTACTCACATGAAGTACCTAGAACAGGCCAATTCAGAGACTAAAAATAGAATAGAGGTTGTGGGGGCAGAGGGTAGGGAGGTGGGTGAATGGGGAGTTACTGTTTAATGGATACAGAGTTTCTGTTTATGATGATGAAAACATTATGAAAATAGTGATGGTGGTTACTCAACATTGTGAATGTACTGAATGCCACTGAAATGTATACTCAAAAGTGGTTAAAATTGTAAATTTGATAATATGTGTCTTTTACCATAACAAAAAAAAAAAAAGGAGGGGACAAGCCTTGGAATAAGATGGCTTGGGTCTCAATCTTGGTTCTGATACTTACTAGGCATGTAACCTAGTCTCTCTATACCTTAATTTCTTCATGTACAAAATGGGTATAACAACAATGCCTACTGCAAAAATCAACTCAAAATGAATTAAAGACTTAAGTGGAATACCTGAAACTAAAAATATTAGAAGAAAACAGAAGAGAAGCTCCATGATGTTGGTCTTGGCAAAGATTTTTTAGATATGACCCCCAAAGCACAGGCAACAAAAGCAAAAGTTGGTAAACGGGGTTACATCAAACTAAAAAGTTTCTGTACAGCAAAGGAAACAATCAACAGAGTGAAGAGACAGCCTACGGAACAGGAGAAGGTTAATCTGGTAAGGGGTTAAGATCCAAAATATATAAGGAACTCAACCAACTCAATAGTAGGAAAACAAAACTCAATTAAAAAGTGGGCTGGCCGGGCGCGGTGGCTCATGCCTGTAATCCCAGCACTTTGGGAGGCCAAGGTGGGCAGATTACTTGAGGTCAGGAGTTCAAGACCAGCCTGACCAATATGATGAAACCTCATCTCTACTAAACATACAAAAATTAGCCCGGTGTGGTGGCATGTGCCTGTAATCCCAGCAACTCGGGAGGCTGAGACAGGAGAATCACTTGAACCCGGGAGGCAGAGGTTGCAGTGAGCCAAGATCGCACCATTGCACTCCAGCCTGGGCAACAAGAGCAAAACTTCGTCTCAAAAAAAAAAAAAAAAAAAAAAAAAAGTGGGCAAAGGACCTGAATAAACTTTTCTCAAAAGAAGACCTACAAATGTCCAACAGGTATATGAAAAAAATGCTCAATACCACTAGTCATCAGGGAAACGCAAAGTAAAACCACAATGAGATAACACCTCACACCTGTCAGAATGGCTATTATCAAAAAGACAAAAGATAACCAGTGTTTGTGAGGATATGAAGAAATGGAAAGCCTTGTATACTGCTGGTGGGAATGTAAATTAGAACAACCATTATGGAAAACAGTATGGAGCTTCCCCCAAAAAATTAAAAATAGAGCTACCATATGATCCAGTAATCCCACTTCTGGGAATATATCCAAAAGATACAAAATCAGTATGTCAAGGAGATACCTGCACTCCCATCTTCACTGTAGCATTATTCACAATAGCCAAGATACGGAATCAGCCTAAGTGTCCATGAAGATGAATAGATGAAGAAAATGTAGTATATATACAAAATGGAATACCATTTAGCCTTTAAAAAGAAGGAAATCTTGTCATTTGTGACAATATGGATGAACCTGGAGGGCATTAAGTTAAGTAAAAAAGCCAGGCACAGTAAGACAAATGCTGCATGATCTTAATTTATATGTAGTGTTAAAAAGTTGGGCTGGGCACAGTGGTTCGCACTCGTAATCTCAGTGTTTTGGAAGGCTGAAGCAGGAGGATCACTTGAGGCCAGGAGTTCAAGACCAGCCTAGCCAACCTAGCAAGACTCCATTTCCACAAAAATAAAAAAATTAGCCAGTCATTGTGGTACACCCTTGTAGTCCTAACCACTCAGGAGGCTAAGGCGGGAAGATGGCTTGAGGTTACAGTAAACTAAGATTGCACCACTGCACTCCAGCCTGGACCATGTCTCTAAAAGAAAAAAAAGGAAAGAAAAAGAAAGAAAAAAAAAGAAAACAAGAAAAACAAAAAAGTCAAACTCACAGAAACAGAGAGCAAAATGGTGGTTACCAGAGGCTGAGGAATAGGAGGAATGGGGAGATGCTAGTCCAAGGATACAAAATTTCAGTTAGATAGGAGGAGTAAGTTCAGAAATCTATTGTACATCATGGTGACTGCTTAACATACTTATACTTGAAAATTGCTAACAGTGGATTTCAAAGGTTCTCACCACAAAAATATAAGTACGTGAGGTAACACTTGAGCTAAATAACTTGATTTAGCCATTCTAAAATGTATACACATATCAAAACATCATGCTGTGTACTGTACATATATATATATATTTTTGTTTTTTTTTTCTTTGAGACACAGTCTCACTCTGTCACCAGGCTGGAGTCCAGTGGTGCAATCTCAGCTCACTGCAACCTCCACTTCCCAGGTTCAAGCGATTCTCCTGCCTCAGCCTCCCGAGTAGCTGGGACTACAGGCACACGCCACCATGCCTGGCTAATTTTTGTATTTTTAGTAGACACGGGGTTTCGCCATGTTAGACAGGATGGTCTCGATCTCTTGACCTCATGATCCACCTGCCTTGGCCTCCCAAAGTGCTGGGAATACAGGCATGAGCCACCGCCCCCAGCCCTATATATAATTTTAATTGTCAATTTAAATTTTTTTAAATTAAAAAATAAAAATAAAACGAAGTCAAGTAGTTTGGCCAGTCACAAAGCAAGTCTCAGAGATTTCATCTCTTGTTTGTTAGCATCCAAAGCTCATGTCCCTAAAAACAACAAGCCTGAAGAGCAGGTAATCGTGTTCTACCGGAAAAAGATTATAGGCTTTGGAGAAAAAAAAGACCTAAATTTCTACCTCAGCTCCACCATTATTTGCTGTGTAGCTTTGGGCAAATCACCTAATCTCTCTGGGCCATAGTTTCTTCAGTAATAAAACAATAATTCATCATGCATGCCACTGAAAATTATTCTGATATATTTCTCTATTGATTTTACCTTAAAGGCTTCAGGAAGCCACCGGAGCACTGAAATTTTCTGATGAACAAATTTAAAAATCCCATCCATATCCCCAAACCACACCATCTTTCTCTTTCCCTGTTCCTACACCCTCTTTATCTAGTAGAAAAGCACCAGAAACCTCCATTTGTCTCTGTTCCTCTTCTCTCTCAACAAATGGACCTATATGTAAAAACAAAGTCCAAAAGAACACCATTTTGTACATTACCTTGTACTTTTTATATTTGCAATGGGAGATGGAGGGAAGAAACTAGTCAGTAATAAAACAGATCCCCCCTCCACCTGCAGGTGATAATTGTTATAAAGCCCCACTAAGAAAACTGTCTTTTGTTATGTATCCCAAAATAAGAAACTGTTAAGCTATTAAAAGAGGAGAAAAGGGCACTTAGTAGTAAATGCCACCTAATGATATAGACTAATAAATACAAGTAATTTTAATGTAGTAGATTAGAGTTTTAAAATGCCATTTTGCAACTATTTGCAAGAGAGTTTAGTAATTTAAAGAACATTTTCCTTATTACATCAAATTCCCATAATTTACCTTATAAGCAAAATGCTAGCAAAAGCTATAACCTTAATTTATATAACATTAAAGTCACATCCTAACTTTGGGAATTTATTTGCAGGCATGTTAATTTTTAAACAATTTAAAACCACTCTTAAAAGTATTTTCCATTTCCTCCTAGGGCCCCGATTTGTTTTTAAGGGAACTGTTTCAAAGATGTTAACCGAAATTGCAAAGGGACAGCTGCTTGATACAAAGGGGCATATTACTGCCTTGCAATATCAAATCACTCAACCTCACTTCTTTTCCCTTTTTTGGGCTCTAGGTTGCCACTAAAATGGCTATTTCTTAGTAAGTAAATAGAGTGATGGTCATATTATGCATACTGATATATCCTAAGGTCCTTTTATTGGGAAATGAGAGTATTTGCCCATATACACTTTATGTCTATGTTAATGTCTGCACTTGCTTTAACTTCCCTAAATCCCAAAACATGTTTAAAGATTTGTGAAGTGGATAATTCACACCAGTGCACTTTCTTGTTGTTCATCTTAAATTATGGAAACTCTCATATCTGTTCTAAACCCTAGGAGACAAAAATACAAAAAAAAAATCCCTTAAAAAAGTACCATATGTTCTAAACATAACATCATAGATTATATATAAAAAAATCAACCAATGGCAATTAATCTTACAGATGCCATTTCATTTTACCATGAATTATGTCGACAAAATATGTTAAAACAATGGATTTAAATGATGTATATCAAAATGTATTGACTCAAATAGTTTTGCATTATTTCTTTAAGGTATAATAGGTATGTTAAAAAACTATTACCAAAAATAATGCAAGAATAAAATTATCATCATCTATGGTCGTATCACTTTTTATACCATCTTCCTTAAAATCTTGAGATTCAAGTCCTAACCATACAGTTTCAGTGAGAAAAGCCATAAAACCATGCTTTTTTAAAAAAGAAAAAAAAAGCCTGTTTTTTTCCGGTCCTGGTTTCCCAGGATCATAAAACTCAAACTGTCCTCCCCAAATTTATCTTTTCTCACTTGTTTCTTAACTGTTGGGTTATAAATACCTCTGTCTTCTATTAAAGGCAAGTTCATTCCTGTGAGAACTATATTCCAAATTCTATACTCACGGTGTATTCAGAATTCAAAATTTGACTTCTAATCTTATATAAAAAATAGTTCTTAAATGTGACAAAGCTATATAGATGTTCTACTAACATCAATTTTTTTTCAACATTATTAGTTAAATTTTCTCTAGCATTAATTCTAGTTGGAGACTGCAAACACCCAGAATATTGATATAGGTACATACACTGGAGTCAGAATTGATTTTCTGTCATTGAACCTGCTAGGCACAAAAGTAACAGTATGCAATTGTATTCATGCTGTGCAAACCTCCTTGATAATATATTAAAAATCTAGCACATCGGGGTTTCCATACTGATTTACACTATACATACCTTTTGTCTATACTTTTTCAAAAAATGGCGTATGTAGCTGAAATTTTTTAAAGCTAACAACAACAAAAATGGTTATAAGCTTGCCTTGTATTAGAACTTCTTTTGTCAGTCAATCAACAATAAGGTATTATTCTACCACCACAAAAGGAAAACCTTTGGAGGCAGTAAAGGACTATGGGTTGTGCAAATGTGCAGTTGCTAAGAAGCAAATATGCCTCTCTTCTAATCAAATAGCCCAGCTCAGCAATGCCGCTGGCTTGGGGCAAAAAGCAAATTCCACCAGCCACAAACTTAGAAACAGTCTTGAATTATTTGTTGCTGACCGCTGGCTGAACCCTTCCTGATGAGCACCATCACCATTAGCCACTACTCAGTGTATTCCATCAACCAATGGCAATAGCAGCATGCTACAGCTCAGGCTACAAGAAATTGATCAAACAGGGTAATGAGACTATTTCTTCACGGAGGTTATTTTAAATGAATATAAATATTTTCTTTCTACATAATTTGCCACAGAAAGGTCACTGAACTCTCTGTGATTCCAAAGAAAAATGTTCTACTGTCCCCTTTACATATTTGAGTTAAGATAAAGCCAACAAACAATTCAGGGCGTTTCTTGATATTAGGAGCAAATTCTCATGAGCTGGCATTTGAGACAACAGATTTAGCTGTGATATTTTAGCTTCATATGAAGCTACAGCTAAAAACTGATCAAACGATGCTACTCTATAAATATAAAACTAATCATGATTTACTAATTAAAAATATTTATAAGAGTACATTTTTGTTTAACAAAAGCACAATTAATCTCTAATGTAGGAAACTGTGAGAACATGAATCATATGTATGCCTTCTTAGCTCAAGTTATTAAAATTTGATATAATTGTTGTAAATTATCTAGTGGAGAATTCATTTTCTATAGCCCACCTCCTCCTGCTAGACAGTAGAATAAAATGCATGTTAACTATTCCAGTTGGCACATGAATCATTTCACTGACACCTGATTTAGCTCCTCTTACAGAGAGATATTTACTGCTCCTTTTCTTTACATACTTTAAATGAAATCACATCACAACCGAATTACAGCAATTTAGCTGTATATTTTATCTAATATTCTGCAAAGTCCAGTTTGTAGTTAGTAGGCTTCTAATATGGTGGTATTAAAATAATCCCAGTGAAATCACTCTTTAGGAAATTCAAACACCCTTACACCAGCAAAAAAAAAAAAAAAAAAAAAAGATTCAGTGTAAATATTTCTAACACATCAGTATCCTGCCATTATTATAATGCAACATAGATTAATAGATTCTAATATTTAAACTCAAGAGAAACACTTTTATATGAATGAAAACCTCTAAAGAGCCTTGTAAAAGATGTTTATTGTGTTCTAAAATAATTACTTTAAAACTTTCTAAAAGATGTTTATCATGTTCCATTAAAAATAAATGCAATCAAATATGATAAATACTTGTCAAAATGAACTGCTTTATATGCAGATTCTTTAAGAGTTTAAAAAAATTATTTATTTTTGTTTATGATCCTTACTTTAGAAACAAATAGGTCAAATAATTTTTGCCTTCATCGAAAATGTCTAGTTAACTGTAATATGAAAAATAGAAATGTGCTTAGGCTATTCTTTTTAATTACTGAAACTCAGAACTACCTTTCAAAATTACTCTTTTAAATTGTTATGAATGTCATTAGACATAACAGTAAAACAACCTCATCTATAAAATAAAACACAAGATAATATACAAATGGTCTTTTTTTTTTGAGGGGATAAAGTATTGCTGGGTATTAGAAGTTTATCTGTGCCACTAATAGGGACTTCTAAACATTCGTGACTAGGAAATGACTGCAGTAATAACAGGATTTTAAATGCAAATTCAAATAATTTAAAAACACATACAGGTTTGAATGAAACAGAAAACCTGTACAATTAATTTTCATCTCTCTTGAAAGGGAGAGCTACTAAAGAACTACACAGAATACAATACAGAGAATAGAATCTCAAGGTTGACACATAATATAGGATTTGTTTAGGTGCATTCTACTTTTTTCACAATAAAATCCTGCTATGCTATCATAAATGGCCAAAGAAGATTCTCTAAATAAAAATCAATAATTAGTTTTAAAAGGGTCGAATAGCAAAAATCATCCCATCAGCTGTCTAACAATATGACAAACTCAGTAACAGCCACAAAGAACCAATATAACTTATGGTGCCAAGGAGCCAGATGGTACTGCTGGAAAAAATTAAGTCTACAGATTGGCAGTTCGACCCTGTGATTATTGCCCAAGGGAGGACAAAGTGGAAGAAGAGTGGGAGGTTCAGTATGATGGAGGATAAATCAATTACCACCAACTCACTACATCCTTCCTATGATACCCAAATAACAGATTCTAAATACAACATCAGTAAATTTTTCAAGGTTTAAGTAGCCCCAAACTTAGTTGGGAATGATAAAATAGTATATAGTAAAAAGTAGAATATAATCTCAGTATTTCATCTTAAGCCCTAGTCAATTATATTGATAACCTGACCCAACTGCATAAGATCCACATACAATAAACACTAAAGCATTTTAGTATAGCTCCATTACTTAAAAATCAGGCTTTTAAAAACTTTTTGAAATTTTGCTTGACATTGAATGACAGCATTTGTTAAAATTCTATTTATTTTCCAAAAGGAGAATTATAAATAGATAATGGTTGCATATGATGATCTCATGGCTAAATAACTGACTTAACACGTTTTCTAACAAATATTTTGTTCACGTTTTTGCTTATAAAAAGAAGCATTTCCCACTTTGTGCTATATAAAGAATGCTAAAGAAGTAGCAACATCGCAAGACACGTTCAAAATCCAACCACACGGTAGATAAAAGGTAAGTGCATTGTTAATTTATGCAATTATGAGAAAATATCAATTTTACTCATACTTTTGAAATGAAAAATAGTTACATATTTAGCACTAACTGGCAGAGCTTATGCTGAGAAAAATTTTTTGTTTCTTTGGCCTCCCATCACTTATGAATACATACAGCTGTTTTGTATTACTCTAGTTTTAGTAGGCCAGATATTAAGATAAGAATATTAGGAATACTAAGATATTAAAGATAAGAAAATTCAGGCTGTCAATTTTTAAAATACAGTCAATTTTTACAGCTGTTTTATATTACTCTAGTTGTAGTAAGTCAGATATTAAGAAAATTAAGAATACTAAGATATTAAAAATAAGAAAATTCAGACTGTCAATTTTTACAATATAAGTATGTGTTGATGCACTTAATATATTAGTAATTACACTAAGAGATGGCCTTTGGATTTTGTCTCAAACAACAATCAGTAACAGATCAATTAGATTTCTCTAGCAAATAAATTTGATAAGGCAAAAAATGTTCTGATTAATTAGTTGCTAAGTATGAAAGCAAGACTAAAATTCACAAGGATTCTAGAAAAGTATTAGTCAAATCACAGGTATAAACTAATTTGACCAAAGTTCACTGAAACCTTTCTGACACATTTTCTAACATGTTACAAAAGGATAGGAAATTAATTGCTAACATGGTTTGCTCAGTGCACTGTCTGAATCCCTGTTGTGGGCACAGTCACAGTAATGGAAAAATTAATCCGAGAGGATATGCTTTACCTAAACCATACCTAACTCACTTTTCCTCATCAAACAAAAATTGTGTATGTACACTTCAAACAGCTTGTTTAAAACATTTATAACATTTTAAATGGACATCAGCATTTCAACACCTTATTACACATTCCCCCACCATGATTTTGGGATGGAAAGCTATTCAATCTTTATATATCTGGACTAAATAACAGACCAGCAATGTGTTTATAGTCTCAGAGGAGTACAGCTGGTTCACAGTAGTGTATACATTCACACAGGTCTATAGGTGTATATATCCATCAAGATTTATAAAAATACATTGAAATACATCTTTAGATGAAAATCAGAACAGACAGACAGGGGATTTAAAAGAATGTCAGCAGAGAAGAAATATTTCATGATAACAGACACTATTAAAACTCAGTGGATAATAAAACAGAGCAAGAAAAAAATTGGGGAACAATTGTCAACTAAAGGAGTTATTATTATAAAATCCAAATATCATGTATATAAAGAACAACACTTATGTCTCATGCATTTTTACCATCCAAAGGAAGAGTATTAGAATTCCAGTTGATACAATTCCAGACAACAACATTAAGACTTTAAATTTATTTAATTATAAAACATATAGACACATGACACAGGTTTATTTCTTTTTAAAAAATCAAATTGTCTCTGTTTGCAGATGACATTATTGTATATTTAGAAAACCCCATCATCTCAGCCCAAAATCTCAAGCTGATAAGCAACTTCAGCAAAGTCTCAGGATACAAAATCAATGTGCAAAAATCACAAGCATTCCTATACACCAATAATAGACAAACAGAGCCAAATCATGAGTGAACTCCCATTCACAATTGCAATAAGAAGAATAAAATACCTAGGAATACAACTTACAGAATATATGAAGGACTTCTTCAAGGAGAACTACAAACCACTGCTCAAGGAAATAAGAGAGAACACAAACAAATGGAAAAACATTCCATGCTTATGGATAGGAAGAATCAATATCATGAAAATGGTCATACTACCCAAAGTAATTTATAGATTCAATGCTATCCCCATCAAGCTACCACTGACTTTCTTCACAGAATTAGAAAAAACTACTTTAAATTTCATATGGAACCAAAAAAGAACCCATATAGCCAAGACGATCCTAAGCAAAAAGAACAAAGCTGGAGGCATCATGCTACCTGACTTCAAACTATACTACAAGGCTACAGTAACCAAAACAGTATGGCACTGGTACCAAAACAGATACATAGACCAACGGAACAGAAAAGAGGCCTCAGAAAGAACGCCACACATCTACAACCATCTGATCTTTGACAAATCTGACAAAAACAAGCAATGGGGAAAGGATTCCCTACTTAATAAATGGTGTTGGGAAAACTGGCTAGCCATATGCAGAAAACTGAAACTGGACCCCTTCCTTACACCTTATACAAAAATTAACTCAAGATGGATTAAAGACTTAAAACCTAAAACCATAAAAACCCTAGAAGAAAACCTAGGCAATACCATTTAGGACACAGGCATGGGCAAAGTTCATGACTAAAACACCAAAAGCAATGGCAACAAAAGCCAAAATTGACAAATGAGATCTAATTAAAGAGCTTCTGGACAGCAAAAGAAACTTCATCAGAGTGAACAGGCAACCTACAGAATGGGGGAAAATTTTTGCAATCTATCCATCTGACAAAGGGCTAATATCCAGAATCTACAAGGAACTTAAACAAATTTACAAGAAAAAAACAACCCCATCAAAAAGGGGGTAAAGGATATGAACAGACACTTCTCAAAAGAAGACATTTATGTGGCCAACAAACATATGAAGGAAAGCTCATCATCACTGGTCATTAGAGAAATGAAAATCAAAACCACAGTGAGATACCATTTCATGTCAGTTAGAATGGTGATCATTAAAAAGTCAGGAAACAACAGATGCTGGAGAGGATATGGAGAAATACGAATACTTTTACACTGTTGGTGGGAGTGTAAATTAGTTCAACCATTGTGGAAGACAGTATGGCGATTCCTCAAGGATCTAGAACCAGAAATACCATTTGACCCAGTATTACTGGGTATATACCCAACGGCTTATAAATCATTCTACTATAAAGACACATGCACACATATGTTTATCACAGCACTGTTCACAACAGCAAAGACTTGGAACCAACCCAAATGCTCGTCAATGATAGACTGGATAAAGAAAATGTGGCGCATATACACCATGCAATACTATGCAGCCAAAAAAAGGATAAGTTCATGTCCTCTGCAAGGACATGGATGAAGCTGGAAACCATCATTCTCAGCAAACAGAGGAACAGAAAACCAAACACCGCATGTTCTCACTCATAAGTAGGAGTTGAACAATGAGAACACATGGACACAAGGAAGGGAACATCACACACTGGCACCTGTCAGGGGGTGGGGGCTAGGGGAGGGATAGATAACATTAGGAAAAATACCTAATGTAGATGACGGGTTGATGGGTGCAGGAAACCACCATGGCACATGTATACCTATGTAACAAACCTGCACATTCTGCACATGTGTCCCACAACTTAAAGTATAATTAAAAAAAAAAAAAAGAACTTTCCCATGCTTTCTTCCCTTCTCAATGTTCACAAGACAAAAACCACTTTAACACTAATCACGTTCTGAAATGTTAATTTTCCAATGCCTTCAATTGCTAAAAGACAGCATCTTTACACGCCTTATATCTGTATGTTTGATAATATTAGGTAATTGCTGCTACTTTTTAAGGTGTGATAAGAGTATTAAGGTTGTTTTTAAAATAATCACTATCTATATTATATATCTGGGAATATTTAGGAATGGCATGTGGAATTTGATTCAAAATAATCTGGAAGGAGCAAGTAGAACAAGTACAAACAAAACACTACTGTCTACGAGGTGATAACTGTTCAAGCTGAGATATGGATACGCGTAAGTTTTATTATAATATTCTATTTCTGTATGTTTGAAATTATTCATAAAAGTTAAAATAAAAGTGCTCAGAAAATTTTAAAAAATCAAATATAAGCCTGGTGCACTGGCACATGCCTATAGTCCCAGCTACTTGGGTGGCTGAGGCAGGAATATTGCTTGAGCCCAAGAACTCAAGGCTGTAGTACACTATGATTGTACCTGTGCATAGCCACTATTCCAGCCTGGGCAATATTGCGAGATCTTATCTCTTAAAAAAATCAAATATTTAAGAACTTGATTTTTAAAACTGTTAATAATTGTCACAAAACGTAATCTTTCCACTTGTAAAACAGGATCTACTAATGTTTTCTCAAAAGTTACCTCCTAGTGCATTTAAAATGAAGCTTTATTTATAAGATATTTTAATTTAATGTGACAGTAACTACATATCTTGGCTTTTTTGGTCATCAAGTATGTAAACAACCAACCAAAGAATGAAATCATTTGAAACTTCAAGATTATCTACATTTTAAATCCATTGGCATATTTCTAACAAAATAATCCAGTTAATGCTTCTCAGGGTTAAGGCTCATTTTAATCAAATTTTCATATGCTATTGTTTCATTACTTTCCTACTATCTAACAGACAGGAAGCTAAATACGATTCACCCAAATAAAAAAGATCACAGAAATTTAACATAGGTCAACACACAGGTCATGACATTTATGAACCACCACATAAAAATGCCTGCCATATTTATTAGCAAAAAGTTGAATATTAAATCATAAAAATAATCAGTTATTGACTCATCTTTTAGCTACTCACAATATGATATGATTAAATAAAATATTATCCAACACAAATTAAACTACTTATGTTCAAACATGGATAAAAATTCCAAAGAAAATATGTACGAAAATCAAGTCAATGATTCCATTCCTTGGTCATCTTGTGACATTACAGTAACCAAGAGCTAACATTGGCATGTCCTATGTACCTATCCCTACTACAGTCTTTTGAAATACTATTAATTATCCCTAATTTTACAAATTAAGAAACTAAGGCTTAGACAGAAAATAATTTGTTCAAAGTCATAGTGTCAAACCAGGATTAAACCCAGGTATATAGGATACAATAATCTGTGCACTTAACGACAACAGTACTATTTACTCATGACATGATGAAACAGAGTTTATCTTCTTTAAAGTCCTTGAAAATTTAGTATGCAGATACTAAAAGTACATCTGATCTGCCTTGAATATTGCTTAATATTATTTAAGTTGCCAGGACAAGACATAGTAACGTAACATGATGCCTGAATTACATGGAGAAAAATAATTAGATAATAAAAACAAAGAGGGAGGAAAAAAAAGCCTAAGATCACATCAACATTCAAATGAACGCCAAAGAAAACTACCAAGATAAAATGTATCACCAGGACTATAATCATACTAAGGAATGAAAGTAATTAATGGCTTCTAAAATTCTATAAAATAGAATCACAGGTTTAGAAACAAAAGCAGCAATTCTCCTGGTTTACCTGTGAGGAAAATTGGAGAAAATGTCTCTATTCTAAATCTTCTCATCTATCTCATTCTACCGTCTCTGGAAAGTCTTCTCTTTCTCCTGACATTAAACATGTTTAGGTGAATAAATCAATGATTCTCCATATCTCTATTCCATATCTCAGACTCCCTCTTAAATATCTTTGACTGGATTCTCAATACTCCTTCAAGCTCAACAAACTTGATCTTTCTTATCCACCGTTCCACTTTCTTTATAGATAATATCACTTCCCCGAGAAAAGAATCTAAGTGTCAAGATTCACGTTAAGCATAATCATGAAGTCTACCATTGGTTCTACCCCTGGCCATTTACTCTCCTTTGTCCCACCCATCAAGTTGATCCTCCAGTCCGGTTCTTCCCAGGCCTCAGTTCCCCAGAAGTATACCAAGCCCTGCCTTTCTTCTACACTTCCAGCTCCCTCCCATAACAAACTAAAATTTATTTGTCATTTGATCCATTCCTTACAACTCTTATTTCTGCCTGCTTAATCTGATACATTAGCATTTATCAGATAATAATAATTATTAATGTAAGTATTTTCTTTGCCAAATCCAATCTTTATTCTTTATTTCTATGGTGACAGCTTCATCCATTATCACCTCTGTTAAGTATGACAACTGATGAGCCAAAGTAGTAAACGTAACAGATATGTCATTTGGTCCTCAATTACCCATCTGTATTTATACAAACATGCCTCATATTACTGTGCTTTGCTTTAATGCACTTTACAGATACTGCATTTTTTACAAATTGCAGGTTTGTGACAACCCTTGTTGAACAAGTCTATCAGCACCATTTTTTCAACTGCACATGCTCACTTTGTATCTCTGTGTCACATTTTGGTAATTCTTGCAATATTTCAAATTTTTCATTATTATTATTATATCTGTTATGGTGATCTATAATCAGTGATCTTTGATGTTGCCATCTAATTGTTTTGGGGCACTATAATCTGCACTCATATAAGACAGCAAACTTTAATAACCAATGTATGTCCTCTGACTGCTCCACAACTCAACCTTCCCCTATCTCTCTGCCTCTCCTTGGGCTTCCTTATTCCCCGAAACATAACAACACTGAAATTAAACCAATTAATAACCCTACAATGGGCTGGGCGTGGTGGCTCAAGCCTGTAATCCCAGCATTTTGGGAGGCCCAGGCAGGTGGATCACGAGGTCAGGAGATCGAGACCATCCTGGCTAACACGGTGAAACCCCGTCTCTAATAAAAACACACACACACAAAAAATAGCCGGGCGTGGTGGCGGGTGCCTATAGTCCCAGCTACTCGGGAGGCTGAGGCAGGAGAACGGTGTGAACCCAGGAGGCGGGGCTTACAGCGAGCCGAGATTGCACAACTGCACTCCAGCCTGGGCAACACAGAGAGACTCCGTCTCAAAAACAAAAACAAAAAAAATTACCCAACAAAGGCCTCTAAGTGTTCAAGTGAAAGAAAGAGTTCCACATCTCTCACTTTAAATCAAAAGGTACAAAAGGTAGAAATGATTAAGCTTAGGGAGGAAGGCATGTAGAAAGTCGATAGGCCAAAAGGAAGGCCTCTTGTGCCAAACAGCCAAGTTGTGAATGCAAAGGAAAAGTCCTTGAAGGAAAACAAAAGTGCTACTCCAGTGAACACACAAATGATAAGAAAGCAAAATAGCCTGGCTAGGCGTGGTGGCTCACGCCTGTAATCCCAGCACTTTGGGAGGCCAAGGCAGGAGGATTACCTGTGGTCAGGAGTTTGAGACCAGCCTGTCCAACATGGTGAAACCTCGTCTCTACTAAAAATATAAAAATTAGCTGGGTGTGGTGGTGGGCGCCTGTAATCCTAGCTACTCAGGAGGCTGAGGCACGAGAATTGCTTGAACCTGGGAGGTAGGGGTCGCAGTGAGCCGAGATCGTGCCACTGCACTCCAGCCTGAGCAACAGAGTGAGACTTTGTCTCAAAAAAAAAAAAGCAAAAAGCAAAACAGCCTAATTACTGATATGGAGAAACTTTGAGTGGTCTGGCTAGAAGATTAAACCAGCTACAACACTCCCTTAAGCCAAAGCCTAATCCAGATCAAGGCCCTAACTCTCTTCAATTCTATGAAGGCTGACAGAGATGAGAGCTGCAGAAGAAAAATTAGAATCTAGCAGAGGCTGGTTCGTGAGGTTTAAGGAAAGAAGCCATCTTCATAACAGAAAAGTGCAAGGAGTTTGGAAGAAGTTAATTCCAACCCTCATGGATGACTTTGAGGGGTTCAGGACATCAATGGAAGAAGTCACTGCAGATGTGGTGGAAATGGCAAGAGACCTACAATTAGAAGTGGACCCTGAAGATATGACTGAATTGTTGCAATCTCATGATAAACTTGAAGGAATGAGGAGTTGCTTCTCAGGGTGAGCAAAGAAAGTGGTTTCTTGCGATGGGATCTACTCCTGATGAAGATGCTATCAACACTGTTGAAATAACAATTAATTTGGGATATAACATAAACGTAGTTGATAAAGCAGTGGCAGGGTTTGAGAGGATTGACTCCAATTCTTAAAGAAATTCTACCTGGGTAAAATGGTAGCAAACAACATTACATGCCAGAGAGAAATCTTTCATGGAAAGAAGAATCAATCAATGAATCAATCAATTCATTGTTGTCTTTATTTAAGAAATTGCCACAGCCCCCCGACCTTCAGCAGCCATCCACATTGAGACAAGACCCTCGACCAGCAAAAAGGTTATAATTCTCTGAGGGTTAAGATGATTGTTGACATTTATTAACAATAAAGCATTTTAAAATTACAGTATATGTGGGGTTTTGTAGACATAATGCACACTTAATAGTGTGCTAGGAGGTAATACAGTAGTAAGGAATACAAATCGGAAAAAGATGGTGCATCTTTTTAAAGGATGACAAACACAACGTAAGCTCAGTATTACCAGACTATCCAATTTTCCCAGAGAAGGCATCAATCTGAATTTTTCTAGGTTGGCACAAATTTTCAAAAGTCAAATACTGGTTTGGCTAAACAAAATATACCTATAGGCCAAATTTGTAACTTGGTCTATCAGTTTGAGACCTTTATTCTAGACACTTTATATACTGTCTCAATTTTAAACCAATCCATCAGTGAGTTGTGTATCTAGACCAAGGGTGGGCAAATTTTTTAGTAAAGTGTCAGACTAGAAATATTCCAGGCTTTGTGGGACTATGATCTATGTAACAACTACATACTGCTGCTGTTGTAGCATGAACACAGCCATAGACAACATGTAAACAAATACGTATGGCTATGCCATATAATTATCTATAAAATATAGCAACAAGCCAAATTTGCTCCATGGGCTGTAGATTGCCAACCCCTGATCTAGACTGTTATTTTGGCCCTACACAAAAATGACTTGTCCTAAGCTGTATTTTGGCATTATGCTACATACCTATGTTGGTGGATATTTTCAGAAAGAACTCCAGAACATTATTAAATATACTCTTGTGGTTTTAATTTACCACATTATATGACACTCTTTTTAAAGCCCCCTTGAAAGAAAGAAATTTCACCAGATCCTAGTGCTACAGGTACTAAGAACTGTATTTCTCTTGAGTACTTGATTTATTTTTATAGCAAGAACACTATGAATCTTGCACCTAATCAGTTTTCCTTCTTTGCATTGGCAAAGAAAGCAAGCAAGCCGAGGGTCAAAGAAGTAAGTAATCTCCAGCAAAAGCTACAGTACTTATGGTATGCATTTGAGATACAGATATTAATACCAGCCTTACTTTAATTTTCCTATGTATCCTCCTTTTCCCCACCTTTGATTTCCTCTTTTTTTTAACCTTGGTATCATACATGTATCTTTGCTAACTGCCTCAACTGTTTTTTACAAAAGAATAGAAATTAGGAAAAAATAAATAAAAAGCGTGTCTATCCAAGACAAATTAAATTCAAACAATCTAAAAATCTAATTTTTGTTTAGTTCTAATCTATACAATTGTACCTTTTCATATAGGTGCTAACAAGTAAAAGTGATTGGTTCATTTTATCTAGTTAATCCCTTCTTCTCATACACTGCTAAAAAGAGAAAGAATATAATGGCCAAACAGCAAACAGTTAAAAAAAAAAAAAAAAAAAAAAAAAAAGGAGAACTTTCACTAACTGGAACATCAGCTCTTATGAAAGGTTTGAAGAATTAATGAAAATAAACAAATGAAAAATAATAAAATTTTTAAAATTAACCAGTCTAGACAGTTTAAACATTTATTTTTGTCTCCAGCTCTTCTCTCTATAAATCAATTCAAAATTTAGCATGCTAAATAATTATTTTAACCTACTGCATAAACATTATACTCTCCTATAATGAACTTGAAATATCCATTACTGAATGTATATCTGTAACTATTATCTATCTCAGCCTTTTATTCTCTCTATACACATTTTTACAACACCTAAGTTTAGTCATACTTTCACATATCCTACCTTTAGTGGCTGTTTTTGCCTGCTCTGAATTGCTTATTTCTTTAAGAGTACCTCAGTTTTCCTTTGGAGAATGGTACCTCCCCAAATCTCCATGGGGATCAGGTGAAGCTGGCCTTACCCCTCTCCACAAACTCTTTTTTGGGCACATGATCCAGACCTAGCCAATTAGTGCAATACATACACACACACACACACACACACACGCCACAGTGATTGATTTAGAGTAAGCATATAACCCAAGCCAAGGATTCCTGCTGCAATTATTGAGAGATCTCTATTTCAATTGGGTTGCTAATCTGGTGGAAATATCTAAGAAGCTGCTGGTGGGTGGTCATCTTTGCCACAGCCATCCTATGGGTACAGTGTCTCTAAAAAGAAGCTACACATAGGAAAGCAGTATGTGAGTGGGAATACTCATTACAGTTTGAGCACCTACCTGGATCTAGGTGGGCAAGAGGCAAGATTCCAATTCTATTCATTTTTCACAAGTGAACCAATAAACTCCCCTTTCTGCTTTGTGCTTAAGCGAGTTTGAGTTGGGTTTCTTTTTCTGTCCTGTCCATTCAAAGAGTTCTGACCAGTATATCCCTTTACCAGGCTGTTTCACAAATGTGAAAAACTATTACCTCCATGTTCTACATATCAAAAATCTTATTCTCCCAGACCTGGTTCAAATGCCATTAATGTTATCAAGTCTGTCTTTATTCCCACCATAATTACTATCTTCTTTCTCCTTCTATATTTCTTGTAATAGTGATTAAACCAATCTGCCTTGAATTAGTTGATATTTATATCTCTCCTCTCTCTACTAATCTATAAATAAGGTCCTTAAAGACAGTGACATACCTTATTAATCATTTTATTCTCCCAAGTCTAAAATAGCTAAAAGTAAAATCTATTGAAATAAACTTTTATTCCATCTAGCACTCTGCCTAAAACGTACAACACTATTACCCTTTCTTACTACTTTTATTTTAAAAACCAATTACGTCTTATAAGACATATTTTCTTTTAGAAAAGAAATCCTATTTTAAGCGTATTAGGGGATTATAACATACATAGATCCCAGGACACCAACACCAAAATAAGTCCTATTCAGTGAAAGAAATATATGTGTATTTCTTTTCCCCGTGGTAAGAAATTTTACTATTTTTGATATTAAAATATAATTCTTATTAAACTCCTTTCGTGTTAAAGAAAGACATGGGCATGTTCAAAATAGAAAAGCTCACAGGTGGTATTAAAAAGCAAGGAGGAGCTTCTAGAGGCATTTATACAAAACAACACAAAAGCATTTCTGGCATGAAATTACTTTTCTGACATAGTCTTTAAATATGGCATTATATGTTTCCACTTTTTAGGTATGAAAAAGAATTAGTTGATATTCAAATTCAATTACCCTTTTCTCTAGATATTCGAAATGAAAAACTTTCAGCACGCTCCATTGCTTGACTCTCATATAAAAATATAATTAATATCTGATTATGACATTGGAATCTGAAAGTATATTTGATGAGAAATGTGGGATTAGAAGGCCTAAAGTTTCTCCATAGTGAAAATAAACCTAAACATTTAAATTAAAATATGACTATGACTACGGAGAAAGATACAGAGAAAGATATAGGAATTCAAAATAAAAAGTCCAGCAATCAAAATAGTTCTGGCACTACTGTAAATAATTCTCTCTGAACCTAGATCAATGGTTTAATCTGTGGTAAAGAACCAGTTTTTCCCAAGACATCAAAAACCCCACTATTTTTGTAAAAATAACAACAACAACAAAAACATAAATTACCAGAAAAAAAGACCACGTACTTAGATAAGGCAGAAATATCAAATTGCTATAAACATTTCTAAATGCTTATTCTTAATTTTTGTACTTATGTTGTCATTGACCAGTAACAAATAGATCACAAATCAGGACCAGTCTTTAGGCCACACACTGATAGCGAGTGCTGCTTAGAAAATTCACATGGCCTCTTTTTGTCTCAGTCCCCTATGTGACTGACACAGGGAAAAAATAAATAAATAAATACATTCATACGTACACACATATCTTAACAAGAGAGAAGAGATCAATTCAAATAAACAAACTAACTTTCTTTTGTTAAGCTAACAACAATAACCATTTTTCCAAGACCATGATCACAGCACCCCTTAGATCACACCACTGTAACTATGTATTGACAAAGCCTGGCCCCAGAAAACCCAGAAAGTCAACAAAATGATCTATTAGACTATGTGTTCTCTGAAATAAGGAAAACTGATATGAAAGAAGAGTCATGTGATTATAGGTTTGTATTTGCAATGCAACAAACATTTCATTTACATTTCAAATGTGTGTATTATGTTGCTAGAAATGATAGTGATGTATAAACAAAATAAGAATTCTTTTTAACGAACGATGTTAAAGGCTACAGAATTCAAGAGTTCACTGAGCTTAAAAGGTATAGCAAGGCCGGGTGTGGTGGCTCACACCTGTAATCCCAGCACTTTGGGAGGCCGAGGCAGGCAGATCACGAGGTCAGGAGATCAAGACCATCCTGGCTAACACGGTGAAACCCCGTCTCTACTAAAAACACAAAAAATTAGCCGGGCGTGGTGGTGGGCGCCTGTAGTCCCAGCTACTCGGGAGGCTGAGGCAGGAGAATGGCATGAACCTGGCAGGCAGAGCTTGCAGTGGGCCAAGATTGAGCCACTGCACTCTAGCCTGGGCGACAGAGTGAGACTCTGTCTCAAAAAAAAATAGAATCTTCAGTTAGGCAGACATCTTAGACATGTCACAAAAAAACAAGTGATGGCTGGGAGCGGTGGCTCACACCTGTAATCCCAGCACTTTAGGAGGCCAAGGTGGATAGAGATCAGGAGTTCAAGACCAGCCTGGCCAACATGATGAAACCCTGTCTCTACTAAAAATACAAAAATTAGCCAGGTGTGGTGGTGTTCGCTTGTAGTCCCAGCTACTTGGGAGGCTGAGGCACGAGAATCACTGGAACCCAGTGGGGGCAGAGGTTGCGGTGAGCTGAGATCGCGCCATTGCACTCCAGCCTGGGTGACAGAGCGAGACTCTGTCTCAAAAAAAAAAATAAATAAAGTACAAGTGATAAAAGAAAACACAGATAAATTAAACTTCATCAAAATGTAAAACTTTTGTGCTTCAAGGATACCATCAAAAAAGTGAAATGAAAACCTGTAGATACTGAGAAAATATTTACCAATCATATATCTGATAAGCAACTAGTATCCAGAATATATAAATAACTCAGAACTTAACAATAAATAGGCCAGGTGCAGTGGCTCATGCCTGTGCTCAACACTTTGGGAGGCTCAACACTTTGGGAAGCCAAGGCGAAAAGATTGCTTGAGCCCAGGAGTTCAAGACTAGCCTGGGCAACAAAGTGAAACCCTGTCTTTACAAAAAAATTAAATTAATTTATAATTAGTTGGGTGTAGTCGTATGCGCCTGTAATCTCAGCTACTTGAGAGGCTGAGTTGAGAGGATTCGTTGAGCCCAGGAGGTAGAGGCTGCAGTGAGCCCTGATCATACCACACTGCACTACAGCTTGGGTGACAAAGCAAGACTCTGGCTCAAAACAAACAAACAAAAAACAATAAAAAGCCAACCCAAACAAAAAATAAGAAAAGAATTTGAAGTGGGCATTCTCCAAAAACATACAAATGGCCAATAAGCACATAAAAAGGTGATTAACATTATTAGTCATTACAGAAGTGCAAATCAAAACTACAGTAAGATACCACTTCACATTCACTAGGATGGCCGAAATAAAAAAGACAGTAAGTGTTGAAGAGAATTGTGGACAAATCAGAACCCCCACATATCACTGGCTGGAACATAAAATGGTGCAGTCATTTGGAAAAAGTTTGGCAATTCCTCAAAAAATGAAACCGAAATATACCATATGATCCAGTAATTTCACTCCTAGGTATATACTCAAGAAAAATGAAAAACTATATTAACACAAAAAGTTTTACACAAATGTGCATTATTCATAATAGTCAAAAAGAGTAAACAACACAAATGTCCATCAATTGAGGATGGACGAACAAAAGGTGGCACATCCACACAGGAAGCATTATCGGGCCATAAAAGGGAATAAAGAACTAGTAATATGCTGGATGAACCTTGAAAACATTATGCTAAGTAAAAAAAGCCAGACATACAAAGTTCTGATATATGATTCCATTTATATGAAATATCCACATTATGTAAATCTGTAGAAACGGAAATTAGATTCATAGTTGCCTAGGCCTCTGAGGGAGATGGAGAAGGGTTAGGAGAAAATTGAGAGTGGCTATTCATGGCATGGAGTTTCTTTTTTGTGGAGATGAAAATGTTCTAAAATTGACTGGGATTATACTTACATAATTCTGTGACCATATTAAAAACCACCTGAATTGTATACTTTAAATTAGTATATTCTAAGGTTAAATATATCTCAATAAAGTGAGTAAAAAAAAATACTTTAAGAATCCTAGTACCTACCCCTAAACTGTTGGTAAACTATGTAAAATCAAAATAATCTCTTTTAACTCAATAAATGCATGTCTTCTCAAGCCATAATTTTAGAAGGTTTAATTTTAAAATTGCTTAAGTCTTACCCTCAATTCTGTAAATCGATGTGGTATTCATATATAATGAGCTCAAGAAAATAATTTACCTGAGCTAATTCTTATAACTTCCTTGCAGAGATATTTTCTTCAATAGTATTTATGTTATTTTTAAATCTATAGCATACTCAATTTTTCCTCAAGTGTGAAGCAAGGACCCTGATATCAACTCTGAGTTTTGAAAAAGAAATACTTTGATAAGCACATATGAAAGCTGGAGAATGGTACCTTCTCTGTGTTTAATTTTTGTAAAAATAATAAACAGTTTTGCCCTAATCCTCTCTGGGCTTATTTATTAACAGGGCATTTATTTGCTACTACTGACTTTGCAGCCCTGCATTTTAGTTATGTGTACTACTTTTTCTGTTTGGATTTGTTATTGTCTTTAGCATTATACCATTCAGTTCTTGAATGAGAATTATGAGGTTTTGATTGGCAGCCTTGTTTCCTAATAATTTGGGACCATTTTTTCCCCGCTTATTTTCATATATAGCTTCATAAGTGATCTTCTAATGCAGTCCAAACTCATTCAGATGCTCTTAAAAGTTTGTAAATTTTTAGTCACTAGCTATCGAGCTCATGTATCAAATACAGTGACTCCTTCCCAAGGCTCATGATGCCTATGTATGAAATTTTTCCAGGTATAAAATTTCTTTATTCTTATATGCTCATTACTCAACAGAAAGAAGCCAAGGCACAAAGAAGTACAAGAGTTCAAGAAAAAGGCATGATATATTTGCTATAGAAAATTTAACCACTAACAGTTTTCAACACAGAATACCCTGTTGAAAAAATGATTGTGTATATGGAATCCCTAAAACTTCCAACTGCAAATCCTACAAAATTCATCTTAGCCAGTAAAACATACGAGCTATATAGTATGGGAGTTAGACAACACTCACAAACAGTTGTGTCAAACACAAAAAGGAAAATTTATTTAAGATAATCCCTAAAATTGACTGGATAACAATAATAACTCGCATTTAATATGTCTTTACTATGTGTCAGGAAGTAGTCTAAACTTTTTATATGCTTTATCCTACTTAATCCTAGGAATAACCATAGGTTATAGATACTATTATTATCCTTAATTTGACAGATGAGAAAACTCTGAAAAGTTAAGAAATTTGCTGGAGGTCACAGAGACAGGTAATGAAGTATTTGAACCCAGGCAGTATGACCTGTTCTTAACTACTATGTTTCATTTTTAGAGTGACAAAGGTATGTCCTATCCTATACCTTAGTCACTCTAAAATAAATACCTGAAGCCAGAGCCAAAACTTTTCACATGCCACCCTTGTCAATCCTCATCTCCCATTTTCCAACCTTTCTCAGTCATGTTAGTCTTTCCACGGTTCATCAAACTATGGTCGTTTCCAGCTCCATTTCCCCTTGTCCCTCATTCCCTTAACTTATGTAGAAAGTAGTCTTCCTTCCATTCTCTACTAATTAAATTTCTATCCACCCTTACTAAATTCTAGTTCAAACTCCAACTTCTTCCATAAAACATCTATCCACTGACACCAGTTGGCAACAGCTTCTTCCTTCTTTAACCTCTTAGAGTATTTATGGTCAATGCCACACATTTCTGTAACTGAACAAAGTTGGTAAGGTTTCCAACTATTAGATATGCATACCTTTTACCCAAAACAAGACTGTAGTCCTTTTACAGGAAGGAACAGTTCCTTTCTATTGCTTATAGCATCTTGGTTCTTCTAGAAATCTAGTACTCACTCTAAGTGACTATATCTAAGGCTTGACTGACATACTTATTTGGACTACCTTTGACTGGTGGCCAGGGAGCTACTTCTTCCAATTATTCTAATAGACTTGTTATGAAAAAGTTTTAGGATACATCAGCCTCTTGGTGTCATTAAAAAGGAAGCACAGACTAAGCATCAACCTTTCCTCCTAAAGTTTCCTTGAAATTCCTTTTGTTTGTTTTTAAAGATTAAAGCCTTGAGCCAGGCATGCTGGTGCATGCCTGTAGTCTCAGCTGAGGCAGGAGGATCACTTGAGCCTAGGAGTTCAAGGACAGCCTGAGCAACACAGCAAGACCCCATCTCTAAAAAAGAAAGAAAGAAGAAAGCTTTAATAACACTGGTAATCAAGAAAGGGTAAAGAAAGTGGACCAAAATTTTTGAGTAATTCCTTGCAACTGGAAAGCAGATGAGACTGGAGTAATGAAGATACAGCAGAGGACACCTAAGCCCAGGAGGATACCAAGGAGAATAAGTGCTAGTTTTCACAAAGAGAAGACTCAGAGATGCTACAAGCAAAGATACACAATGATGAAGAACTCATTAAAGAACTGTAATCAAAGCAGCTAGAACCCTTGGGTCCATCCTCAAAAGCAGCTGGCAGTAAAAGCTTGTGTATTTGGGCTAAATCCCAAACTCCACTCTCTCATTCTCTAAGCAAGTGAACTAGCTCCCAAAGAAGCCTTCTCCGTGAGCATTGCAACGAAGAGAGAAGCTGAGCAGTGTGTCAGATAACTCTAGACTCCCTACCACCCAGCACCAGAAAAGTATGCAGAGGGTCAAAAATCCGTAACTGGGAATTAAAAGACACAGACTGTGAGGCAGGCGGATCACGAGGTCAGGAGATTGAGACCATCCTGGCTAACACGGTGAAACCCATCTCTACTAAAAACACACAAAAAATTAGCCAGGAGTGGTGGCGGGCACCTGTAGTCCCAGCTACTCAGGAGGCTGAGGCAGGAGAATGGAGTGAACCCAGGAGGTGGAGCTTGCAGTAAGCTGAGATTGCGCCACTGCACTCCAGCCTGGGTGACAGAGCGAGACTCCGTCTCAAAAAAAAAAAAAAAAGACACACACTGGCAGATTGGATAAAGAGTCAAGACCCATAGGTGTGCTGTATTCAGGAGACCCATCTCACATGCAAAGACATACAAAGGGTCAAAATAAAGGGATGGAGGAATATTTACCAAGCAAATGGAAAGCAATAAAAAGCAGGGGTTGCAATCCTAGTCTCTGATGAAACAGACATTAAACCAACAAAGATCAAGAGACAAAGAAGAGCATTACATAATGGTAAAGACATCAATGCAACAAGAAGAGCTAACTGTCCTAAATATATATGCACCCAATACAGGAGCACCCAGATTCATAAAGCAAGTTCTTAGAGACCCACAAAGAGACTTAGACTCCCACACAATGATATCGGTCAATATTAGATCAACGAGATAGAAAATTAACAAGGATATTCAGGACTTGAGCTCAGCACTGGACCAAGCAGACCTAATAGACATCTACAGAACTCTCCACCCCAAATCAACAGAATATACATTCTTCTCAGCACCACATTGCACTTATTCTAAAATTGACCACATAATTGGAAGTAAAACACTCCTCAGCAAATGCAAAAGAACAGAAATCATAACAAACAGTCTCTCAGACCACAGTGCAAGCAAATTCGAACTCAGGATTAAGAAACTCACTCAACACCACACAACTACATGGAAATTGAACAACCTGCTCCTGAATGACTACTGGATAAATAACAAAATTAAGGCAGAAATAAATAAGTTCTTTGAAACCAATGAGAACAAAGACACAATGTACCAGAATCTCTGGGACACAGCTAAAGCCGTGTTTAGAGGGAAATTTATAGCACTAAATCACCATAAGAGAAAGCAGAAAAGATCTAAAATTGACAACCTCACATCACATTTAAAAGAACTAGAGAAGCAAGAGCAAACAAATTCAAAAGCTAGCATAAGATAAGAAATAACTAAGATCAGAGCAGAACTGAAGGAGATAGAGACACAAAAAAACCTTCAAAAAAATCAATGAATTCAGGAGCTGGTTTTTTGAAAAGATCAAGAAAATAGACAGACCACTAACCAGACTAATAAAGAAGAAAAGAGAGAAGAATCAAATAGACGCAATAAAAAATGATGAAGGGGATATCGCAACTAATCCCACAGAAATACAAACTACCATCAGAAAATACTATAAACACCTCTATGCGAATAAACTAGAAAATCTAAAAGAAATGGATGAATTCCTGGACGCATACACCCTCCCAAGTCTAAACCAGGAAGAGGTCAAATCTCTGAATAGATCCATAACAAGTTCTGAAATTGAGGCAGTAATTAACAGCCTTCCAACCAAAAAAGGCCCAGGACCAGACGGATTCACAGCCGAATTCTACCAGAGGTACAAAGAGGATCTGGTACCATTCCTTCTGAAATTATTCCAAACAATAGAAAAGAGGGACTCCTCCCTAACACATTTTATGAGGCCAGCATCATCCTGATACCAAAACCTGGCAGAGACACAACAAAAAAAGAAAATTTCAGGCCAATATCCCTGATGAACATCAATGTAAAAATCCTCATTGAAATACTGGCAAACAAAATCCAGCAGCACATCAAAAAGCTTATCCACCACAATCAAGTTGGCTTCGTCCCTGGGATGCAAGGCTGGTTTGACATATGCAAATCAATAAACATAATCCATCACATAAACAGAACTAATGACAAAAACCACATGATTATCTCAAAAGATGCAGAAAAGGCCTTCGATAAAATTCAGCAGCCCTTCATGCTAAAAACTCTCAATAAAGTAGGTATTGATGGAATGCATCTCAAAATAATAAGAGCTATTTTTGACAAACCCACAGCCAATATCATACTGAATGGGCAAAAGCTGGAAGCATTCCCTTTGAAAACTGGCACAAGACAAGGATGCCCTCTCTCACCACTCCTACTCAACATAGTATTGGAAGTTCTGGTCAGGGCAATCAGGCAAGAGAAAGAAATAAGGGTATTCAAACAGGAAGAGAGGAAGACAAATTGTTTGCAGGTGACATGATTGTATATTTAGAAAACCCCATCATCTCTGCCCAAAATCTCCTTAAGCTGATAAGCAACTTCAGCAAAGTCTCAGGATACAAAATCAATGTGCAAAAATCACAAGCATTCCTATACACCAATAATAGACAAACAGCCAAATCATGAGTGAACTCCCATTCACAATTGCAATAAGAAGAATAAAATACCTAGGAATACAACTTACAGAAGATGTGAAGGACCCCTTCAAGGAGAACTACAAACCACTGCTCAAGGAAATAAGAGAGAACACAAACAAATGAAAAAATATTCCATGCTTATGGATAGGAAGAATCAATATCATGAAAAATGGCCATACTACCCAAAGTAATTTATAGATTCAATGCTATCCCATCAAGCTACCACTGACTTTCTTCACAGAATTAGAAAAAACTACTTTAAATTTCATATGGAACCAAAAAAGAGCCCATACAGCCAAGACAATCCTAAGCAAAAAAGAACAAAGCTGGAGGCATCACGCTATCTGACTTCAAACTATATTACAAGGTTACAGTAACCAAAACAGCATGGTACTGGTACCAAAACAGATACATAGGCCAATGGAACAGAAAAGAGGCCTCAGAAATAATGCCACACATCTACAGCCATCTGATCTTTGACAAACCTGACGAAAACAAGCAATGGGGAAAGGATTCCCTATTTAATAAATGGTGTTGGGAAAACTGGCTAGCCATATGCAGAAAACTGAAACTGGACCCCTTCCTTACACCTTATACAAAAATTAACTCAAGATGGATTAAAGCCTTAAATGCAAGACATAAAACCATAAAAACCCTAGAAGAAAACCTAGGCAATACCATTCAGTACATAGGCATGGGCAAAGACTTCATGACTAAAACACCAAAAGAAATGGCAACAAAAGCCTGAATTGACAAATGCAACCTAATTAAACTAAAGAGCTTCTGCACAGCAAAAGAAACTATCATCAGAGTGAACAGGCAACCTACAGAATGGGAGAAAAACTTTGCAATCTATCCATCTGACAAAGGGCTAATATGCAGAATCTACAAAGAACTTAAATTACAAGAAAAAAACAAACAACCCCATCAAAAAGTGGGCGAAGGATATGAACAGACACTTCTCAAAAGAAGACATTTATGCGGCCAAAAACCATAAGAAGAAAAGTTCATCATCACTGGTCATGAGAAAAATGAAAATCAAAACCACAATGAGATACCATCTCACACCAGTTAGAACAGTGATCATTAAAAAGTCAGGAAACAACAGGTGCTGGAGAGGATGTGGAGAAATAGGAATGCTTTTACACTGTTAGTGGGAGTGTAAATTAGTTCAACCATTGTGAAAGACAGTGTGACGATTCCTCAAGGATCTAGAACCAGAAATACCATTTGACCCAGCAATCCCAATACTGGGTATATACCCAAAGGATTATAAATCATTCTACTATAAAGATACATGAACACGTATGTTTATCACAGCACTGTTCACAATAGCAAAGACTTGGAGCCAACCCAAATGCTCACCAATGATAGACTGGATAAAGAAAATGTGGCACATATACACCATGGAATACTATCCAGCCATAAAAAAGGATGAGTTCATGTCCTGTGCAGGGTCATGGATGAAGCTGGAAACCATCATTCTCAGCAAACTAACACAAGAACAGAAAACCAAACATTGCATGTTCTCACTCATAAGTGGGAGTTGAACAATGAGAACACATGGACACAGGGAGGGGAACATCACACACCGGTGCCTGTCAGGGGGTGGGGGGCTAGGGGAGGGATAGCATTAGGAGAAATACCTAATGTAGATGACGGGTTGATGGGTGCAGCAAACCACCATGGCACATGTATACGTATGTAACAAACCTGCACGTTCTGCACATGTACCCCAGAACTTAAAGTATAATAATAAGAAAAAAAAAGAGGTTTAATTGGCTTATGGTTCTGAAGGCTGCACAGGAAGCATGGCACTGGACATCTGCTTGGCTTCTGAGAAAGCCTCAGGAAGCTTACAATCATGGTGGAAGGCAAAGCGGGAGCAGGCACAACACATGGTAAAAGCAAGAACAAAAGACAGAGAGTGGGGTTGGGAGGTGCCACATACTTTTAAATGACCGGATTTCACAAGAACTCACTATCACGAAGACAGCACCAGGCCATGAGGGATCTGCCCCCATGATCCAAACACCCCCCAACAGACCCCACCTCCAGCACTGGGAATTACAATTCAACATGTGATTTGGGCAGAGATAAACATCCAAACTATATCACGTGGAGACAGAGATTTAGCGTTTCTAACAAGCTCCCAGATGATGCTGATACTGTTGGTCAACTGACCATACTTTGAGTAGGAAAGGGCTAGAAAATCACTTCCTTTTCAGTACAATATCCACCTCTCTAAACCAGTCTTATCAACACTCCCTTAATCAAAAGCAGCACAGCAGTATGCTAGCTGGGGAAGAGGGAAGAAGTAACTCTTTTAAGAGCAGAGCATGATCCTTACAGTTGACAGACATGAATTCAAATTCCAGTTCCGCCACTATGTAGCTATATGTCATTGGGCATATCACTTAACCTCTCTATTCTTAGGTTTCCTCATTTGTCAAACAGTGATAGTATTCTACTTCATAGAGATACTGTCATGATTAAAAATTAGTAATGTAGCAAAGCATTTAGCTTGCTACCTCCACTAGATGGTCTCTATGCCTTAATTTAACCTACATTTAACTGCCAGGACAATATCCCTCAAATCTGCATCCCTCACTTCAGTATACTCCTTCAGGGATCTCTTAATGACTACCAAATCAAAGGTAAATTCCTTAATTTGGCATTCAGCTCCTACTATAAATCATGTACCTACCTCCAAGACCCCCTCCACTCCTTCCTATTCAACACCACCTCTGGTCGTCACCCATATCTTCTCCACGCAGATCACCTCACCTCACTGCCACCATTCAATTTACTAATTCTGAAATGTGGGGACACAAGCATTTAGTGCTCTAGGGAATGTCTAAGCAATTACCTGGTTCAAACTCTTCATTTCACATACCAGACAATAAAAATCCAAAAAGGCCTAAGCAACTTGTCCTTGACAATAAAGTTATCATCAATTATAATGAAAACCTGGTTTCTGAGCTTGAACTCCAAAAGTTCTTTTCAGTTTTCCCATTCTCTGCAACAAACCTCAAGACCCACATAAAACTCACTTAAATAAAAGGCCCTCCCTCCACAATCTCTTAGAATTTAGGCATAAAGTTTATGCTGTGGTTTTTTTGACAGGATGCTAAAACATATGGCTGATTCAGTCAATACATCAGGAAGTAAAATCAATGAAACCAACTACTTGCCTGGTATAGACTAAATCAGTTGAATATTGTAGCACGTAGTATTTATTATTTTTGGAATCTGGTTTAATATAACCTAGATTGCCAGTTACCTTATTCTAGGTGATTATCTTCTCCTGCCATCTAGATTACATTTTTCTTAAAAATAGGAACTTTATCTTATTCACCCCCAATTGCCCTGTCCAAGTATCTTGTTCTCCTCTTCATGTACTGTGTAAATAACTGCTAATTTGCTGAATTAAAGATGCATTATTTTTCATAATGTTGAGTTTTATTTAACCTTTGCAATCTTTCATATCTAGTCCACTTTGTTATAGTATCATCTGTCCACTCTGTTCTATTCTGATGAATTTTCCCGATCAATAGCATAAAAACTTAGAAAGATAATTCTCAATGGCTATGTGTTTTATTTACTAATATATACCTTTGTATCACAAAAATATTTTACATCTGTGTACTTTATATCCCCAATTGCACAATACATACCTTGAGGATTAAAAATATGTCCTCTACTTTCTGTCATTTCCTCAACTATAATCCCTTCCCTTCCACCAAAATATTTGAAACTGTGCTATACACATAGCACAATGACTAAAATAATCATTGTTATTAAACTGCTAAAACATATATAAGCTAGCAATTTGGCATATTAAGATAACCCAAAAATTTTAAAAACAAGAGTGAAATGTTAATACATGTTATATATGCAAAAATATGTGCAAGTTGCAAACTAATTAAATTTTTTAGAACAAAATACAAAAGATAATTTTATGTGTCAAAAATATGATAGTGGGTTAAAAACACCCTAAATGCTAAGTTACTGAAAAATTTTTTTTCTAGTTTTCAACATTGTTTCATACTTATCCTAAATGCTAAGTTATTGAAAAAAACCTTTTTTTCTAGTTTTAAACATTGTTTCACACTCTACTGATACGAGAGAAAAGTAAAACATCTATTTCGTGGCTTTTGTAAGAACTGATTAGTGCTACACCTAATTTTACACAAAAAAGGTCTTCCTCAAAAATTTGGTACATTAAATTTATGTTGTGCACATGGACAGGTTTATATCTAAGCCTGTTTTAGACACTTTCTAAGAGCTAATTATTTATAGGCAACCTGGAGACAATCTTTCTAAAGAAATCTGTTGGAAAAAAATGATTTACATGCTTTATTAATCCAAATTTTTGTACACTGGATTTTTGTAAAGTATACCAAAAAAACATTTTTAATATTATAAATTATGATAAAAATAGTTCAGCCTTTTTCTTAATCCCTGAGATTTAAAAAATAGTTCCATTCCTAAAAAAAAAATTTCTTCATACAAACCTATGTCTTGCAATGCCCACAGCCTTTCAGTAACCTAGGTTATTCAGAAATTTTTCGTTAGAAAGACACCAGGACAATAAATGACTGTTTTATATTTTCAGCTTCATTTTAGCCTTCCTGTATTCACACCCTAGAGGTTTCAGATTTTTATCCACAAAGTGATTATGGTCTAGGACTGAATCAGATTTGTAACAAACATCTACTGGGATCCTTTGACCTATCATCGACAGGCAGAGCCAATACATATCTTCTAGCTCACTGAATCCTTTCACCTTACCTTAGGGATTTTCCACAGTGCTATATAGTTAGAAGCTTTCTTTCACAAATGACAAAAATGAATGAAAAATGATTTCAGAATAGAAAAATGGAAACCCAAGTAATTATATGGTGTCTAAAGTCTACTCTCTATCTACCCACCTTAGTGCCTAAACATTTTAAAGTGTACAGAAAGGGATATTCTTTCAGGTTGTAAATCTCATTATCTTTAACTTTATCTGATTACTGACATGCACCATTTATATTGAAACTCCAATATATCCAGCCACATGATAGCATAAAACTTCCAACAGTGATCTACAATAGTCTAGAAACTATTATCATTTTTTTGTTTTCCAGAAAAAAATAAAGCATAAAGCTAATAAAATGAAACTTCTAATAAGTATACTTTCTTCTAAATAGGATATCAAAATGAAACTCTAACAGCAGTCACGCAATCATTTATAAATAAAATACAGACTCTTATTCTTTTTCCTAAAAAGGTAATTTGGCATGTCATTCTCTCTTTTTTTGCTATTGGTCTCAAAATGTAGTTCTTCTCAAGAAATATAAAACATAAGAAGCATTTTCAAAGAGGGAAAAGAAAAATTTACAAAGTACAATATTTTTAAGCTATGAGCTATACAAAAATCTGTCACCATCTATGTTACAATTCTAGTAATCAATAAGGTACTTTTTTCCAACGTACAACTCAAAAATCAATTATATCAACTCTTTTGTATAGAGAAGCAGCACACCTTTCAGGCAACTAGTATTAATGAGTAGACATGACTATAGAATCTCCATCTGTTTCTCTGACAAAGCTGTGGCTACTCTAGTCTCTCATTGAAATTCCATTAATCTGGTGTACCAAGGTCCAATGCGAAAATCAAAACTGCATCTAACCCTTTATCAGCTCACAATAACCTACAAGTGAACTCTGCCTGTTAGCATGCAGCAAGTTATGATTTTGCTATCAATCAGGCAGTTGGCCAATAAAAAAAAAAAAAGAGGCAGGCTGAAAACAACGTACCTGGCAGGGTTTGGAAACTTTCTTTTTGTTGTTTTCATCCCCATTCAATTTCTATACGGTGCTTGGACTTTGTAAGATTATGCATTATTCTCTTTGGCTGTGATTTAATTGCTACCAGCAATCAAGTCGAAGCATCACTGAAGTGTGCTTGAATTTCATTAGAAGATATAACTTATGCTACTTTCCTACAGTACCTAATAAACCATAAAGAAACCAAAACACATATGGCTTGAGGGAATAACTGGAAAATTAGGTGGCCATTTGGGAACTGAGTGAACTTTTGAACCAGAGGAACAGAGAAAAAGAAATATTAAAGCAAAAGACAGGCTTGGAATGCACATAGAGATGTGCAGGTTTGACCTTTTCAGTACCTTGAAAACTACATTAGCATTATGAAAAATACATATCATGTTTAGAGTTTATAACCCATTGAGGTTCAGATACTTTGTTAGTGCCTTCCATAAGGTAAAAGTCAAAAGGACAAAACAACAATCTGATTTGACAAAAGGCCTTTTGGTGACCTGTGCTAATTCGGTTATGCTTATTGTTAAATGCATTATCTTTTTTATAATTAATATATTATTGGACTGAGGTCACATAATGAAGCAAATTTATTCATCAAAGGAAAGAGAACACACACAAAATCTAAGCTGAAGAGAGAAAAACTGATACATTGAGATGATATTTTAGAGTGAATATTAAATGTCCAAGTGGTAGTTTAAAAATTTTAATAATGATATTCTTAGAAGAAAATGTGAAAGTATCAAAAATAGTATTATTTATATATCAAAAATGAGTAATACTACAGGTAAAAGTTTTAATCTGCTCAAGAATTGCTTAAACACTAATGAATAGGCACCATTAACAAAAAAACTTGATGTTACATATAAATGTTATTAAATAATATTTAAAATCAATAAAATAACCTTTTAACAACAATCTTTTAGTGTATTTCCTGAATATCTGGTTATAAAAATATATGATAAATTATTTACTATTAAAAAGAAAACACAATAATGTAAATGCACTATAATTTAATAATAATTTACTTTTTCTAACAAGCTACTAGAGGATTTCTGGCTCTCATAGATATTTAATTGTTGAATTTCTTTTTAGGTTGCAAATTTTTCAAGAATACACATAGCACTCCCCTGTATATCAAAATATTTATGCTATTTTAAGAAACTATGTATATATAGTCTATGAATATATTCTCTGCATGTCTCTTAGTATAAATATTCTGTCTGTGTGTGTGTATACACACATACATTCATATATACCAACATTTTACAGAGAAATAAAGCAATTGTAATGTGTCTGAAAAATAGTAACACTTAAATAATAATTCATTGTTTTGCCTGAAAATATTATTTCTTTGATTATAAAACATTTTCTAGTAGAAATGCTTTTGAAGATGAGGTTGGAAAGGGTAATGCTCTGTTTTGGTGAAGAGAAAAGAAATGTTTATCTCTTTAAAAGACAGAAAGTGAATATAACAGCAAAAAAAACCCTCCCTTTAAAAATAGAAATTAAATGTTTGCCGAAGCATAAAATACAACATAAAATAGATATGACTATTATTGCTACACTTTGTACAAAGTTCTGGATATGAAAAAAGATTGTTTTGTACTGAATCAGTGGTTAGAATGTTTATCACTTATGCATGTACTTGACTTATCCCTGTTCTGCAATAGACATAATTTTATACCTCATAAAAGCAATTTATGTTTCCAAAGGGAATAATCTGGATAACATAAAATGTGGAGTGCTCTGTTGCAGGAAGCATATTTTCATTCAGCAATTGTATTTAGAGATGGAACTGCACAGTTTGATCATCACATAGTGGCAGAAGGTATTATTCATTTCTATGTCTATGTGAAACTTTGAGTGCTACAAATTAATATGCATGACTAATTTATCGATACACATTCTTAATTTATAACTATATATTACCCTTATAAGGTTTCTATAATGCAGATGTACCCAATGGCTATAACAGAGAAAGTACATACTCCACTAAAAACAAGTTTCATAACTTTGGCAACATTCAATAGCTTTTAGAAATTACTAAGAGATAAATTTATTACTAATTCAGTTAATACAAACACTGCAATATTACTGCATAATATGGTGCACTTTTAAGTGACAATATAAAAATGAAAATGTGTATTAAAAGAAGCATTTGATAAAAACCTGTCTCAATGTGAAGAGGCAATGTCGGAAAATTAACTTAATATTTTATTAACTCATTTTGTATAAAGTTTTCAGAAAAAAATAGATCAAAAATCTTTTTTATTATTTATAAAATAAATAATACAGTAAGCCTTTAAGTAGCACAATAAAATCAAGCAAGAATCTGATAATATTAAATTAACTAACAAGCTGTTACTAATAATATTCATATGATGATACAGGCACTCTCTCAAAAATTTTAGTAAAGAAAATTTCCAAGAAAAAGAACCAACTACATACTTAGGAAAACCTCACTAGAACCACTAGAGAGAGCTCTTCTGTTCCTTAAAAGGTTTTGGTAAAGGTAAGTTAACCGAAGCCTCTATGTTCATCTGCTTTCTCATAAAACTAACACCTATATATATATAGCATTGTTTTGTGTGAGTGTCAGAGTTATGTGGGAAAATGTCACATACCATCAGAGGTGGCTTCATCGTCTTTATCATATCGTTCTGAGGCCAATGAAATAGTGTCTGGAGGCCCAGCAAAAGGGTCATCATATTCTTCCCCATCTTCTGCATCACCTGTTAAAAAAAAAAAAATCAGAGAACTGCCTTTTATACTTTAGCCATTTAAAGTAATGTTACTTAATGTTAATGTTACTTTGTTAGAAGAGGTAAATTCTACTAGTAAATTGAGTCATTGTCATGGAAAAACAAAGAAAACTTTTAAAACTAGGTAAAAACAGGTCTTATTTTAGTTTATAGCCATTGTAACTTAGACATAGTAAGAGTTTTTGAAGGTCATTATACAATTGCTTATTTATGACACAAAAGGATACAGTCCAAAATTATGAATGATCTCTACAAAGAAGAATCCAAAAAGTAGAAGCAGGGTAAAACAGAGTGTATATCCAAACAAACAAAACCAAAATAACAGTAACAACAACAACAAAACCCAGGAAGCACAACAGAAAACATAATACAAGTAACTCCATTTACCTATTCAATAATTTGAAAAATTATGATGAGAAACTAATAATTTGAAGCTGTATGAATATTTTGTATAAAATCACAGGATTAGAGAGGATTAAAAATAATCTGCTGCATTTTCCAGAGCACAAATCTTTTATAGAAAAAAACTGCTTTAAAATTTTCATAATCTTTTTAAATTCAAGTAAGGGTAATTTACAAACTAGACACTTTCAGTTTCATTCAATGGTATGTTATTATTTTTTAATGTTCTGGCCAGTTTCCTACTTGATTTTCAAATCCTAGGTTCGTTGATTGATTTTTTGATTGATTTTTCTATTTTAGGCTAATTAATCTCCACAAGATCTTGTGGTTTCAATTTTTTCCATATAATCATTTAAAATAATTTTTTTAAAAAAACACAAATATCTGCTAGCCCAGTTACACATAAGCATTCATTTCTCACCCAGACTTCACAACAAAGAAAAATGTATGCTTAATTCTATATTAAGTATTTGACTGTTGAATTCAAGTTACCTGACAGAAAAACTGCCACCTCAGGGATTACCCTTAAAGCACAAGGAAAATTCCGATAGGAACCACAGAGTGCCTACAGTATTACTTTTGAACCACAGTTCCTGGCAGATCCAGATTAATGCTACTTGTCTCTCCAAAAGGGTATCTGTGTCCTCTGACACATTTGATGGGTGTCACCCTATCTGTTACCACATTTTTGGTAGAGAAAATAGCCTCTCTCAAGACAACACTGTCCAAATAATTTTTTAAAAATACATATTCCTATTTCCTTATAATTTTGCCACTTCATGAGCAATTGTCATCAGAGACATCTCTCATTAAGACGATAAGGGCAGAACATAGAGATGGCTATATTGTCATCCTTAGGGATTCTACTACTAGGTACAGTAAATATGGTGATGTTACTCCCACAGTTAAAATTCTAAGGAACACATAAGTACTACTCATTCTTTGGAACTTAATTTCTCTTTCTTTTGAGATGTTCAAAGTCCTTTTCAGAACACTCAATGATCTCTCACAATATTTCTCTTATGAAAAGAAGAGTGCTAGGCTGGTGGCAGTGCTCACGCCTGTAATCTCAGCTACTCAGCATGCTTGAGGCCAGAAGATCGCTTGTGGCCAGGAATTAGACACCAGGCTAGGCAACATAGCGAGACCACATCTCTAAATAAAAATAAAAACAATTAGCCAGGCGTGGTGGCCTGCACCTATAGTCACATCTGTGGGAGGACCGCTTGAGCCCAGGAGTTGAGGCTGCAGTGAGCTATAACTGCACCACTGTATTCCAGCCTGGGCAACAGACCAAGACCCCATCTCTAAAAAAATTTTTTTTTAACAAAAGAAGAGTGCTCTGATTTCAAATATAAGGTAGGAAGGAACTTCATAAAGTGCTAGTAAACATGTTTTGATCATGTTACGACAGTTCATGGAATATGTACCAGTAGGGATCAAGAAATTCTCAGTTACTTTTAGTTGTTAAGAGTATCTTTACATTCTTAATGAAATTAAGAATTTTTGTGGTATGAATTTTCTAAGAATATTGCATATCTCACACAAAAAAAATCTTGCTGCAAAAAAAAGTATTAGGATACTTCAAAAACATTACTAGAACTTAGCATGTGGCATATTTTGCTATTATGACTATTTAAAAAGAACAGTAAAACCAAATAATATATAGCAAAGATTTTGAAAAAAATTCAGATATTCAGGCTTAAATTATATTAAATTCTATGTGGAAGTAAACAGAAAAAATTAAAACTTAGTTTTTAAAATTAGAAGTAGTTTCTTATCCTTTGATAACATCCATCATTATGTGTGCATATATATATGTGTGTATATATGCATTTATATACACATACATACACACAAATGCAAACACCATCCTATATTCAATGAATATGTATAAATATATACATACATATCAACAGTTCATTATTAAAGCTATAAACTCAATAATATCTGAGTAAAGAGTATTTATTCTACACAAACTGATCACTAACAGGTGAAAGACCTGAGAGTCTTTCATGGTTTGGTTTTTATGAAAGTCATGGTTTTGACTTTTATAGAAAGTCATGGTTTCGGTTTTTATTTAAAAAAATAGGCTGGGTGCAATGGCTCACGCCTGTAATCCCAGCACTGTGGGAGACCAAGGCAGGTGGATCACCTGAGCTCAGGAGTTTGAGACCAGCCTGGCCAACATGGCAAAACCTCGTCTCCACTAAATATACAAAAGTTAGCCGGGCATGATGGCAGGCACCTGTAATCCCAGCTACTCAGGAGGCTAAGGCAAGGAGAACTGCTTGAACCCGGGAGGCGGTGAGCCAAGATCATGCCACTGCAGTGGGCCAAGATTATGCCACTGCACTCCAGCCTGGGCAACAGAGTGAGACTCCGTCTCAAAAAATCAAAATAAAAATAAAAATAAAACACTTTTGGGTTATATATTAAAATGAAATTGTCTTCAACTTACCCATTCTAAGAATTGCAGCTCATTGCAAGTATTTTTTTTTTTAATCAGTGTGATGTTTATATTTACCTAAGACAAAATGAATTAAGTACTGCTACTGGCTTCATTTCTTCCTTATTTTTTTCTCCCCATAATCCTTTGAATTAACTCAGAGAGCACAGAATCTATATGCTATATATACAGGGATAGCCCCTTTTAACCTGCATTAAGTTGAAAGGACACATCATTTTTCAAGATGGTCTTCTTCATCTTACCATTGTTCCAGTGATGGTCCATCCCTTTTCCTCCCCCCTAATTTTTTTTCCACCCAATAAAGAGTAAAAGCTGCTGTCTTATAAGGAGTTTTAACTGAACGCAGGGGTTACTGTTGAGTAGTGCAAAGCATTTTTCCTCCCCAGGGGCTGAGTATTTGTAGTTATACCTGCAAAGACTTCTATAAATTAAAAAAAAAAAAAAAAGGTTCAACTTGCATTTATGTAATACAAAACTGAACTCCAAATCAACAATAGGCATCGGGTAAACATATCCAATATAATTTACAGACATAAATGAAAGCATTACAGCTAATCACACATCTAAAGAAAAGCACGCTCAAATGAAATGTCTATAGAATCATTAGTTGGCAGCCATTCTATTACAATCACACATAATGTCAGTGGTGCTGTGAGCCTGTGCCACTGACAATAGCATAAATTTTGCATCTCATTTCTGTGGTCATAAAATTAATGATCAATTTAAAAATACTTCTTTGTAAAAGTTATTGCACAAAGAAAAGACATGAATGTGTCCCTGTTATGTACTCACAAGGATAATTACGGGGTTGTTGCTCATTAATACTGTTTCTTGTTTCCCTAGAAAAGCATTTGATTTATCCCACAACTTTCAAAAGTTTAATTAACGATACAAAGTTAACAGAATAAAAGACAATGATCCAAGACTTACCTTCCTATAATTTCAGTAGTAACAAACATTACAACAAACTCAAGGTTTAATCATACTACAGCAGAATATTTTTCTGAAAAACATTTTTAAATTTATACTAGCTGGGATCAAATTACTATTAGCCATTCTTTTTGATATGGTTCATTATCAATTAACATTTTCCCAAATGCCTAGAGATGTAGCCCAACAACAACTGAACAGTCATAATCTCTACAACCATTGAAGCTGATTTACCCAATTTTTTGCTTGTTTTTTCAAAACAGTCCATTTTAAACACAATCAGGTAAACAGGAAATGAAGTAACATACAGCTTGAACATCCCTAAATCAACAGAACTCCAAAATGCTCCAAAATCCAAAACTTTTTGAGTGTCAACATGACAACACAAGTGGAAAATTCCATGCCTAACATCATTGCTTTCTGATGGTTCAATGTACGCAAACTTTAGTTCATGCACAAAATTACAAGGTGTATATGAAACATAAATGAATTTAGTGTCTACACTTAGGTTCCGTCCCCAAGATAGCTCATTATATATACGCAAATGTCCCAAAATCCAAAATCCGAAACACTTCTGGTCCCAAGAACTTTAGATAAGGGATACTATTAAACCTGTACCTAAAATCTGAGTGATAACCATTCCTTCTTACTGAAAGACAAACGGGGAAAAATTACTCTAGTGAAAATAAATTAATTTCTAATTCTCTACATAGTTCACTTGTCTAATTTTTCAAGTAATAATATATAGCTAAATATACATAATTAAGCATTTAACTTGTCATTTCTTCAGGAAAAGTTTCATTCTTAAGGCTTTGAAGGATCTAGGTTACTGAAAAGAAGATTCTCCTCATAATTCTTCTACAATAGGAGGGCATGCAAATACTAAAGACAACTTCTGGCACAAAACTGGGGCAGAGCTTTAAAATAAGAAAAAACCATTTTTCAAGCACTGCCTGTGAAATATACTTCTACTACTACAGGTCCCATCATTTCAAACATGCTTAAGACATTTGTACAATGGTGGGGGTAGGTGGTGGAAGGAAAAAGCTGTGAATTATTTCCTCAGATTTCACTGTGGAGTTATCGTTCAACAGAAAACACACTATGTTAGGAAGGGTAAAAAAAGGAAATTAAACATCATCCAAACTTCAGACTTTTCTGCTATTCTTATTCTGCTATTCTTAGTCCATTAATAAACTTAAGAAATAGCATGAGTGAGAAGGTCAAAGGAAACTGCTTTCTAAGTAAATCTATGCATATTTAACAATATCAATAAAATCTTAAGGCAAAATCTATTTTTTTTTTTTACAATTAGAGCAAACAAATTTTAAAGGAGAAAATGAGACTTTTATCTGTAGCACCTGAAGCAGTATATTCCCCTTTTTCAAAACTGTAGACACTAGGCCGGGCACAGTGGCCCACACCTGCCCGGCACTTTGGGAGGCCAAGGTGGGCAGATTACCTGAGGTCAGGAGTTCGAGACCAGCCTGACCAACATGGTGAAACCCCATCTCTCCTAAAAATACAAAAAATTAGCCGGGCATGGTGGTGGATGCCTGTAATCCTACTCGGGAGGCTGAGGTAGGAGAATCGCTTGAACCTAGGAGGTAGAGGTTGTAGTGAGCAGAGACCGCGCCACTACACTCCAGCCTGGGTGCAAGAGAGTAAGACTCCATCTCAAAAAAAAAAAAAAAAAAATGTAGACACTAACATTTTACAAATTTGAAAAAAAAACTCATGAAACATTTGACTAATGCTAATAAATATGCCCTTCTTTTAATAATTGATAATTTTCCCGCAAACTGTTTGAAAACTGAATGTATGAATCAAGATTAACTTAAATCTTGACAAATGAAGTTGAATCTTGAGAATATGCATTAATATTTATTGAACACCTACTAGGTACTTTCACATTATCTTATTTCAGTACATCATTCTATAAAGAAAGTAATCACACCTAAATCATCTCTGGAGAAAACCGAGACTAATACATGATCAAGACACAACTATAGCCAAAATTTTTTTATCATGTACTTAATATATACAGTATTAGAAAATTCTACTTATTAGTCAATAACAGTATTTACTAAATAGTAATATATTCTCATTGCAAAAATAATTATTTCAAGTCAATTAAGAGAACTATGACCTTGTTATGTGATAGAGAACAATGCTGAAATAATCACATAGCATAATTCCAGTGCATGAAGCCTAAATTCGGGAGGATACTTTATAGTATGAGGCAATATTGCAAGTAAAAAACTAAGGTTAGAAACTAGGTTATTCTGTCGGCCGAGCATGGTGACTCACGCCTGTAAGTCCCAGCACTTTGGGAGGCCGAAGCGGGTGGATCTCTTGAGCCCAGGAGTTCAAGATCAGCCTGGGCAACATGGCAAAAACCCATTTCTACAAAAAAATACAATACACAGGCAGCGTACCTATAGTCCCAGCTACTCAGGAGGCTAAATGGAAAAAGGATCACCTTAGCCTCCCAAAGGAGCTGGGGGAGGCTGAGGCTGCAGTGAGTCATGATCACACCACTCCACTCCAGCCTGGATGACAGAGTGAGATCCTATCTCAGAAAAAGAAAAGAAAAAAAGAAACTAGGTTATTCTGTCCCGTACAATACTTTGAAGGATATAAGAAGGCACTATCTGTTCCAGATAAAACACGCAATATTTCAAATGAATAACAAGGACTAGACTAAGCAAGAAGTGTTCTAGCTGATTAGATTCAAATCTTTCCTAAGTACAAGTAAAATTAAGGAATTTAGAAAATCAGCTGATAATTATTCTAAAGCTGCAATTTGTCAGATCTCCTCAATAGGGGAATCAAGACTTGCACATATAAGGATAAAAGAAGAATTTTAATAAATGAAAAAGAAAGTTTTAAAACAATAGCTTTCTATGGAAATGAATATAAACAACTGAAAAATTAGCTTAATACACAAGCTTCAATATCTAGAAGCCACTGTAATAAAACGAGTTTCAACCAGTGTAAACTATTCTCACCCAAAAAAATGGAAATACCAAAAAAATCTCCTAAGATCTATGCAGCGTAGTGTTTCAACTACCATATCAACTCAATTAATTTTAAATTTTACGAATTGACAGCCAGGCATGGTGGCTCATGCCTGTAATCCATCACTTTGGGAGGCTGAGGCAGCTGATCTCTTGAGCCCAGGAACTCGAGACCAGCCTGTGACACGTGGCAAAACCCCGTTTTTACCAAAAAAAAAAAAAAAAAAAAAATTCGCTGGGCATGGAGGCAAGCACCTACAGTTCCATCTACTCCAGAGGCTGAGGTGGAAGGATCATTTGAGCATGGAAGGCGGAGGTTGCACTGAACCAAGATGGTGCCACTGCACTCCAGCCTGAGACGCAGAGTGAGACCCTGTCTTCTCAGCAAACTATCACGAGGACAAAAAACCAAACATCGCATGTTCTCACTCATAGGTGGGAATTGAAAAATGAGAACACTTGGATACAGGAAGGGGGACATCATCCACCGGGGCCTGTTGTGGGGTGGTGGGGGCGGGGAGGGATAGCATTAGGAGATATACCTAATGTAAATGATGAGTTAATGGGTGCAGCACACCAACATGGCACATGTATACATATGTAACAAACCTGTATGTTGTGCACGTGTACCCTAGAACTTAAAGTATAATAATTAAAAAAAAGAAATACCTCAAACTGTAAAATCTGTATTGTTAAATCTCAGGATGGGAGATTATCTAGAGTAGAAGGGAAGGATTTGTGAAGGAAGTAAGGAAGGATGATACACATCTGTGTGCATTAGAGAAATTAATAACCGACTTATTAAATATGAATAAATCTGAATTAACTCTTTTTATTTAAGAATTCTCTACCTGGTCCTTTTTTTCCCCCCAATAGTGACATCAAAATGATACTTAACTGTCATTTAAAATACATATATGCATGTATGTAAATAAAATAAGGGTGTAAAGGTAAAAAGGAAGAAAAAGGTTATGTTCACAATGTGACCCTACATTGACTAGAGAAAGAGAGAGAGACAAGAAGGAAGAGAAAGGACGGGAAAACAGCCAAAAGGAATTCTGCCCAGACCTCCTTGGATAAAGATAATCCAAAACCTCAAAGGGAAAATGTAAGGTGGAGAAAAGGCAACACCACCAAAACATACTTAGAATTGAATTTACTTAATGTGGAGACCTGAAAATAAATTCCTATTTTTAAAAAGAGATGTACTATATATTGAATAATTACTTTGCAACTATTAGGTCTGTACCCTTTACTATGTCTAACAAAGTACAGGAATAGTCTTTTTAGAACAAAGCTGAATACACTTTGAGTATACAATGGCATAAAAGTACTCAGCTCATATTTCTCCAAGGTATACATCTAATTCATCCACAGGCTTACTTCTGAACAGGCACTCTTCGTGATTAGTTAACTCAATACAGCAGTATTGAACTACAAATGACTTATTCAGAGGAAAATGATTATGAGCAATCTCTAAATTCTATGCTATTTGAACTCCATTTTATGCTCATTTTTCAATTTCTATCAAATACCATATAAATTTCCATTCTCTTTAGAGACAAAAAAATGTATCTCAGTAATGTAATTTTAATATCCACACACCTGAACGAATTCTAAAACAAAATACCAAAGGGAAAGTTTCTACACTATTACTGATCCACATGCAATTACACAATTACTTCATATCATGCTTTTTTAGCTTAAAAATTTTAAATGTACAAATAATTAAGCCACAAAGCACAATGCAAGTTCAATAATCACTGGAAATAATATGCCTTTTAAGAGAGGCAGAATCTGATATCTAATATTCTTCCATAAAGTATACTATATAATAAAAGTTATCGTAATTAAAACGCATAAATTCATTTCTACATTCGTCTAAACAAAATGTAGCATAATTAAACCCATAGTTTAGGATTTCTTGTAGAGCACAAAAAAAAGTGGGCACTTACAGGGAATAGTTTCCTGCTCATTTCTTTAAGTGTTAAAAATCTTAATATGAAAAAAAAAAATCTCTTCTCATTCCCTTCAATCATACCAATCTTGATGATCTAATGTGAAAATAAACTGTGACTTCCTTTTAATTGATTTTAGGTTTGTCTGGTTAAGTCCTTTGTTTATTGAAACTGTTACCACCTTCTCACTTACCAGTTGGCACAAATATGATTTACTCTGGGATCTGCTATCTTCAGTTAGAAGATGCCATACTGTGTGTCTTCCTCAAACCCAGAACCTAGCTCCATGGAGGTTAACTAACCTCATATTGTAACCCTCACACCAGCATCCACAAGCTGTATGTCATAACCTATGAATAAGTATCATGGAAGTAAGGGCCACACCCATTTTCCCTTAAAGAACTGAATATATAAAGTAGTAGGAAGTTCCTATACCTTTCCTGATCTGGTTTTCAGTCTGCTAAGCAGCTGTCTCTCAAATCTAGAGGGAGACAATCAGGTTATCAGCATTCTCACATATTTCAAAAAAAATGAAACTGAATTCCCTTCTTTAAAAAATGTCTATGGCCCCTATGTATTCATATCAAAATAACCACAAGGAAAATAAAAACTTTCACTTGAAAAAGATTTTATTGTTTGTTCTCAAACAAAAATTTATACTGTTTTCAAAACATCCTTCAAAAACATTACCTTTGAGCACTCAGTCACAGGCCCTTCTCCCACCACCACTATAAAATAATCTCTGCAGTGTTAAATGGCAGTGGGTTAGTATCTCACCTCTGCTTCACCAAGTTATTCCATGTGTAATTGCACGTTTTTACCTTTCCTAACAAATTTCTGCCACAATGTACTCCAAGAAACACAAAACCTAAGAATGTTAAATGCCTAAGATTTCTGCATCAAAAGACTGTGCAGAGTAAATTCTGGATATACTTTATAATTTTCTTCTCAGCAGGGGGAGCTAGCACTCTCATCTTGAAGGTCTAAGTATACATTACGGAAATCTAAATTTTAATTCCAACTATCAAATTTCAGTATGTGTTAGATTATCCTATTGAAAATCTCCACAGAGGAAAAAAATTTTTAAGTTTGCCAAACATGAAAACTTACCTTTGTCTCGAAATTCCTGAAGATAGCTACAAAATAAAGAACATTATATTTTTAAATGAGGTTGAAAAATCAAAACAAGGTCTAATCAGTAACAATAATTAAAATCCAAAATCTAAATTAAAAATACACACCTAGACATACATTAGAAAAAACTAATTCCTGTCCTGAAATGACAATTCCAAAATGCTTAAAAATTTCAAATAAAATAATTTTTAAAGATCTAAGTACAGTAGTAAAATGAAGATATATCTTTAATACCTATGACATGTAAATATATTACATTTATTCATTTAAAGTAGTAACAATTAAAAGAATTCTCTTTCTTCAGTGTCAGGTATTTTCTGTATATTAAAATCCTCAATCCACCTTTGTCTTGTCATTTAAACGAAATATACCCTCAGATAATCAAAATAAACAGTTGAACTCTGCTAGAATGCTCAGAAAAATACATAATCAAGAAGGGTATTATGATAAGCGTATCTGTGTTTAAAAACTATATAGTGGAAATCTATTTTTTGCCCTTCAAAAATACTTAACATCAATTAAACTAGAACATGAAAAATTTAACTCCATAATAATCGATTTCTTATTAAAATGTTAGTTACAAAACTGCTTCTATGTAAGAAATCAGTAAACAAAAGGTAAGTGACTTACATAGACTTTACATCTTTTATCTTCTTAATAAGGGATTCTCTCTTTTCCTTTGCTTTCTTGGATAAATTTTCTCCTTTCAGTATGTCTGCTACAAATGTTTCAACATCTAAACCATGCAATATAAGAAACAGGATACAAATTATAAGAAATAAAGGTTTTGTGAAGATAAATAGGACAATGATTGTTTCTACATATAAGTGTTAATGCCTGTACAATTTGTTATAGTTAATTATCATTCCAAAGCATAACAGTTGAAGTGTGTTTCAAATACTAAGTTGAACAAATCTGTTCACCATTTAGCTAATAAAATTTGTATGTTCTACTTATGCTTACCACAGCAAATACTATTTGGATGTTTGGCATCATTAAACAAGGAAGAAGCACACAAGTTTAATAAACTATGGTGCCCCATAAAAAAAATTCTTTATGTGGAAGCAAGCACCAAGCTTTTATGCATCTGTTAATATCATTTTCTAGTATTTTGTAAGTTCCTGTGTGAAAATGTCATTCATATTATTGTGTCAATATAAGCTAATGTCTCTGGCAAGGGTCTGTTTTCCCTAGTATAATCAGTTTTCAGGTATATCCAACATGTAATGCTTTAAAGGAAAAAGTAAATCCACTTTTCTAGCCAAGATTCCCAAATCAAGCCCTCCTCCTTCCTACCTATGCACTCATTCTGACTACCCTCAAATAAAAAAGATAACCAGCTGTGTAGTTTTGTGAGCTCTTGCTTCTTGCCTTGGTATTACCAACTGAAATATTTCTTAAGGAAGAAGTACAAACATAAGTTCTTCCACTATATAAAAATATAGTCACCAAGAAACAAGATTTCTGTGGCTTCATGTAACATTCCCTCATAGCCTCTTTTTTTAATTTTAGTAAACTTCTAAATTACAGTGCTGTCTGGTTCTCTCTAGTGTAAAATTCCAACAAGTCCTTACAGGTTTAATTTTTATACTAGTTCCATTCTTATTATTCATGAAATACTGTGCAATTTTAATTTTATTTTCAGAATTTCACACCTCATTTTGAAATATCTAATATGGAGGATATCATTAAAAGATGTTTAAGTAGGCACGGCTATAAATCACTGATTATTTCATATGGAAGGGATATATGTTTAGCTTTCTTTTTCCTTTACTTTGTATAGCATCAAAACAATATTACGTATAAATAGTTTAAAGTAGTATAGTAATCTAATAATCTCTCAACTGTACTTACAATTAACCATTTAAAACCTAGTATATGTGATAGAATGTTTGTAATTCTTGATTACAAAAGTATCTTGATCCAATGAGGAAAGCTGATTAAACTTTTATATATTCATAATAAATGTGTAAAGGTAATTTTTCACTAAGTCAATATGACAAGTAAAAGAATTAAGAATACTGTAATAATTTTAAAAAATAGCTTATGGTTTGAAGTCTATTAACAACTAATGTGTTAAAAATTTCAGTATCAAAATGAAATGAAAGCAAATGTCACAGCTTCTCTTTCCTTGAGTTATATTAACAACTAATGTATTAAAAAATAAGTATCAAAATGAAATGAAAGCAAATGTCAGAGCTTCTCTTTCTTTGAGTTATATTTTGATGTGGGGGACATAGAAACATAATCTAGTACCAGTGCAAATTAGACACAGACTTCTAAAGTGAATTCAAAATAACAAAACTTATGAAGAAGCTTGTTGCTCTAAAAGCTTTAAATTTTGTGCCCAGAAGAGCAAGCAACCTTTGGATATTTCGATATTAGTTGAAATGGAAAAGATCACTGGCTCCCCTGAGATCACTACAGTAACTTTTGCAAGAAAGTGGAATAAGGGAAGAAGCAACATTCCTACTGCTGATTCTTCTTCCAACCAGACTCAATAGGAAGAATCACTGGCCCAATGACTGGGGAATAGCCTGCTTAATGTTATTTTCACTCAATGTTTGCCTTCAATTCCCTCTTCCATGAGTATTTAATTGCCTATTTTATATTTTCATTATACAATCCAAGTTTAAACAAACAACCTATTTTCTATCTCTGGAAGTAATAACAATGAATTGCCCCCAAGAGTTTTTTTATTTAAAAGGTCACTTCAGTTTTATAAAAACTCAGAAAAAAAAAAAAAAAGGCTGCAATAAATACTCTACATAGTGCTCTCTAACGCCCCCAAACATGTTTTTAAAATACTGATCCATGTTACTATTTTATGACAAAGTATTTTTTGAAAGAGTGTGGGACTGTAGGAAGAATCGGTATTTTTCAAGGATGGCAGAAATTCAGAGATTGGATATGGTCTTTTTTTTTTTCAGAGTAGCCTTTTTTAATATACTCATTCCTAAGCTTTTCCCAGAAAAGGTTTAAAGCAACTATAATTACTTAATAAACAGTGACTTTTTCGTGATTATTTCTCAAAGGTGATGTGGAGAGAGTAGAAACTGCTTTGCTAAAAAAAAGAAAAAAAAAAAAAAGAAAAAACTTTAAACTGGAAGCGGTTCCCGAAATAATTTTAGTTTGTTGATTGTCCACAGATTGGTTGGTTTTTAAGCTTTTGAAATCTAGGCTATCTCTTAAAATCTACACTTTACCCGTTTCTTTTAGAATCGAATGAAACCAGCCTCTTCCAGGCACAGGAGACTCCTAGACGTGCTGGTGGCCTTCGGCCGGTGTCTGAGCAACACACCGATCCTGATCTCGCAACGCAAAGTCAGACCGAGCGCCGCAAAGAAGTTGTAGGGCTGCGAGATGCTCCAGCTCTGCCCTCCGAGAAACGCACTTCAGCGTTAAACCCCAGGGTTCCTCTCAGGCGGAGCAGTGAGCATGGAGAGTCGGGTCTGGGGCAGAGCCCTCGCCAGACAAATGGGGCTGGATCTGTGGCTTTGTAGCTCAGAGCCAGGGTAATATTTCAAAAGCAAGCAATAAAAGTCTTGGGCGAATCAAGTGTTCCTCTGGCTGGTTGGAGAAGACATTTGAAGCTTCTTATTGTGCTCTAAATAGCCCTGCAAACGGTAAACTAGCAAGCACAGTAAACTAGCAAGAGCGTTAGCCCTCTTCTACCTTCCTTTGAGGGTCGTGTTCCTCGGTTAATATGTAGATTTCACCATTCCTGACTGCCCGTAATTCAGGGAAACGCAGTAATTTGATTACAAGAAAAGGTCAGCCTCCCTCGCTCAACTCTTAGACCGGTTTTTAGAATTCTTCCTCGGAGGCAGGGGCTCAACTCACACTCTCATGCATACTGGCCGCGGGAGAGAAGCGTGGGAGGCCCACTGCGCGCCCGCGGGGAAAGGGTTTAACTACCAGGTCTAATAACTACCCCCACCCACCCCCATCTCCTGCCTCCGGGCCGGCAGCCAAACAGACTGCAGAGTCTGCACTGCTTGCATTTAACCCCAGAATTACCCCTATCTCCATCAGCCTCCACCCCAGCCCAAGTCATCAGCAGGAAAAAGTTATCCTGGTGAAAGTAAATGTGATGGGATTTTAGCTCCTATTACACGTTAACACTGTCAAGAGTAAACCTTATCTCACGGCACAGCTGTAAGGATCTGGGGGAGAAGGCCTCTGAAAAGATCAGATTTACAACTGCTCTCTCGATAAATGTTAAGGTCTGAAAACAAAATTAAAAGTTGACGTATACTGGCTCAGCAATCTTGAACAGTTTAAGTTAGAAATCTCTCAATTGCCATGGAGACCCCTAAGAGGCAAGCACACCAAATCACTGAATAGTACTCCAATTTTCCTTTTTTCCCCCTTTTAACATATAGACCTCCTAAAAAACAGCCACCCCACCTTTCCCTAGAGTCGCAAGTGGTTGGGACAAGTATCTAACACACACACTAACTGCTTTCTGACAACTTCTACACAGATCACATAGTGAAAAGGTGGAACTACACCGGGTCAGAACAGTTTAAATTTTTTTGCAAATGATAAAATAACTCTCAGCTTCTGGATGTACTATCTAGCACAGGTTCCCACTCTTGAAAAGCAGTTTGGCCACTTGTCCTCACCACCCCCGACTATCAAACAGCCTAGAATAGGGCTTGCATACTGGAGGTTAAAAACAAGTCACAAAGGTAACACCTCCTCTTCCTGCCTAGTCCTCCAACCACCCTATACCTCCTGGCCCATGCATATACACACACTCAGCCTCCGTGACGGCCTGAATTGTATGGGGGAGGGGGAGGGCGCAAGAATTGGGCTGAATCTACCACCATATGCTCAGCCGCAGATCAATAGAACAAAGGTAAAACTAATCACACAGCACCCCCATGGCCTTTCTAACTTAATTCCACATCTCTCTCTACATTGTGAATTGGGCCAGATTTCTGTCTGCTTTCATTGAGATGTGCTGTCACCAAACTTAATATGATAGGGATCCTAGCCTAGAATGTAAGCTGCCGTCAGGAAAAAAAAAAAAAAAGACATTCTCTTCTCTGTTAAAGCAGGGTATGGCTCTGACCAAACAGGTACTGATAAACGTAAAAATCAATTAAACCGGGCACATGCAAATCAACAGAGCCAAATGCCCAAAGTTGGAAAATGACTAATCGAAAAGTTATTGATTGTTCTAACTGATGTCCTTCCCTGATTACTTAGCACTTTTACAGGTTACAGATGAACTGTGGCTTTCAAACATGGAAAAGGTGACATGAACTGGCACAAGAGCTCTCATGGTACAATGGGTAAAACATACCAGAGTCTTACAATCCAATCATTGGACAAAATTTCCAAAATTGACTTTGGGAAGCTAAATGATGTATTTTGATAGAAAGCTGGGCTGTTTAAAGGTAGGGCTGAACATCTTTCAACCCTAAAAGATGACTCTTGATAAATAGCACCTTACAATAATCAAAATCTTTTTACTACATATTTTCAAAGAAGCCACAGTGAATAACACATTAGTCTGAGATTTATACTATATTCACTTTTAGGCAGCATCTATTGTAATGTGTTCAGAATGTGATTGAAAAAGAAATGTAAACTCAGTGGAATGAAAAAGAGACTTAGCTTTAATTGAAAAAGACAAACTAAGTGAATCATGAGTATATGAAATCTAGCCTATGCCACTTTTATCACCCATATATGACACTTAATCTGAAATTTATGAGAGACAACTAAACTGTGTTTCAAATCACCAGGAGCTTTTCCTACTCTGTTGTGTCTACCTTCTTTCTAGTAATACTTTAATGCTGGTAACAGGAGCAATAAGCCCATTTGCAAATTTTTCATATAATGCTAATTTTTTAATATGTTTAGATTCTTGTTTTTGAAGAAAACCAATGATAATTTGGATTGGGTAGCTATAAAAACTGTACATAGTATCAAGAGCCTTATATAGTAATGAGACGAAAATACTTTCAATGGACAGCCATGCCAAAAGATCTCCTCCCAAGAAAAAGCAGGACATTATATACTTAAAATAGGCAAATAATTTTCCTAACATCACATCTTAATTCATCTATATTATTTAGCCCATACAAAAAACTCTGTAAACCTCTAGTCCCTTAATTTACATATATTCCTATTTCTAGAAAAGAATATCTTGGAGGTACAATAGATTTCATTTTGAGATTAAATGTTCTCATATCAACTTTATGCTCTTTAGTGATTGCTGCCCAAACGGAGCAGGCTTGTTCTTGCTCCATAGGAAAATCCAGGTGCTAAAGAGGTAGGTGACTATTGGTGACTCAGTAGGTGGCACTCTTCCCTTTACATACTCAGCCAATGTCCCAGAAGGAAGTTATGGGACACTAGATACACCATAAATAATTCTCATAGGAAAAATAAAACCAAAATGTTGACCAAATTATAAATGGAACTTTGGAAAGGTGGAAATTAAACCGTAATATACTCGGCATTGAAAAAATTCTGCCTCTATTTCAAATAAATTGCACTCTTCACCTAGTGCCCCTACAAGAATCCCTTTAGGGGACTGATTATATACCCTAAATAATATTGTGTGAAAAAAATATTCACACATTATAATCGATGTGTGAAGATAATCAAAGTCCCCTAAACATACTGATTATCTTCACACATAATGTGTGGGAAAAAATTTTTTAATGTTCTAAAAATTCCCAGTAGGGAAAATGTGGTATTTCTAATCAAGAGTGCCATGTGAACAAAACCTCAAGGTCACTTATTTATTGTTTGTTTGGTTTGGTTTGATTTTTCAGAGCACTAACAATCACTATTTTCTTCTTTTAACAATGGTTTCATTTGCTAATTTAGTAAACAGAAAATAACATCTTCTTAGAGCTTTCCTTTTAAAATCTGTTGTCCTAAAACAAATGAATGAGGATGAATGAGAAGATCTGATTGCAAGCCACTAACAAACCATTATTTAAAGGGCGATTAAACAAATGAAGGAGGTTGGAGGGAAGTGGTTCTAGTTCCTCTTACTTTCTTGCCTGCCTAGAGAAAAAAAAAAAATCACATAAATCAAGATTATTCTTGCTGCTAGTCCTAGTCAAAATATTTGGATGTGAGAGAAGATTAAATGGACAAGATTTGGGATTGTCCTTTGATTTCAATTATCCAGGCTAAACCTGTTCTTCCATTGTTGTAGAAAAGAAAAAAATCAAAGGTTGCCTGTAATGCATATGGCAGCTCAAAATTTGCTTTCAACAACGAAATTCTGTAAATCCTTTTCTGTTCATATAACCAAAAGAATAATCAACATTTTATAAAAAGCATAGGTCTTCAAGACTGACTCCACAGAAAATATAACTAAAAATCAAACTAGATAGCCACTTTTTCAATGGTATCTTTACACAACACATGTGAGTTAACAATAACAACCTCTTTTTTTTTTTTTTTTTTTTTACATTTCTATGGAATGGTTTTTATAGGGGAAGGAAAAAGGGAGAGGGAACAAATGTTGAAAGTATAGCATAGAACTGCCATAATCAGACAGAAAAATAAAGAGAAAGAAAAATAATAAATAAGAATGCACTTGAGTACCTATCCCTTTTAAGCAGGTGAAATTTCAAACAGTACATATGACATATAATGATTTAGATAATAGGCATATGGAACACTAACAGATACATCTAAGCAACATTATTTTAACAGTCATTATCTTTTGATTATATATGCTTCTTTCTAAAAACACAGGACTTTAAACCACTGAAAAGTTTAGTTCCTTATCTTCTCTACCTTAGAATTCTAGCATAGTACCATGCATTCTAAGAGCACTCAACTGTTAACTACAACACCATTACCAATATCTCCTCAGTTTCAAAGAAATATACTAAATAAGCCAGCAATATCTCTAATATTCAAACCAATATAAATACTTCTATGTTAGTTACTCTAAATCTAGTCATATACTATTACCCAATACACTTGAATTATGAAAAGAATCATGTACAATGCTAACAATATTTTTAGATGAAATACATGAAATAATTGCTGACAGCATCTATTTTTGAAGCCTTCTCTACCTCAAAAAAGATTTTAATTACAGTCAAACATAAAATGTTAGCAACTTTCCAAATAAGTGTTTTTAAAACCTGAAAAACACTGATTTGTTAAATTTCTTTAAATATAAATACGCCCCAACTCACTTCCATACTTCTTGAAAATATCCTCTGAAAATAAAATGTAATCCAAATTTCCAATTCCAAAAGTTTTAATTGTAACATTTTTTAATACTTCATGTGTGTTTTAATATGTGATTTGCTTTAATAATATAAAATAGTGCAAATGTCAATAAAATGACTTTAAAATAATTTCAGATGTTATGCTAGTATATTACCTGACTAAAGAGAGAAAGCAGAAATATATTGGATGTCAGCACTGGCAGACAATTTAAATATGTAATTTTGAGTTTTTAGTTAAATTACACAAATAAGGGCCACATGAAATACTTGTGATCTATGGGGATAAGAGAATAAAGGTTCTCATGACCTACATATCATATTATCTGTGATTTATGATTATGGATCCAAATAACAAACTGTACTATGGGAGGTCCCAAGCTTTAAAACATGCACCCAGAGGTCTATATGTTATTTCTTAAATTCAAAAATACAGACATAGAATATCCTGAAAATGGTTTCATCTATTTTTGGAATAATGATAAACATTTTTCTTCACTGGTTACTACAATAATATTCTGAACAAACAATTCCAGCATTGTAAAAACAAAAAATGTTAAGTGTAGTAAAACAAAATCAGTAGTCATGTGATGTAATAAAGCTGCCTGAAATCAGTCTTTAGACTTCTTTAACTATTTCCCTTAGTGGTACCCTTTAATGACAACAAGCATTTCTTAGAGTGAAAGACTATCCCACCACAAATGCATTCAACATACTGTACCATAATCATACAAACATAAGTCTACATTCATACACTTAGTTTTAATTTCCCTACCATATTAATAATGCCAAACACCAAAATTGAATGACAGAATATTAGGAGATTTGGACTCACATTGCTATAGGAGTAACTTATTATTTCAAATGTCACATTTTAGATGACATTGCTTTTTAAGAGTTAGAATAAGCAATCTGTAATCTAGTTATTCATGAACAATACTGAGAGATAAATATTTTATAGACATCTAAAACTAAAAATCAAAATTCAGTTTCCAGAATTCTTACGTACATAAGACAAAATAAATGATGGTTGAAATTCCAGAACATTAAGGTAGGTAAGATTTGTGCTACCTTAAAAACATATATTTTCTACCTTGTACAGAAATATAAATTTTTATTGGTTCTTAGTGAACATACACACCTCCATATCCAGTAAATTAATGAACTAGTAGTGGATTCATAATGCTACTGAAGAACCACGTTTTTAGCTCCTAAAACAAGTTCCTATAAATGGTAATGTAAAACTGAAAAAGGGAAGATAAGGGTACAAAGATGAAGTACTTTCATCGTGTCACACAGGAAGTAGAACTTTAACATATCCTTCCTTTTCTGCTTTAATATATTACTGAGGCTGGGGACAAGTGGCCATTCGAGAACCAGACCTTCTTCAAAAGTCTTAAACGTGAGTGAGCTGAATGTTTAAGAAAAACGAGAGTTTTAGAAATGACAAACTCTTTCACCCCATAACCCCTAACACCTGTGGCTCTGACAGCTCTTTGCATCTCTACATCCTCTACCTCCATTGGCCAGACCACCCAAGAACTACTTATTTGACTTCTGCTCCCTTCTGCCTGCTCACGCAGCATTCATTATCATTATCATTCTCTCTCCCTCTTCCACTCTTCCTCCCCCGCCCTTCTGTCACTCACACACACACACACACACACACACACCGTCTTCACAATGCACACAGAAACGTCCTGATCCCATTTGTGTAGATCACCAAAAAGGGCTTCGCCACCATCCCCGCACCAAATTTCAAGATACACGTCCACTCCCTTTCTGAGACAAAACAATCCCTCTTCTCTCCTCCCTGTGCCGACCCCACTGCCTAGAAGACGTGGGAAGCGCGGGGAGGGAGGATAAGGGCTCTGAATGCTACTGTCCCCACCGGCTCACCGTTCCCTCGCCCCCGCCCCAACAGCATTACCGCCGCCTTCCCGCTCTTTACCTGCCAACAGGTTCCTAATTTCCTCAGGGAGGGGGTAGGGAGAGGAGGTGCTGCTGGGGTTGGGCATGTTAGGGAGCGCAGGGCGTGCGGGGAAAGGACCTGCGCTGAAAAGGTGACCGACGGGGTGGAGCTGCGGCTGCGACCTAGACTCAGGCTAGCGGCCCGGATAAGAAAAGCGGGGCTACGAGTCGGGACACTGCCGGGCCGGGGCTCACAACAAGGAAGTCACTGAATCTCCAGCGAGCTGCAGCTGGACTGTCGGCCCAGCCCCGCCCAGACGGCCGGGGCGGGGAGATGGGTGGGAAGGGACACGAAGGGCCTGAGGGGTCCAACTGCGCATGTGTATTCCTCGGTTTTCCCGGCCCCAGAAGAAAGAACCTGTGGGCAAGCCACGCCCACCGCTACGCCGGGAAGCAGGAGGAGGAGCCACTGGTGGGAAGGGGGCGGACTGAGGCTGCGTCACCTGATGCTGCGTCACCTGATCCAGCGGCCGAAGCGCCTTACAGCCATTTTTGGTACTGGTGCCATCACAACTGCTGATCGTTTCTCCAGGATTCCAGAAAATAATGTGTCCGTGACACAGAGTGTATAGAAGTTTTGCGATTACGCCTTCTGCGTAACAGTCAGTCCCACCGCAGTTTAACCCACAAGGATTTTTCTCTTGTCCTGGACTATTATGGCCTTCTTTGTCCGATTGAACGGAGGTACCGAAGTCTCATCTTCCGCCAGTCGTCCGGGACAAGCCAGTCTGGAGCCGCTCCGGAGCGCGCGTTGTGATTGGCTCTTACATTACTTTTCTACCTAATTCATATCCTTGGGGTGACAAATTTTCCCCACTACAAGGAAGAATGGGAATTTCTAAGCACCGTCCTTTGGCAGGAAAAAACAAACGAAACAAAAAAACAAGGCAGAATAGACATTGGCACCACTGTCCATCTACAAGCATCAAAAATAAAATTGCTGGTGGTGGTTAGTAGAATAAAATTATAAAATCTGCTCACTCCAACTTGACCATTTAGTCAACAAATACTTATTGTCTTCTATCTGTAAAGCGTCTTAAAAGTTTTCTCTTTAAAAAAAGTGGCTTCTTTAAAACCTTTAACAGGCATACATCTTTGTGCTTCCCAGATATTGCATTTTTTAACAAATTGAAGATTTGTGGCAACCAGGCCTGCATCAAGCAAATCTATGGGCGCCATTTTTCCAAAAGCATGTGCTCACTTCATGTCTCTGTCACATTTTGGTGATTCTCACAATATTTCAAACTTTTTCATTATTATTATATATGTTATGGTGATCTTTGAAGTTACTATTATAATTACTTTGGGACATCACAAACAGCACCCATATAAGACAGCGACTGTAATCCATAAATGTGTGTGTTCTGACTGCTCTACCAACCCTATACCTTCCTCCATATCTCTCCCTCTCTTGGGCCTCCGCATTCCTTGAGACACAACAATATTGACATTAAGCCAATTAATAACCCTACAATGGCCTCTTGAGTGTTCCAGTAAAAGAATCACTTTACTTTAAATCAAAAGCTTACTTTAAATCAAAAGCTAGAAATGATTAAGCTTAGTGAGGAAGGCATATTGAAAGCCGAGACAGACCAAAAGCTAGGGCTCTTGCACCAAACAGCCAGGTAGTGAACGCAAAGGAAAAGTCCTTGAAGGAAAGTAAAAATGCTACTCCAGTGAACACACGAATGATAAGAAAGCGAAGGAGCCTTATTGCTGGTAAAGAACGTTTTTATGTTCTGGATAGAAGATCAAAGCAGACATAACATTCCCTTAAGCCAACGCCTAATCGAGTGCAAGGCCCTAACTCTCTTCAAGTCTACGAAGGCTGAGAGGTAAGGAAGCTGCAGAAGAAAAGTTGGAAGTTAGCAGAGGTTGGTTCATGATGTTTATGGAAATAAGCCATCTTCAGAGCATAAAAATGTAAGCTGAAGCAGCAAATGCTGGTGAAGAAGCTGCAGCAAGTTGTCAAAAAGATCTAGCTAAGGCCAGGCGCAGTGGCTCATGCCTGTAATCCCAGCACTTTGGGAGGATGAGGCGGGCGGATCACGAGGTCAGGAGACTGAGACCATCCTGGCTAACACGGTGAAACCCCTTCTCTTCTATTAAAAAAAACCAAACAAACAAAAAAAATTAGCCGGGTGTGGTGGCAGGCGCCTGTAGTCCCAGCTACTCGGGAGGCTGAGGCAGGAGAATGGCATGAACCCGGGAGGCAGAGCTTGCAGTGAGCCAAGATTGTGCCACTATACTCCAGCCTGGGCAACAGAGCGAGACTCCATCTCAAAAAAAAAAAAAAAAATCTAGCGAAGATATCTGATGAAGGTGGCTATACTAAACAAAGAGTTTCAGTGTAGATGAAATAACACTTATTGGAAAACAATGCCATCTAGGACTTTCGTAGCTAGAGAGTAGAAGTCAATGCCTGGCTTCAAAGCTTCAAAGGACAGGCTGATTCTCTTCTTAGGAACTATTTCAGCTGCTGACTTTAAGTTGAAGCCAATGCTCATTTACCGTTCTGAAAATCCTAGGGCCCTTAAAGATTATGATAAATCTACTCTGCCTGTGCTCTGTAAGTAGAACAACAAAGCCTGGATGACAGCACATCTCTTTACAGAATGATTTACTGAGTATTTTAAGCCCACTGTTGAGATCTACTGCTCAGAAAAAAAGATGCCTTTCAAAATATTGCTGCTTGTTGACAATGCACCTGGTCACCCAAGAGCTCTGATGGAGATATACAAGAAGATTAATGTTTTCATGCCTGCTAGTACCACATCCATTCTGCTGCCCATGGATCAAAGAGTAGTTTCAACTTTCAAGTCTTATTTAAAAAATACATTTCATGGCTGGCCATGGTGGGTTACACCTGTAATCCCAGCACTTTGGGAGGCTGAGGCAGGAGGATCACTTGAGGCCAAGAGTTCAAGACCAGCCTGGGCAAAATAGCGGCACCCCATCTCTACAAAAAAAAAAAAAAAAATAGAATAATTAGCCAGGTGTGGTGGTATGTGCCTGTAGTCCTAGCTACTCATGAAGGTGAGATGTAAGGATCCCTTGGGCCCAGGAGTTCAAGATTACAGGGAGGTATGACTGTGCCAGTGAACTCTAGCTTGGGCCACAAATGAGACCCTATCTTAAAAAAAATATATATATATATATATATGTCTATAGCTGCCATAGATAGTCATTTATCTAATATATCTGGGAAAAGTAAATTGAAAACCTTCTGAAAAAGGTTCACCATTCTAGATGCAATTAAGAATATTCATGATTCATGGGAAGAGGTCAAAATGTCCAACATTAACAGGAGTTTGGAAGAAGTTGATTCCAACCCTCAGGGATGATTTTGAGGGGTTCAAGACCAGTGGAGGATGTGGTGGAAATAGCAAGAGAACTACAGTTAGAAGTGCAGCCTGCAGATGTGACTGAACTGCTGCAATCTCATGATAAAACGTGGAGGTATGAGGAGTTGCTTCTTATGAATGAGCAAAGAAAGTGGTTTATTGAGATGAAATCTACTCCAGTGAAGATGCTGTGAATACTGATGAAATAATAAGAAAGGATTTAGAATACTACATCAACTTAGTTGATAAAGCAGTGGTTGGAGAGGATCGACTCCAGTATTGAAAGAAGTTCTACTGTGGGTAAAATGCTAGCAAACAACATCACATGCCACAGAGAAATCGTTCATGAAAGGAAGAGTCTCTCAAGGCAGCAAATTTCATTTTTGTTTTATTTTAAGAAATTGCCACAGCCATCCCAGGCTTCAGCAATCACCACCCTGATCAGTCAGCAGCCATTCACATTGAGGCAAGACCCTCCACCAGAAAAAAAGATAACATGCTGAAGACTCAGATGATCATTATCATTTTTTAGCAATAAAGTTTTGGGGGTTTTTTTAGCGATGGAGGTCTCTCTATGTTTGCCCAGACTGTCCTGGAACTCCTGGGCTCAAAGGATCCTCCCACCTCAGCCTCCTGAGTGGCTTGGGACTACAAGAATGTACCGACATGCCCAGCTGCAATAAAGTATTTTTAAGTAGGTATGTTAGTTATTTTTCCAGACATAATGCTACTGCATACTTAATAAACTACAGTAAACATAATGCTTATATGCACTGGGAAACCAAAGTATTTGTGTGACTCACTTTACTGCAATAGTTGCTTTATTGGTTTGGTCTAGAACCTAACCTGCAAAATCTGTGAGGTATGCCTGTTTGTGTGTGTGTGTGTATACACTCATGTATTTATTACATATATGTACATATATACATAGTTATTACATTCAAGTGCCTCTTAACCATTAAAATCCCTCAAAACCTGGTGCGGAACCATCAAGGAAAATGAAGTCACTGAAATCCCTGAAGAACACAGAATAGAGGCTGAGGAGGAAGGCTTCAGACAGAAACTACCTAGGCAAAGCATTTAGTGAGTATACACTGTGTATTTCTCTTAGTGGAAATATCATTGACAACATGAGTCATTGAGATGCCCCCTGACACACCTTCCATCTCTGCTTGGCAAGGTACATTTTCAAAACCACGCAAATGTCAGCTTCTATATTAAGCCTTCACTTAGATTTCCCTTGGAAGAGATAGTGGCTCTTTCCTAGAAGTTACTATTATATCTTACATTGTGCCTGGGCTCCAGTCACAATATAAATTGTTTATTCCTTTCCCCTCCAACTTTCACTAGATTAAAACTATAGTTTTCATTAGAATCACAGAGAGAACATATTACATTGTGAATTCTCAAATCCCATCCCCAGAGATTCTGAGTCAGTCTTTTTAGGGTGGTGCCTGAGAATCTGCATGTTAAACACTCCTCAGCCGTAGCTCATGCCTGTAATCCTAGCACTTTGGGAGGCCGAGTGCGCCTGTAGTCCCAGCTATTCGGGAGGCTGAAGCAAGAGAATTGCTAGAACCTGGGAGGTGGAGAGATTGCAGTGAGCCAAGATCGCGCCACTGCACTCCAGCCTGGGCAACAGAGCGAGACCCTGTCACTGAAAAAAAAAAAAAATCCTCATAGGTGAATGCAAGACATCATGAAATTTCATTTTAAGAATCACTTTGCTACTTCCCAGCTCCTACAGGGCACAAAATTTGTTGCAACTTATCTTTCATCCTCAGCTGGAATCCTAAACCTAACACAGAATAACAACTGTATTAATAGTTCATCAAAAACACTTCAGACAGTCTAATAAAAAATTAGAAAGTCAAATGCAGTATGACATTTTTGTGTAATTCTCTGAGATAAAAGTAAACTAGTTATAAAAGGAAAAAATAGAGCATTTTCGAGTCTGTATCTTGCCTCTCAAAACAAACAAACAAAAAAAGACAAAACTTTACAGCTGAAGTAAAACATGCAAAAATAACGACAAAAAAAGACACCCCCGCAAACAAACCCATTCCCCAAAATGGAATCTGAAATTCCTACCCAGATTTTAAAATGTGATGAATTATAGAAAGAGCACTGAAAATTTGAATTGTTTTTGGTGGAGGTAAAAGTAAATAAATAGTCATTTTACAATATACGTCTTCCAACTTCAAAGAATTGAGAACTATTTATCTTAAGCTACAAAATTATCTTCCTTCCTAAAGAAGAAAACAACTATTTCATGGACATTTTATATTAGGGAGGATTCTTCCTCCCTCTACAGTTATCACACATATTTCTTTGTCTTGTCACATTTTTTATTAAATCAGGCTTCCAAATGTCCCAATCCTTTGTTTCCTTCTGATAGAACTGAACCTGTTTTTAAATTCCTGTGTCTCATTTATTTACTTATACTCCACTCATTCCACTAAGGAATTGAGGTGATTTGCTCTTGTATCAAATAGACAGCTTTCTGGAGTGGATCAAATGGACAGTGTCTACACTGCTCATTATGACAAGTCATTCTTGTTAGTGAGAGACAGGAAACTATTAAGATTACCTTAAAATATATAGCATCTCATAGTCCAAATAAAAAAAGGCAATAATAGAAAATGGACTTTGTGTGTGAAACATATTTCCCCTATTTAGGAAGACATCCTCAGACACAGGTCCATGATAGATTCACTTGGGCAATGCTTTGTATAGTCTATCATTTTTACTGTTTATTGTTAAAGTTATTGAAATTGATTATAAGATGGAAAGTGTAATAAAGAGAAGTTAGGAGAAATACATTCTTATTTCTCTTGTTTCCATAACAAAAACCAAGAAGTAAATCAAATCATACTTTACATTCTTTAAACTAGTCATATTAGGTTGAAAAAAAAGAATAAATGTAACTTTAAATCTCAACCTAAGAGAGGTAATGGCCTCCCTACCACTCTACAAAGGAGAGACTAGACTCTGATAAAATCTTATGATTTGTCTTCCCAAAAGTAGATCCTCCAGTTCAAAGATATATGTATATATCCCTATAACTGAAGCTAACTGCCTTTCTTATGTTCTTCAAAATTAGCTTAGGGGCACTGAATAAGTATTTTCCCACAGGCCTAGGTTTAAGAGAAGCTAAATGAGCACCGAAGAAAAATAGAAAGTAAGCCAAAACACAATTTACTTTTCTCAGCCTCTCTTATCTTCATTTTTATTTGGCTTTCATAGGCATGTGGAAGAAAGAGTATATTTATACTTAGGCATTATATTAGCTATCTATTGCTACATAACAAAATTAAGTAGCTTAAAACAAACAGTATCTCACAGTTTCTGGTGGTTAGGAATACATGAGCAGCTTAGCTAGATGACTCTGGCTCAGAGTCTCTCACAAGAACTGCAGTCACCTGAAGACTTGACCATGGCTAGAAAATCTGATTTGATGATGGCTCATCTACAGGACTGCTGACTAGAGTCCTCCATTCCTCTTTGTCTGTTAGAAAAAAGCCTCACTTGTTCACAACATGGACTTCTCCATAAGGCTGCATGAGTATCCTCATGATATGACAACTGGTTTCCCAAAGCAATTAATTCACAAGACAGAGCAACCAAGACAGAAGCTGCAATATCTTTATGACTTAATTTCAAAAGTGACATGACTTTACTCCTGCCATATTTAATTGGTAACACAGACCAAGCCTGCTGGAAAGAGGGAAGGGACTACAGAAGGTTGTGAATACTAGAGGTAGAGATCATTGGGGGCCACACTGGAAGCTGGTTATCATAGTCATCCCTCTGATGCCCAATGGTTCACATCCCTCCCACATGCAAAAATACACTGATCCCCTCCCAAAGCCACTTGCAAAGTCTCATCCCATTGTCGCATAGGCTCAAAGTCCAGAATCTCATCATTTAAATGAAGCTCATGTGTGGATGGTGCTCCTCTGGTTTAATTCCTTAAATACGGCTCTTTGAGGCCGGCGCAGTGGCTCACGCCTGTAATCCCAGCACTTTGGGAAGCCGAGGCAGGCGGATTACCTGAGGTCGGGAGTTCGAGACCAGCGTGACCAACATGGAGAAAGCTCGTCTCTATTAAAAATACAAAAAATTAGCCGGGTGTGGTGGCGTGCACTTATAATCCCAGCTAATCAGGAGGCTGAGGCAGGAGAATTGCCTGAACCTGGGAGCCGGAGGTTGTGGTGAGCCTAGATCGCGCCATTGCACTCCAACCTGGGCAACAAGAGCAAAACTCTGTCTCAAAAAAAAAAAAAAAAAAAAAAAAAAAAAAATATATATATATATATATATATATAGACAGCTTGTTGAGTACAGATATCTCAAACTAAAGATCTATGTAGTACGAAGACAAGTTATCTTGTCCCCACATATTCAACATATGATAGGAGACACTCATAGGATAACCACTACAGACATTCCTGTTCAAAGTGGTGGGGAGACTAGGAAGTATATACAAAGATCACTGGTCCGAAGCAATTCTGAAGCCCAACCAGGAAAATGTGGCAAGTTATTTGATTAGGAGACAGTTCTCTTCCCACCTGGAAATAACTTATCCTCGGCTCTTCGTTCTTCCCTCTGAGCCACCTGTCTTTTTCCATGAACGGTTGTGTAATTTTCTCAACCTGCTTCCTGACAATACAATTGAGGTGGGGGGGTGGGGTGGTCAAAAGATCTGTTTTCATTTTGTATTGTCACTGTCCCAATTCTCTATCAGTCAGAGTTCAAGAAGAAAATCAAAACTACTAGAATGAAGCTAGAGATGGAAAGAGATATAATATATGGCAATTTGTTACAAAGATTAAACCCTATCCAATTGTGAAAGCTGGTTAAACTGTCTCTTTATATAAGGCAGTTATCTTTACATCTGATGCTTGAGCTCAAAGTCCACAGAGCAGGGAATCAGAAAGGGAAGATGGAGGAACTTCATGACAAGCTGGTAACCAGAAGTATAAGCCATAGTTTATGAGCACAACCTGAAACCCAAGTTATCTCTCACTTGATGGTACGGATGTCCTTCAGAAGCCAGAGTCCCTCATTAAGGAGCTAAATGCACACACTTGACCAAGAGTCAGAGAAGTAGAAGGAAGATCCAATAGAAAATGAAGCAGTTGCAGGCTCAGCTGCTGATTTACACCAATGAAGTGAGCCAACCAGTAAGCAACCATACATGTGAACTACAAAATGACTGCTGCTTCATTTCTGCTCTCCAAATCTTACAAAAGAATATATTTTGTGGCCTAGCCTAACCAGAAACATGCAGAAAAGGGGATTCTAGTAAATTTAGGTCGACAGCCACCAACCATACACTTGTACTATCATAAATAAAATGTGGACTAAATAAATGAAACAACTAGGCTGGGTGCAGTGACTCAAGCCTGTAATCCCAGCACTTTGGGAAGCTAAGGTGGGTGGATCACCTGAGGCCGAGTTTGAGACCAGCCTGACCAATATGCTGAAACCCCGTTTCTATTAAAAATACAAAAATTAGCCAGGCATGGTGGCATGCGCCTGTAGTCCCAGCTACTTGGGAGGCTGAGACAGAATTGCTTGAACCTGGGAGGCGGAGGTTGCAGTGAGCTGAGATCGTGCCACTGCCCTCCAGCCTGGGTGACAGAGTAAAACTCCATCTCAAAAATAAATAAATAAACTAATAAAATAAATTAAGCAATTGAAATTGCATTTATTTTGCAGCCTAATCCATCTAAACAAAATGCAAAACCTATTGGCTCTCAAGTTATCTCGTAAGGGCTCTTTTAAGAATTTTTAGAAATAAAGATTTGTTTTCATTTTCTAAGTTATTATCCTTGTTTTCATTTGAAACTTCCATGATTAGTTGGTATAAGTTTATTATTGTGTGGCAGTCAACAAGGAAAAATATTCTCACTGGAATTCATATGAAGTCATTTACTCTGAAAAGATGTGACATAGAACCCAACCAGAACCAAAGGTACTGATAGATGCAATTCACAATTTGAGTTTTTAGTTCATAATTGTTATTAATCTTATTAGGATAATTTACTAAGTAAGCAAGATTTGCTGTCCATCTCATTCACATACACACAAACATACACAGTCATGCATCACTTAACAACAGGGACATATTCTGAGAAATGCATCATTAGGTGATTTTGTCATTGTGTATGTCTGTGTCATCATAGAGTGTATTTACACAAACCTAGATCTATAGCCTGCTACACATCTAGCTAGTTGGTATAGCTTATTGCTCCTAGGCTATAAATCTGCACAGCATGTTAATGTACTGAATACTATGGGCATTGTAACACAATGGTATTTGTGTATCTAAACATAGAAAAGGTACAGTCAAAATACAGTATTATAATCTCATGGGACCATTGTCATATACATGGTCCATCGTTGACCAGCGTCGTTATGTGGCACACGACTGTACTCAGGCACTTTGCTGCCCTGGTCAATCATTTTAAGAATAAACAATTTAATATGAACTAGAGTTGAGTAATTAACATAATGCTGTACGTCTTTAGGGTTCTACAAATTAGGAATAAGGTGAGAGAACTAACCATCCCATTCCAGACTTGTCAGAGGCTACCTGGTTCCCTGCCCAGGTAGCAGCCCTCTTCTCCCTTTAACTGAATTGATTTCCTTTATCTAAGATTCTCAGTGCTCAGGGACCTAACCATCAGAAGGGTCAGCTTTCATGATAATCTGGCTCTGATCTTATATCCTAGCTCTAGTAACTGAGTTTCTCCTGCCTGGTTCGTAGACCAAGTCCTTACTGTACTTACTTTTAATAAAGAGACATATTTGTCTTGATTACATCTAGGTCTCTTGGACTCTGGCTCTGCCTTACTCTTAGTCTTAATTTATAGGCTGCTGTTACCACCTGGATCTCCAGAGAAGAGATGGGCCCAAATCCCATTCTTGCCTTCTATTACTTATCGGGCTTAGTCCCCAAAGTGTATGTGCACTAGGAACACGCCAAGAAAATTCTCATTCTTCATTACTACCTAAAATTTAATGCAGAATCCCTTCTCTTTATGTGAATTGTTTTACTACTCCTCGATGGTTTGATGAAGTTACCTTGAACTGTGAGCAGGTACATTAAAAGATAAAAACTTTTGATTCTCTCCCTTTAATTCTTATCACCAAAATCTCTACTTTCTACCTCAGAGGCCCAATTGAGTGATCCTAAATATATCATTTTTATTCTTGGTTCATAACAGAGTCAGGGAAAGTTGTCCTTGAGCTTTCTTAAGGGGGAAAATGCAGGGTCACTGATACAACTTAATTTTCCCCAATCCACCCTATTGCTAAAGATGACCCTTCCTGCACTCCTTGAAATTTTACCAATTAGAGAGAGAGTGGATGGGTAACTATCTTCCTTTGTACTTTGATCTAGGTTGGTTTGAGAAATCATGTTTAATGATTTAGTACCTGGATTTAATGGTTTAATACCTGGATTAAGCATATTATGGCTTTGGATGAAAGATAATTGAGACAGTATTTTGGAATTTAAAACATTATAAGGGAAAGCAGGCTGCATCAGCCTTCCAAATAATGGTTTCAAGACTAGCAGTGTAAAGCAAGCAAGATGTTCATGGTCATATGTTATGCTGTGTGCCCTGCTCTCTCTTTAGGATAGCACTGATCCCCACAAAATCCTTATCAACATTTAATGAAAAGACAGTCTCCTAGAAGAATGAAACTGAAGAACATAGCTGCCTTATTAATTAAACTTTGGCAGATTCGCACTTGGCCTCTGAATCATGATTTATTCTATATGAACTATTTACTGAATTGTTGTACCATTGCCCATATGAATTATTTTGTTACAGGAATTTTGTTTTTGTTATTGTAGCTATTTAAACAACATTAATTTAGATGAAACATGATTTTCTAAATATACTCCTAGAAATCATTTTATAGCTAAAGAATAAAAAATACCCCCACTTGCAGTGAGCCAAGCTTGTGCCATTGCACTCCAGCCTGGGCAACAGAGCAAGAATCCGTCTTGGAAAAAAAAAAACTAGGTTGGCAAAGATTCTAGAACATTAAATAATTAAAAACAGGTCTGGATTTCTTTCTATATGTAAAGACAAAATAGTAAATTGTAACCAGAGTCCTTCCTATTATTATAGTACATCTATTCTCACTAGGCAATTTTAAAATACCAAGCTGTCTTCAGCAATAGTAATTCGGTGGGTTTGTGCTTAATATATTCATGAAGGGCTTTGATGGATTTGATAACCATAAGCAGCTGTTAACATTAAATTGCCATTTAATTTTTTTCAGTGACTTTCAAAGTTGTCAATATTAAACAGTAGTGTCTTACAAATGACTAAGACCAATATGAGTATGATTAAATAAGATTTAGGCTGGTCAAGGTGGCTTATGCCTGTAATCCCAGCATTTTGGGAGGCTGAGGTGGGCAGATCACTTGAGGTCAGGAGTTCAAGACCAGACTAGCCAACATGGCAAAACCCCGTCTCTACTAAAAATACAAACATTTGCTGGGCATGGTGGCACATGCCTGTAATCCCAGCTACTCAGGAGGCTGAGACATGAGAATTGCTTGAACCTGGGAGGTGGAGGTTGCAATGAACCAAGATTGCACCACTGCACACCAGCCTGGGCAACAGAGCAAGACTCTGTCTCAAAAAAAAAAAAAAAAAAAAGATTTAAAAGGCACTCAAAATTCTCCCTTTTTCTATAGTGTCCCACTACTAGGCAAAAGAAAAACACACACATGCCTACATACATTTTTACAGGACTTTAAGTACTGTCTTGTATATCTGCTCACAATTTGCATGGCATATTACAATACTTAGAAATTATTGTATCCCTACCCCCATTTCAACCCCATTTAATTTTTATACTTTTTCCCTATATTCATCCATCAAATCCATGTTTAATTTAATTTCATAATACTAAACAATTTTTTACCCTCATCCCTAATAGCATAATTTTAAGATATTTTATTTAAATAATTCAGATATCAACTCTTCCCCTTTCAGTTCTTCTTTGTTTAATGACTACTTTAGTGTGGTTTTATGTACTGAAATTTGGTAAACAAAGAAAGTCAGCACTGTTGACATCTACCCAGTCTTTACAATTTGTGGGCTGCCACAGACATGTCTACGGGACAAGAAAAGACATCAAGAATTATGTAATTTACCATTGATGTGCTTTGCTTCCTTCAGTCCATTTGTTCAACATTCTAAAGGCACATTGCAGTGTAATGAGAAACTAGCTTCCTCCTTGTTTTAGTTCTTTGCTTTGACCCTAAAACCATGTTATCACTTCAAATATGATGCCTCCCCCAGTAACCTATATATATGAGAAAAAAATCACTGACAATTCCAATTCCTCTCCAGCCAGCTTGCTTTATATTTCTATAAGCATTTGCTTTTATTTTTTAAATAGCTACCTTATTTTTTTCAGAGGTAAAAAATTATTTTTATATTTTATGCAATGCTATGAAAACATAATTTTTAAAATCTAGAAAAATTACCTAACTTGCTAGAGCACAAAGGACTTCCTGAAGTATCCCCAAATTATCTGCTTTGTTTTTATTGTAATTGACTGCTACACATTAGAAGAGGATTTTCTTTCTTTTCTTTCTTCTTTTCCATTTCTCTCACTTTCTTTCTTTCTTTCTTTTTCTTTCTTTCTTTCTTTCTTTCTTTTCTTTTCTTTCTTTCTCTCTCTCTCTCTCTTTTGGATCTTGCTCTGTTGCTCAGGCTGGAATACAGTCGTAAAATCATGGTTCACTGCAGCCTTGGCCTCCAGGCTCAAGGGAGCCTCCGACCTCAGCCTCCTGAGTAGCTGGGACTGCAGGGATGCATCACTATGCCAGGCTTTTTTTTTTTTCTTTTTTTAATAGAGACAGGTTTTCACCATGTTGCCCAGGCTTGTCTTGAACTCCTAAGCTCAAGTAATCCACCTACCTTAGCCTCCCAAAGTGTTGGGATTACTGGTGTTAACCACTGGTAATCACTTGAGTCCAGGAGTTCAAGACAAGCCTGGGCAACACAATGAGACCAACATAATGAGACCTCTACAAAAAATTTAAAAATTATTCGAGCATGGTGGCACATGCTTGTTGTCCCTGCTACTCAGGAGGCTCAGGTGGGAGGACTGCTTGAGCCCAGAAGGTTGAGCCTGCAGTGAGCTGTGATTGCGCCACTGCACTTCAGCCTGGGAGACACAGTGAGACTGTTGCCAAAAAAAAAAAAAAAAGAGAGAGAAAGAGAAGATGGACCTGAATTAATAGAAAACATTTCCCATTTTCATTTTCATATATAATTTCTTAACTGAAAAAATTAAAAGCTAATATTAAAAAACAATAAATTTGACATATGAAGTACTGATAAGTCTTCAAATTTCATGCATTCAAATATATTCACATTCTTGATTTGTAATAATTAGAATCAGTAGCAGTGTTACCCAAAGTGTAGTCTACTGACAGGTGCCAATCCACAAACTATTTGTTACCAGTACATGAAAAGATGAGTGTAGAAAGCCAGAATATTCAGAAATGATTTATAACAATTTGACACAGTTTCAGCATTTCTTATTGTATTTTATAAATGTGTCAGCATAGATTAGAAACTTAACAAAAAATAAATGGTCCTTCATCAAAGATAGCTTGAGAAGCCCTGGTATAAATTACCAAGATCAACTAAACAAAACTTAGTTAAGCTAATAGTTTTAAACTCTTTTCCTACTAAATTATGTTTTTAAAGTCAGAAACACAATGACTCTTATGACTATAAAATCAAATTGAATATAATAAATTGTCACTTTTTTTTACAACGCTATGATTAGTAATATAATTCCTAGATATGAAAACAAAGTCTGCATCTTCTTCTCATATGTATCCCTAACACCAAGCACATTCATAAATTAAGTTCTCAGTAAAAATGTATTCAATTAATGTCACAGTAATGTAGACTGGTCATGATGATTAAGTAAATCAAATCTTTGCCATTCAATTCTATCATAGAATGACTTCAAGTTCCATCTCTTCCTTGTGCCCTTTCCTCCATTTTTTTGGGAATGTCTATGAGTGCTACATGAACAGAGCATGAAAGTTAAGCTGCCAACTTTCTGCCTAGATCTTTGCATATACCTGGCATATAATAGTTGTTAAGTAATTGTTAAATGTATGATGAAGTAATGTTATCTAGCAGTACAAAAACTATAAGTGAAAGATAAGATTATGAAAAAGGAAAATCTAAGATCTCTACTGCATCAGTGATTGCCACAAAAATTAAGCATAACAAACTATCTCAAAATTCACTGATTTAAAAGAACAATAATTAATTTGTAGAGATCCATGGATTGGCCAAGGTTAACTGATTCAGGCCAGGCTCAGCTAAGGCAACTCAGCTCTATTCCACATGACTCTTGTCTTGGGCATGTTCTTCTCATGGCAATAACAGAAGTACAAGAGAGCAGGCCCAATCATACGAGCACTTTCTAAGCCTTCAATTATGTCACAACTACCAACATCTCACAGGCCAAAGCAAGACATAGGGTCAATTCCAGAGCCAAGGGGTGGGGATAGAACTTAACCATTCTGGGAACGCACTGCAAAATTGCTGGAAAGGGTATGAATCTATAATCCTATTTCTTGGTAGGGAGTGAAGAGTTGGAACAATAATCCAGTCTGTCACACTGCAGTAGGCATGAAAATATGACAAAGATGTCCACATCCAAATTCCCAGAACCTGTGAATATGTGTTCTTACATAGCAAAAGGGACTTTGTAGAGATGATTAAATTAAGGCTTTTGAGAGAGGAAAACTATCCTGGATTATCCAGGTGGGCCCAATGTAATCTCAAGGGTCTTTATAAGATGGAGGAAGGAGGGTCAGCGTCAAAGAAAGAGATGTGATGACAGAGACATAGAGAGCGTTTATGATGCTATGCTGCTGGCTCTGAAGATGGAGGAAGAGGCCACAAGCCAAGGAAGCCAGGTGGGCTTAAGAGCTAGAAAAGGCAAGAAAACAAATTATCACCTGGAGCCTCCAGAAGGAATGAAGTCCTAATAACAACTTGATTTTAGCCCAGTGAAAAACATTTCAAACTTCTGATTTCCAGAACCATAAGATAATACATTTGTGCTGTTTCAGTCCACTAGGTTTGTGGTAATTTGTTACAGCAGCAATAGGAAACCAAAATACATACCTACAAAATCTATAAACTGTATAAGATTTCTAAGTAATCAATAGAACCATCATATGTAATTATACTACCAAATAAACACCATTTTAGTTGATAGGACTATTTGTAGAAAATATATTAAGGTTTATGACTTTAGTTTGCTTATTAATGTATGTAACTGTTAAGCAGTTTCTTCATTCATCAAACATATATTCCATCAACAAAATTACTGAGCCCATCAACCCTAAACTCTGGGCTTGACTAACGAATATAGCTTGACAACCTCATATTTACAAAGGCAGTAACTATGATACTCCAGCCTTGATGAACTTCCCTGAGTTTCTTCATATCTTCAAATTCATGCTGATCTGCCTTCCAATCTGCTTTTCAGAGATTACCATCCACTCACTGAACTTTTTAAAACCTAGTAGTCATATTTATCCCCTCACTGAAACTTTGAGGTCAGAGGGCATTATTTCTTTTGTGGTTAGTCTAGAAATCTCTAAATTTCTTCTTGATTGCCAAAAGGGTTTCATTTTTTCCTTATCTATGCTTAGAGTAAAATTTCTTAAAATTTCTCTAGATGGAATTCAGAAACATTCCAAGCAAAAAAATACACTTTTTAAAACTGAACTGTACAGGGCTTGCTTGGGAAACTTTAAAAAATTATGTCGTAGTTTTATAAAATGCGTAACAGCAAGCCAAGCTTCAGCCTTTGGGAAGGCTTAGCTTTTTAAAGAATACCCACGTTCATTCTGCCAAGTAGTTTTGAACTTTCGTTGCAAATTATTTTCAATTGTTTATTTTTAATAACAAGTGCCTTTGAATGCAGTGCCTATATTGTGCTGATTCTCTGGAAAAATTCTACTTAAGAGTTACCATCTGTCCAGTAAATGAAAGTTGTCCGGTTTAATCATAGTAATTCCTATTATTGCATCACACACTCGTGGAACCATCTTTTATTATTTCTACTACTCATGAAGTCTCATCTATAGGAACCTAATACTGGAGTTTTTCAATACTACATTTTCTGATGTTGTGGGGATTTGCTGCCCTTATGTGATTGCTTTAAGTAGCAACGAGTCATAAAGCCATCATAAAACTCAGATTAAGCAGCTGTTCTTACTGACAAGTTCAATAATTATTTGAAGACATGTAAATGAAGGTCTGCTCCTAAAATACGTCTTCTGATCAGCTTGAATCAGCTTGAGTACATCTTTTTTTCTTATTGCTTTAACATCTTTTCCATTTGTGGAAACATATTCAATTGCTTCTTTTTACTGATACACATGGTCATAAGACATGCAAAATATGAAGCATTTAATGTTTCTCTACAAATATTCAATCCTGTTTATTAAAACGGTATTGCCAACTTACATGGCAATGGGCTCCATTTAAGTAGCTAAGTACAGTACTAATTTTCAAGACAGGAAATTTTGGTCAACTCTTGATGTAAATGCAAGTTATTTCAATAAAGTCAGTAAGCCGTAACCTCTTTTTTTCCGGTGGAACTACTCAATTGACATTGTACTTCTCATTGAGTTTTATATATGAAAAATGAAAACTACAGACTAGAGACAAAATTCTGCCAAAGCTGCTATTATCTGGGTGGTGCACACATGTACACTAATTGTAAGAAGTTTTTTGTTTGTTTGTTTGTTTGTTTTGAGACGGAGTCTCGCTCTGTCGCCCAGGCTCAAGTGCAGTGGCACAATCTCGGCTCACTGCAAGCTCTGCCTCCCCAGTTCACGCCATTCTCCCACCTCAGCCTCCCACGTAGCTGGGACTACGGGTGCCCGCCACCACGCCTGGCTAATTTAGTTTTTGCATTTTTAGTAGAGACGAGGTTTCACCATGTTAGCCAGGATGGTCTTGATCTCCTGACCTCATGATCCACCCACCTCGGCCTCCCAAAGTGCTGGGATTACAGGCATGAGCCACCGCGCCCGGCCGTTTTTTTTTTTTTTTTTTTTAGACAGAGACTCACTCTGTCACCTGTGCAGTGTACAGTGGTGCCATCATGACTTACTGCAGCCTTGACCTCTTGGGCTCAAGCAATCTTCCCACCTCAGCCTCCCCAGTAGTTGGGACCACAGGTGCCCACCACCATACTTGGTTTTTTTAATTTTTTATTTTTTATATTTTTGTAGAGATGAGATCTCACTATGTTGCCCAGGCTGGTCTCAAACTCCTGGATTCAAGTGATTCTCCCATGTGAGCCTCCCAAAGTGTTGGAATTTCAGGCATGAGCCACCACACCTGGCTAAGAAATACTTTTATTTAGAAAAATACTGCAAAAACTAGTGTTGTGTATTTTGAAGCCACACTGAGATCCTCTCTAGAAATAAGTAAATTGGGGAAAAAAAGATTCCTCTCTGGGAATTATAACAAGACATCAACACATTAAAGGGTGACAGTAGATATATGCAGCCACGTAAAAGAAAGAGAATAGGCTGGGCACAGTGACTCGTGCCCGTAATCCCAGCACTTTGGGAGGCCAAATTGGGTGTATCACCTGAGGTCAGGAGTTCGAGACCAGCCTGGCCAAGATGGTGAAACCCCATCTCTACTAAAAATACAAAAATTAGCCAGGCATGGTGGCACATGCCTGTAATCCCAGCTACTCAGGAGGCTGAGGCAGGAGAATCACTTGAACCTGGGAGGCAGAGGTGGCAGTGAGCTGAGATTGCGCCACTGCACTCCAGCCTGGGCAGCAGAGTGAGACTTTGTCTCAAATAAATAAATAAATAAATGAGGCAGAATATCTGTCTCTTTTGTTTAGAAGACTTAGCTATAACCTTATGAAATATGGATACCTATAATCTCAGCCATGGGGTCAGCTCTAAAAGTACAGAAAAGAGAATTACACAGGCAAGTGTTGACATTGTTCATCCAAGCACTATTTAAGGAGTGACTGTTAGCCAGGAGCCTTTCCTTTAATGAAGAAAACAAGCTTGTTTATAAGCAGATGGGAATAATCCCATTGAGAAGAAGACATTTAAAATATTTAAGATATAGGAGAGAGAAGGGATAACTTATAGCATAGATTTCCTGAGAAGACAAGAAGTACTGGGATCCAAAGCATAGGTGAAGCTATTGACCTTGGGTAGGAAGAGAGATATTCCTTCTATTGTAACTTGAGGGAAGGATACCAAGATAAGTATGGACATAGGTGGTTTGGAGATTTGGTATTAAAAGTTGAGAGACCTCCCAACAGAAGGTTTCTATATACTCTGAGAAGTAGGCCATGAGATCATCTACTAAGTGTTAAGGTCAAGGGGAAAAAGAAGGTAGGAAAGAGGGGAAAGTGGAGGTTTGATTTTTTTAAATGTTTAATAAAGATTAGCCTAGCAGTAGTAATGTCTTCCTCTTCAACTAGCTTGTGGTTAACAGTCAATTAATTTGACTCAAGAAATCAGAAATGGGATATTTTTATACCAATATAAATAAAGGCAAAAGTGCTTATTATGTCACACAATAAAATGACTATTTATACACTATTTAAATGTCAATTTAGGCCCATTTGATCCAGAGTATAGTTTAACTCTGATGTTCCTTTGTTGATTTCCCAACTGGATAATCTGTTCATTACTGAGAGTGGGTTATTGAAGTCACCAATATAATTGTATTGCAGTCTATTCCTCCCTTTAGGTCTATTAATGTCTGCTTTATATACTTTGGTGTTTCTGTGTTGGGTGCACAGATGTTTATAATTGTTATATCCTCTTGCTGGATTGACCCCTTTATCATTATAGTGAACTTCTTTAACTCTTTTTAAAGTCTAAGTTGTAGTCTATTTTATCTAACTGTAGCTACTCCTGCTTTTTTTGGTTCCCATTTGCACGGACTATCTTTTTCCATCCTTTCATTTTTTAGTCTATGTGTGTCTTTATAGATGACGTGGGTCTCTTATAGGCAGCATATAGTTGAGTCTTATTTCTTTAGCCATTCAGCCACTCTGTCTTTTAATTGGATAATTTAGTCCCTTTACATAAATGTAATTATTGATAGATAATAGCTTACTACTACATTTTGTTACTTGTTTTCTGGTTGTTTTGTTAATGTCTCTCTTTCTTCCTTTCTTACTGTCTTTCTTAGTGGTTAAGTAATTTTCTGTGGTAGCATGTTTTATTTTTATTTACTATTTATTTATTTTTTGGAGACAGGTCTTGATCTGTCACCCAGGCTGGAGTGCAGTGGCACAATCTCAGCTTATTGCAGCCTTCACCTCCCAGGCTCAGGCGAGCCTCCTGCCTCAGCCTCCTAAGTAGCTAGGACCACAGGTGTGTGCCACCATGCCTGGCTGATTTTTGTATTTTTAGTAGAGACAGGGTTTCATCATATTGCCCAGGCTGGTCTCAAACTCCTGGGCTCAAGCAATCCACCTGCCTCGGCCTCCCAAAGTGCTGAAATTATAGGTGTGAGCCACCACATCCAGCCTCTGGTAGTATGTTTTAATTCATTGCTTTTTATTTTTAGTATATTTATTATAGGTTTTTTCTTTGTGGTTACCATGAAGCTGACAAAAACATCTTATACGTATAAGAAGTTATTTTAAACAAATGACAACTTATCTTTGATCACAGAGAAACCAACAAGTAAAGGAAAAACTAATTAACTCCACACTTTAACTTCATTCCCCTACGGACACATTTTTACTTTTTGTTGTCTCTATTTATGTATTTTCTATTGTCTATCTCTTAACAGGTTACTGTAGCTAGTATTGTTTTTGATAGATTTGTTATTTAGTCTTCATACTAGATTTATGAGTGGACTGCGTACCACAATTATAGTGTTAGAGTATTCTGAGTTTGTGTATTTTTTTACCAGTGGGTTTTATATCTTCAAATGTTTTCTTTTTGGATGTTAATTTTTTTCTTTCATATTAAAGAACTCCCTTTATTAGCATTTCTTGTAAGATGGGTCTGGGATGATAAGTTCCCTCAGCTTTTGTTTGTCTGGGAAAGGCTTTATTTCTCTTTTACGTTTGAAGGATAGCTTTGCTGGGTACAAAATTCTTACTTGGCATGTTTTTTTCTTTCAGCACTTTGAATATGTTGTCTCACTCCCTCCTGGCCTGTACAGTTTCTGTTAAGAAGTCTGTTACCAGATGAATTGGAGCTATTGTATTAGTCCATTTTCACACTGCTGATAAAGACATACAAGAGACTAAGAAGAAAAAGAGGTTTAGTTGGACTTACAGTTCCACATGGCTGGGGAGGCCTCAGAATCATGGCAAGAGGCGAAAGGCCCTTCTTACACGGTGGTGGCAAGAGAAAAAATGAGGAAGATGCAAAAGCGGAAACCCCTGATAAAACCATCAGATCTCATGAGACGTATTCACTACCATGAGAACAGTATGGGGGAAACCACCCCCATGATTCAAATTATCTCCCACCGGGTCCCTCCCATAACATGTGGGAATTATGGGAGTATAATTCAAGATGAGATTTGGGTAGGGCCACAGAGCCAAACCTTATCAGCTACTTTATATGTTATTTGCTTCTTTTCTCTTGCTGCTTTTAGGATCCTCTCTTTGTCCATGATTTTTGAGAATTTGATTATTAATTGCCTTTGGGTAATTTTGAGTTTTATCTGGTTGGTGATCACCGACCTTCCTATACCTGTATATTTATCTTTCCCAAGTTTGGGGAAGTTTCCTGTTATTTCTTTGAATAAGCTTTCTACCCCTTGCTTTTGCACAACTCTCTCTTGAATACCAGTAATTCTTAGATTGGCTCTATTGGGGTAATTTTATATATCTTATAGGCATTCTTCATTCCATTTCATAATTTTTTCTCCTCTGGCTGTGTATTTTCAAATAGCCTGTCTTTGAGCTCATTAATTCTTTCTTCTGGTTGATCCATTCTGCTGGATGAAGAGATCCAAGAGAGCCTCTAATCAATTTTTCAGTTCAGCAAACATATTTTTTCAGTTCTAGGATTTGTTTCCTTTTTTTTATCATTTCAATCTCTTTGTTAAATTTCTCTGATAAATTTCTTAGTTGCTTTTCTGTGTTATTTTGGAGATCACTGAGTTTCCTTAAAACTGCTATTTTGAATTCTTGATCAGAGAGCTCACCTATCTCTGTCTTGTTAGGGGTGATCACTGGCTCCTTGTTTTGTCCATTAGGAGAGGTCCTAGTTCTCTGTTTGCTATTGTTTCTTGTGGATGTACATCCATGTCTTCACACTGAAGAATTAGTTATCTATTCTAGTCTTCTCTGTCTGGCTTGTTTTGATTTTTATTGGGTATGTTTGCTTAGAGAATTCTTTGTAATATACCTGTTGAATACCTTTTTTGCTGCAACACTTCCTCCTTTTTGGCAGTATATGGCTCTTAAGCCCAGGTTTGCCTTGGTTCAAGCAAACTTTGAAGCAGTGCCTTTCACAGATGGAGGAGTCTCAAAGGGGATATCCTTGCAGTATGGAAAAACTGCCCAGTGGTTAATGCCTAGGTGATCCATGAAACATACCTCCTAGTGCTGCTGAACAGCCACTCTGATTTGATATCTCTTTTGGCCAAGATACAGAGTAGAGTTCCCCAGTCTGTGGACGCCAGTCCTGCCTCCTGCCTTTGTCTCCGACTGTCCTCATGAATTTCATCTGCCCCGTCCCGCCCCACCACCCCCCGCCCCCAGGCACTTGCAATGCTTTCCATGAATTGAAGCAGGTACAGGGAACCCAAGATGGTGGGAAAGCTGGTTGTCCACCTTGATCTAACTTTTTCCAGTGTAGTAACCATGAGTTGAGGGACATTTTCCATATGCTTCGTGCCTGGCAAATCGAGGGAAGGGCATCATGGATATAAAAGTCAAATTCTCTTAGTGTCTACATGGAGTTCTTCACTTCTGTGTGGCCCCAGGAACTGTCTTATCCTTATATTTCAGTTCTGGAATACAGATGGTAATAATCTCAGTGCTATATGTTTATTTTTAATTTATTTTATTTTATTTTTTGGAGACAGAGTCTCACTCAGTCACCCAGGTTGGAGTGCAGTGGCATGATCTCAGCTCACTGCAACCTCTGCCTCTCGGATTCAAGCGATTCTCATGCCTCAGCATCCCAAGTAGCTGGGATTACAGGTATGTGTCACCACTCCCAGCTAATTTTTTTGTATTTTTAGTACAGGGTTTCACCATGTTGGCCAGGCTGGTCTTGAACTCCTGGCCTCAAGTGACCTACCCCCTTGGCCTCCCAAAGTGCTGAGATTACAGGCATAAGCCACTGTGCTCAGCCTCAGTGTTATATATTTTAGCTTTCAGTAGAAGGAAGCGAAGTCACCTTGCTTCTGCTCACCGTTTTAGTGAAGTGACATCACCTACTCACATTCTCTTGAGGACAACTTGCACTAATTTGTATCTATTGTAATACATATATTTATTTTATTTCATTATAGAATGGTAAAAACAAGTAGTACAATTGGGATAAGAACTCAGGCCTCACTTTGCATTTTAACTGTATTGTAAAATATGTTTTTTTACTTACTATGATGTTTATTTTTGTTTTGCTTTTTATCTATGTTGTCCACAAAAAAGACACCAGGCATTTTAAATCAGATTTTAAATAAGTAGTGGTTCGTTCCCAAAGTGGACTCAATGAGCCTTAAATTTTGTGTATTTAGGCTGGATGCAGTGGCTCACACCTGTAATCCCAGCACTTTAGGAGGCCGAGGCGGGCAGATCAGTTGAGGCCAGGAATTCAAGACCAGCCTGGCCAACATGGTGAAACCCTGTCTCTACTAAAAACACAAAAAAAGTAGCCGGGGTGGTGGTGGGTGCCTGTAATCCCAGCTACTCAGGAGGCTGAGGCAGGAGAATCGCTTGAACCCGGGAGGTAGAAGTTGCAATGAGCCAAGATCACGCCATTGCACTCCAGCCTGGGTGACAAAATCTAAACTCGATCTCAAAAAAAAGAGGGCTCTCAAGCTGCCAGGGCTCTCACCTCCACTTGCATCTCTGGCCAGAAGCTAGCTACATGGCAACACTAGCTCGAAGGGGTCTGGGAAGTGTTTATTTGGATGGTCCCATGCCCAGCTAAAAATTCTATTTGCCTGGAAGAAGATCTTAGGGAATGATAAGAAGCCTGCCATAGAAGTCGAATATGTTTCTTCTTCCTGGATAACAGCAGAACATAAACAGAGCTATGCCAACACTAAGCTCTAAAATCCTACAAAAGTTATTTAAGATAAAAAGAAAACTTTCAGGGAATAGCTCTACCTTCTGTTTGCCACATGCTACTTGCACCTTGTTAATAGCTTGTATGTTACAAAGTCTATTCCTTTGTTTCTCTGTTTAGTTTGATAAAAACTTTCTTCACAGATTTAATTGTGGCATTTTCTGAATTGAGATTAGCAATCTGTTTCAAGCTCCATATAACGGGAAAATTAATTTACATCTGTTTTTTCATCTATGCTAAGCGTCTCAGAAGTGAGTTCGCAATATTAGAAAAACCAAAAAGTAATTGTCGTAAGAGAAAAATGTAATAGTTTTTCCTCACTGACTGCAAGGCTCCTGGCTGAGACCCCTACAACAAAAGACAGATTAAAAAGAGAAAAGCATATAAACGTATTCAACTTTTACATCAATTACATAAGAGCCTTCAGAAATGAACACCCAGGCTGGGCGATGTGGCTCAGGCCTGTAATCTCAGCATTTTGGGAAGCTGAGGCGGGTGGATCACTTGAGGCCAGAAGTTCAAGACCAGCCTGGCCAACATGGTGAAACCCCATCTCTACAAAAAATACAAAAAAAAAAAAAAAATTTAGCCGGGTGTGGTGACATGCATCTGTAGTCCCAGCTACTTGGGAGGTTGAGGCAGAGAACTGCTTAAACCCAGGAGGAAGAGGTTGCAGTAAACTGAGATTGTGCCACTGCACTCCAGCCTAGGCAACAGAGTGAGGCTCTGCCTCAAAAAAAAAAAAAAAAACACCCAAAGAAATCAGGAAATCTGTGTAATTTTATGGACTGTTGGGCAGAAGTATGATTGGAGGACGAAAGGGACAAAAGGGTATGGTAATAAACTGGGGGGAACTTAGCAAAGCCTGTGTATTTAGATTCTTTTCTTCTCTGTGTAGCTTTATTCCTTTCCTCTGGATATATGGAAGACCCTTTTGGAATGAGGGTCTTATGGTCTGCTTTAGAGAAAGTTCAGATAATTTATTTTATGGCCTGCTTCAAGGAAGAAAGATGAGAGACAGTCAAAGAGGCCTTCCTGCTTCAGCTGTTTTCTCAAATGCCAAGGTGCCATATATTGGGGTAGTGTGTTCTGAGCCCTGTCATTGTTATTGCATTATCTTAGAAGGCCTTAGGTTTGGGATCCACTCTCTGTTAGCTAAGAGCAGGCCATTATAGGATTAACTGAATTACCAAAGAAAGTATATGAATCTAAATTTAAATGAGATTGAATTGATCCTTTACATATTCTTAATCTAACTTTATATTTGAATTTATTGTGCAAAATAATTGGCTGAAATAACATTTGTTTGTGAAAATACCTTATTTTAAAACAGAAAAAGTTATAAAGCTTTTGTATGAAAAATTAAACCAGTCGTCACTAATGAAGAGTGATTTAGTCTTACAGTAAACTCAAAGTTAAAGCAGAATCTTCTAGTGTAAGGTATTTTCAGAGGACAAAATCAAAGCAGAGATGTAAAATATTTTATTATTGCAATATTTCAAAGTCTGGTCCTTTCTTAGGCTGCTTTTAATTTTTTTTTCCTCTTCCCTCAAGTTTTTTCCAGCACTTCCTGTTATAGTAGGAGCTTTAGGAAGGTTTCTTACACCTCATTAATGAAGATTTTGAAGTAGTTTTTGCTCTGGATCTTCTTGTTCATCTCTCTGGCATCAGGAGTTAGAGTACAACTTGATAAAAAAAAATCTGAGATGGAAAGACACAGGCTTTTGAGGGTTTTTTGGAAGTGCTTCTAGGATGGCTAGAAGCATTTTAATTAGAGCTATTATGTCTTATGCTCAGAATACAAAATATACGTATTTATGTTGAAACTGTTATCATGGCACACTGAGCCGTTAATACATTACTATTCTAAAATAAAAAATTAAATGTGAACTATATAACTGATCAGTCTTCAGTTGCTGTGAGGAATAAAGACAAACATTAATAATTCACTTACTGTTACAGCATTCCTACTTTTAAAAGATGCAGTACTCTTTATTTTTAATTATTTAATTTAAAATGCTATATAACATGAGCATTTTAAATGCTCAAAAAATCAGACTGGTATCAAGTGAAAAGTAAAATTGCCTTTCCCCTTCTCTAACATTATTACTCTGAATTTTAATAGGTATTTCCAAACTGTCTTCTAAACGGTTTGTACTAATTTACCTTTCAATGTTCTTAAACATAGTTATAAACAAATGTACTTAATAAGTTGTTATTCATTTGCTTAAAGCATTTCCATATTTATTGGTTATTAATCTAATCTAGTTTCACAGCCTTCCTATGAGATCAAGATATTAATCTCCCAGTTTTATAAACTTAAAAACAAAAATAAAGAGACTTTAAGGTGCTCAACAGTAATTTCATGGTGTGCTAGGAATTGAAATTAAACTTCCTATCTTGTGTAACATTATCTAGTTAATGGCCTATACTTCTGGGCTAATTGGTAAAAAAGAAAAAAAAGAAAAGATTTGAATATTGAGAACCTAGTGGGCATCAAATATCAGCTACTATTCAGGTCATCTAATTTGTTCTCTGACTTAGAATAAAAGTCACATTTATGATCAATTTGGTATCCTTTCTATATATGTGTCAATTGGGACTCATTAGGCAACAGTTAGGAAGACAAATAAAAGGCATAGCACACTGGAAACAATGCAGTTCCTGTATTTTAGAGATTCTGGGAAACACTTTATCTTGAGTTTCATATCTCATCACAGAATCTCCATGGTACCTGGGTAGCCATTGTGTCTAGTTGTGCATTATTGCTTGAGAACCAAAAAGCACCTCTGGTGTAGACAGTTCTGACTCTGGAAAGTTTAGTCCTGACCTCAACAATGACAGTTACTCTACAGAGTATCCAGAAACTAGATGAAACTTATATGAGGAATTAAAGTTATAGCTGTGCTATGCCACAAAAGTCTGATGGCCAAAATGTCTCTCCTAATGTCCCTATGGTATCTAATCATGCCCACAGTTCTCACTCAAATGTTTTAAAAGAATCTCCATCCCTGCTACTATTACCTCTTATGTTCGCACTTGGCCTTCATGAGACTGACTTGGCATAGGGATTTATAGTAGAGGGACACCTTCAAGTAAGAAAAATGGATGTCCTCCTCTCTGTTGAACTAAATAATAACTCTATTCTAGTAACAGCTATAGACCCAACTTATCAAATTCCCATTAAAGTTAATTCTCAACGTCTAAACCTACAGGAACAAAACTGTATTTATTCAACTGAAGTTCATAGTTTCCAGAAGGTTGTCTCTGGGTGAGAAGTGAAAATGTTAGGTAAACATCCACAAGGCTAAAAACAAACATGGTTATTTAGGGAATATCCATATAACAGTCATAAAAATTCACTTTGAAACTGAAGGTTGAGATCATGTAGGCAAAGTCTCTACATCCTATGAATATGTAAAAAGCAAGAAAGAGACTGAATATAGAGGCTGAGCTTTCATACCAATTTTGTTTACCCCATAAAATTTCATCTCTTGTACAAAGCTCTGTATTATCTCATTTTCATGCCTCTCAGTCACTACTATTAAATCCTAATGGTTTCTGCAGGATTGGATTGGGCTGGACTCAAGGTATCTCATGCAGATTTGGCTTTTCTTTGTTTGACTGTAAATTTGGACAGGAAGTGGTTTTGCTGGTAGATCTGGGAACACAGTCAGAATAGACTGATGTGTGAATCAGCAGATGGAAACTTGACCTTGTGTAGATGAGCTGGGAAAAAATTAAAACATCACTAGCCTAATATCTAGACTTCATCTCTATTTTCAGTTTAATTGCAATTTAACCCTGTCTTGTATAGCTCTGGAGTGACACAGAGCAGGTCTGGAATTCCAGCTCTGTCAATTCATGAAGGAACTTGGGCAAGTTATTTACCCTCTCTGAATTCCAGTTCACTCATCTGAAAAATGAGGATGAGATGACTGTTGTGGGGATTATAGATTGAGTTTGTATGTCTGACACATGACAGTAGCTAAAGAAGTAGTCAGATAATGGTAAACATTAACAAGCTTCCAGGTGAAATGTGAGTGAGACTTTTATTTTATTTTTGAGACGGAGTTTCACACATGTTGTCCAGGCTGGAGTGCAATGGTGCAATCTCAGCTCACTGCAACCTCTGCCTCCTGGGTTCAAGGGATTCTCCTGCCTCAGCCTCCTGAGTAGCTGGGATTACAGGCACCTGCCACCACACCTGGCTAATTTTTTGTATTTTAATAGTGATGGGGTTTCACCATGCTGGCCAGGCTAGTCTCAAACTTCTGACCTCATGTGATCCAACCACCTCAGCCTCCAAAAGTGCTGGGATTACAGGCATAAGCCACCGTGCTCGGCTAAAATGTGAGATATTTTAATCAACGGTCCCTCTTATTAAACTCCTCCAACTGTTCTGGAACCATAGGAACATGTAAAACTAGTCTAAAGTTTATAAAGAGAAGAAACTGGAAAGTTCACTAATTCGTTCAACAAATGTAAGCATAGAGAAGGATGCAAAGCTGCCAGACTATGAGGTAAGTCATGTATATACATCACTATATTAGAGGGTAGAACAAGATTTGTGCCACAAGAGAAATTCAGTTAACATCCTATGGAGCTTTGAGAAAGAAAATATTTTTTCAGCTGAATTATAGAAAATACTTTATGGAAAAGGTAAGTTTAAGCAGAGTGTTAATAAGTAAACAGGCAGACTGCATGTATGATATACTAACTCAGTTTAACCAAAGCATGGAGTGAATGAAGAAGTGAAATATGAGATAGACAAAAGGTAGATTTGGCCCAGACTATAGAAGCATTGAAAGGCCAAGCTGCAGAATTTGAGACTTTTGAGCAGAGGAATGATATGATCGATGTAATAGTTTTCCTGAGAGAAAATTCATCTGGAAGCTTTGTGAAAGAAAGACTGAAGGGAAGAGATACCAAATCCAATTAGGAGCTTGCATAGTGATACATGTGGAAGATTATGAGGTGCTGATCTGAGGTAAGAGCAATAGAATTAGAGGAGAAGGAGTGGATTCAAGAGTTGGGGGAATCAGAGTATGTGAGGATTAGCAAATATGCTGTTAATTACTAACAAAAGGAGAGTAAAGTATAGATATTTCTAGCTTCTTATTTTTGTTTTAACCACAAAAATATATGTTCTGATTCTGCCTTTATTTTCATTAGAATAATGGACTATTTTTAAGCTTTATGTCAATTTAAGTGTTTAATAAACATGGGATGTTTGATAACCAATTTTATAATCTGACAATATTACTTCATTAGGAATTAAAAGCTAATTATATGTTTGACTTCTGTTTTATTCTTCCTAAAAGTTCTGAACTGTTATCATTCCTAGAAGATGGTTCTCAATCCTGTCTACTCACTGGAATCCCATGGAAAGCACTTTAAAAATTCCAATGTCTGAACAAATGAATCAGAATCTCTGGGAATTGGACTTAGGCATCAGTATTTTCATTTTAATCTTCCCAGTGATTTCAAGGTACAGCTTCAGTTGAGAATGACTGACCTTGAATAAGATATATTTTAGTCTCTAAACAAGAACTCCTGTTCATGTTGCTCTCTATCCATTCATTCTAAAACCCACCAAACACACTCCTGGTGGTCATTCTTATGTCTTAACTGAGGGTCAGGTCCCCAGGATTCCTTTATGTTCAGCATTCCTTAATGGTCTTTCCCCACTGCATGCCACTCTATCTTGGAAAAGTGAATAATCAAATTCCTATAAAAATGAGAAAAATCAATCTGAACGTAAAGTAGACATCACTGACAGCAGAGAGCAAAGACAGAAAAAACATGGGTCCCTTGGTGAAATAAACCGTTACATCAATCAATCCAGAAGACTTGTCTACCACTGCATTTTAGGTTAGGAGAGCCAAAAAAAATTCTTTATCATTCAAGCCACTTTGAGTTGGAGTTTCTGTTACAGCCAAAAGCATATCATATTATATCATCAGTCTTTTATGCACTTGAAATAAATGGTTTTAGATCTTGTCTGTTGATACTAGACTTCAGAAATGACAAAGTGAAAATGTGAAATGTGACATCTTTTATAGGGTATCCAGCCACAATATTCTTGTCTTAGTATAGATATGTGGGCTGTAAGTGCTGCACAGCTGTGAAAACTTCGACTTTGGAATCCGACACATATTCAGGCTATACTCTGACCATTTGGCTCTGTTCTTTCATTTCATTGTTAGCAGCACAAACTATATTACGTGGAATTTTCTTATGGTGTTAGTTCAATGAATGTTCAAAGAAGAAAATAATTCCAAGGTCTAGACTCTGAATATGCTCTTGAAATTTAATCATACCTGTAATATTACCAGAAACTACTATCAATTAATTTTTATGTGTGTTGAAAATATACAGAAAAATCCATTTCTTCAAAAGATGCTTCTTGAAGTACAGAAGAGTGTGAAAAAATAGGCAATGTAAGAATCTACATTTCTATTTTATTATATATGTATCAGGAACCTCTATAAAGAAGAAGTTATTAACAATGGTTAGAAGAAGTGGGGGGACTAGGTAGATGAGGATGTTGTGGGGAGACATGTCACTGTGTACCTTTTAACACCTTTCTGGTCTTTGAAATAATGTGAAAATATTACCTATACACAATTTTAATTAAAATTGATCCTAAATTAAAAAGGATACCTGATCCCTAAATGAGTAAAAACCATTCATGCCTTTTTGTTGTGGTTCACACTATTCCAAGTCTAAAACGCTAAAATACTATCCCCTTCCTTCTTCAACAAGATAAAAATCCTGTTCTTGTGCTCAGTTCAATTGCCACTTCCTTAGTTAATCTTATTCCAATACCATCAGGAGGAACTCTTTCCACCTTGCTCCCATGACATCACTTCAATAAAAAGTAAACTCAATCTTAAAATTCTAAAATATACATTTTACCAGAAGTACTCCCAAATTAACTGATTATTCTGACATTAAGAACCCACCCACATAAGAAACCCTATCATCTCCAGTCAATGCCATATTAGACTTTTAGCTAAAACAATACTAAATGAGAAATTTAAAATTTAAAACATAAAACTTCTTTTGTGGACTGCTCTTCTTAGTGATCCCATTCTATTAGGACATCCAAAACATTAAGCAAGCTCACAAATGACTGGCAAGCCCCACAGAGAAAGCATCAAATATCCAATATAGAGTAAAAATAATCAAAGTAAATAAAGGGAGGGAGACATGGCTAAATGTGAGAAATAGAAGAAGGCTGAGTTGGTATTCCAGCCCAGAACATCTGAAGAATAAGCACAACTCACAAACCCTACAACTAACAAGTGGCCTATCAATACTGGTTCGTTATAGCTCAGTAAAGGTTGTTTGCATAATTGTCTATCAACTTGACTCATCTGTCATTTCAAACAAGATCTTATTCTCAACTTTCCCATCTCTAGGAATAGACAGAGGAATCCAATCCTAAGAATAATAATAATTCCAGCTAGCATTTGTTAATTGTTTATTATACGCATCTCCTACCAAGTATATATTCCAGGCTCAAGCTGAGCATTTAAGAGACACTTGCAGACCCAACCAGATTTATCAAAAAGTAAATGAGCAGATCATGTAATAAACCTAATTTTTAAAAATTTATCCTTTGAATAGATTTATAAATCATAGTGCAGCAACACATTATAATGGTATAAAGCTGCTAAAAATAACTATGACAACTATGCTAAAACATGAAAGAACAGGCAGTATATAAAGTTAAATCTATAAAAGCAGAATGTCAAATGGTATGTAAACTCATTAAAATTATGTAAAAACATGTATATATGGATGAGGTTCAGAAGATAATATACAAATTTTAACATGGTTGTGTTAGAAGAGCGGGATTACAGATGATCATTTTTTCCTTTTCTCAAAATTCCTTTCAATGTTTTTGCTAGCCCATGTATCATGTTAACCTATATTGGTCAGCAAATAAGTTTGGCTGCATAATAAGATCTAACATATTGGCAAATTAAAAGATTATAGTATATTTCTCTCTCATATATATCTCCAAATATATAAGCCATGCAGAGCTGATACAGTGGTTCTACTATGTCGAACCTCAAGTTCCTGTCTTTTTATTCTGCCATCCCTTCTTCTGAGTGGTCTCAGATGGCTCATCATCCTGTTTGTATTCCAGCCAGTGAGAAGAGGGAAAGGGCAAGAGGCAAGCACACTCTATTCCTCTAGAAGCACAGTGCCTGATACACAAGAAGACAAAAATATTAAGTGAATGAATGAATGATCAACTCTACAGTGACTCTAGTTTTGAAAGACCCAAGCAGGGAAATCCTTTAATAAAAGATATTTCACATTACTAGATATGGGCCTCTCATGTTTTCTCATTGACCTTAGAAATATCAGGAGTGTGGAGAGTAAGATGCTTGCAAGCTAGTGGGAAAATATTCTATTGTTATTTATACCCATTTAATCTTGGAGGACTGACTCAAGCTATAGGCAGATGCCTCACCATAGGCATATGCATTTCACTTAGCTCCACTAAACCACTTCATCCAATCTCCTGGCCAGCTAATCTTCCTATAACCTTCTGAGTTCAAGATCATAGCTGGTGGTGTTAACAGAAATCATCCCAACTGGGTCTGTAATAATAAATGTCAAAAAGACTTGTGGGTAAATTGTTATTTCCCTTGCTTCTAGCTTGAGGCACGTACAATATCTACTGAATTCAGAGATACATCTCAGGGAGTATCTGTGTGTGAGGAGAATAGAAGTGCTGCTACCCAAAAGGGAGATCTTGTTTTCAATTCAATTTGCTGATTTCTCAACCAAATTTAGCATTATGTGAATACTCAATTATGGCTTTTTATGCATGCCTTATAGATAAGTTGGTAAAAATCCTTCAACTGGAGGTAATTTAAGCAGGTGCAAAGATAAATCAACACAAATGTGAAGAGATGTTCTTCCTGCTAAATTATTACTAATCTTTACCTTAGATACTACAATTCCTGCTAAGGTGTGACAGGATGTTGACGGTTTATAGAAAGTATTTGGCATGTTAATATTCCTAATGTTTCCTTATGCTGAAAGTATATAACATTCATTATACATTATATGACTTCCTGGTATGGCACATAGGAGGCCACTTGTAAGTCAAATTATTCATATGATATTGCCTCTGAAGTGATACAAAACTTTAGTCCTCATATAACCATTGATTTTTAAAAACGTTTTCTTGAGAGAAAAAAATTTTAAGAAACTCGAGGGCTAAAACAGTCACCAAATTCCAAAATAAAAATCATTATTTTCCTTGTAAATCAGACTTTCCTCTTGGGTTCCACATTAGTTGATGCCAAGACAATCCACCTTAGTCACTTGATGGTATCTACTGTGTTTCCTATATTTCCAATATCCAAGGAGGGGCCCACAGTACCCTCCTCCTCTCCTCTCAACTAGGTAACAACTAATAACTTCCTAACTCTTCTCTCTACCAAAAGTATAAAACTTGAATTCCTTTCCTATAACATTTAAGGTGTATCCTAATTTGGATTCATCTAACTTTCCAGCATTATTTCTTTCTACAAACCCCCAGCATACCTGATCCCTAAATGAGTAAAAACCATTCATGCCTTTTTGTTGTTGTTCATACTATTCCAAGTCTAAAACGCTGAACTACTATCCCCTTCCTTCTTCAACAAGATAAAAATCCTGTTCTTGTGCTCAGTTCAATTGCCACTTCCTTAGTTAATCTTATTCCAATACCGTCAGGAGGAACTCTTTCCACCTTGCTCACATGACATTTTATTTGTTCTGTGTGGCATTAATAATAGCATAACAAATATGACAAAATAAATATAATATGTTATTATTTTTAAGGCTTTACTATGTGCCAGATAGTTTGCTGAGTAAGCATTAACTCACTGAATCATTATCATTATTATTCCATATCATGGGGGCTTCTATAAGATTAAGCAACTTATTTAAAGCCATGCCCCGAGAAAGTAGGGAATTTGAATCCAGATCCTCTGACTCCAGAGATAATGCTCTTTTTAGAGCATTCTACCTGATACTGATAATATTTAGAACTCTATCTCTCTGTCTAAACTATAAGTTCTTTGAGATGTGGGAGTATGTCTTTGTAACTCTGCATATTCACAGTGTCTAACACTGCGTTTCATGCATAATAGCTGCTCATTTTTTTTTTTTTTTTTTTTTTTTTTGAGACGGAGTCTCGCTTTGTCGCCCAGGCTGGAGTGCAGTGGCGCGAACTCGGCTCACTGCAAGCTCCGCCTCCCGGGTTCACGCCATTCTGCTGTCTCAGCCTCCCGAGTAGCTGGGACTACAGGCGCCCACTATCACGCCCGGCTAATTTTTATTTATTTATTTTTTGTATTTTTTTAGTAGAGAAGGGGTTTCACCGTGTTAGCCAGGATGGTCTTAATCTCCTGACCTCATGATCCGCCCGCCTCGGCCTCCCAAAGTGCTGGGATTACAGGTGTGAGCCACCGCGCCCGGCCCATATTCTTTAATGAATAAATGGAAAACAGGATGTGGAAGTTTGAGAACTCTAGTATAGTTTTCTTAAGTCTAATAGTTTTCTTATACTACTCCTTTGTTTCCTAGCATTCAGATCCTTAGCTCATTACTGCAGATTACAAAAACTGCATATAAACCATAAAGAAGAAGCTGCAGCTGAAACAGGGCTCTGAGACCCATGTTAGCTGAACTGTCCTGAGAAGTGAAGCTATGAAAGTATCACATGATGAGCAGCCCAACCCAGGCTCAACACTTGCGAGTCAGCTAGAAATATAATGGCAGTGTGAGCTAATTTCCACACACAGGCAACAGTTTTGTCTAAGCCACAGCATCCCAGCCCTCCAAGCATTACAACTACAATACTTATTGAGCAATAACAATTGCTAGATGCAATTCAGAATGTTGAATTGGGCATCATCTTTACCCAAGAGACTTGTAATTTAAATTCTACAGGCATACAGAAACTTAAGGAGGAAAGAAGGCAACAGCTTTCTCTCCTCTGTCTCCCACCCCCTACATGTAAACAATGCAATATTCCTCCAGCAATTCAAGATACCCCCTGGATACTGTATTAGGCACTCAGTGAAGAAGAGTTAACTCACTGAGGCTGAGGTGATAGCATTTAGCGTGCTGGAGTAGTGACTTGCCATATAGACTCCAGTGTCCCAAACAACTTAGTACAGCTTCTAAATGTGGTTAATACTCTAACATAGTTTATGATGTGAGATCAAAGATGTAGCTAAGGTTGGACCTAGAAAAAAATTGTAAATGAGCTGGAAATATAAATTGCACCTCTCCTAATAGCATTACCTTCTGTTCTTTGGTATATGCCTCTTTCATTCCACTAGGCATCATCCCATTTATAATTTCAACTAATCTCTACTGAACATTTAACTGGCAATGAGCCAATTAATGCATTACATTTTAAAGTCAATTTTTATTTTTATCAAAGTAATACATGTACATAATTTTAAAAATAAAACATGAGAAAAATGCAGTCCCCAAGCCAAACTCCCCTTCAGCTCCTATTCCTGATTCCTTATGGTAACCACTTTTAATTTATTTTTAGCTATTTCTTTTGATGTTTACATCCATTTTCTAATAATGTGCTTACACTGTTATTTCTTGATTTTTGAATAAACATTATTTAATTTACTTCATTCTATGGAATATGGGTCACCTCTTTTAATATAACCATCCCTGGACACACATACCCAAAACACATATATATTTCCCCTTCTCCATCTTTCCAACATAATTGTGGCATACATTTGGGCTAAATCCACAATTAAAGTTTATATAACTATGAATCTATTAACATTATTTACATCTCAGTTTTGGAGTATATTGTAATTACATTTCTTATACAACTTTATTTCCCAAGAATTTATATTTGTGTCTATTCTTTTGGGTTGCTTGATTTTCTACATAGCTGTCATAAACTCATTCTCAAATGCTCCATTGGACTGAAAACTCTTCTCAATATAGTCAAACACTTCCTGTAATCTATCAGCTTAATCTGTTTCTTGGAGACATCCATATGGACTTTCCTGTCCTTCTATTAAATTCTGGACTGCTTTCTAGGATGCTGGATATCTGCCATTATGGGGTTTCCTTTGCCAGCATCCTGGCAAAGATCCAGATCCTTTGCCTCTCTCCTGTATTAGATCCCTTGTCTTTTCTATTCCATGACTTCCTCTTTCTGATTTTACTTCTTCATCTTAATGGAACATATCTTCCCATACTTTCTTGAAAAAATGGTACAAGGGCAGTAACTTTGTTGAGACTTTACATATCTGAAAACACATTTACCCTCGTATTTAGATAGGTATAGAATTTTATTTTGGTAAGTATTTTTTCTCAGAAATTAAATAGCATTTCTCCATGTTTTCTAGTTTTTGTTAATTTGTTTTCTTTTCTTTTATTGTTTGTTTGTTTGTTTGTTTTTAGAGATGGGGTCTTGTTCTGTCACCCAGGCTGGAGTGCAGGGGGTGCAATCAGCTCCCGACAGTCTCAAACTCCTGGGATCAAGCAATCCTCCTGCTTCAGCCTCCCAAGTAGCTGGAGCTTAGTTTTTTATTATTTGATAATCCAAAAGAGTGAACATCAGTGTAGTCAGTGGCAGAACTAGGCTTACAGCCTATATCTAATTCCAAGCCCAGGAATATTCTTCTCCTATGACATCCAGCCTTTGTATACTAAAGTATGAAGTTATAAATTTGAAATATTTCCAGCAGTAGCTGCAATTTGATAAGGGACTCATTTGCAGAACTAAAGCTTGGGTCGAAGAAGTAAAGTTATGATGGTAAAACAAGATATGTAGTTAAATTGAGGGTCAGGACCCCTGAAACCACAGGATATAACTGGTCTTCTATTTCTATTAAATGTGTCAAGTTGGTAGCATTCCCCAAAGTTTCTTGGGACTCCAGAAATTGCATGTTGGGAGATAATTCTCCACGGGTCTCTCACATTTCTGCACGTCTTTCAAGCAGAAACATTGACTGCCTCTGTTCCAGACTATTGTTTCAAGCAATCATCCATGGGTGATACAGATAGTGTTTTGCTCTGAAGCAAAGGGCAATTTTGCCTTCAGCTCTGGAATATAGAGACAGTGTCTCCTAGGGCAAAAGACAGACATGCTTACGGCCCATTATAAATGATTTGGGTTCTCTGAACTCAGGGTTCTTCATTTACAATACTCCCCATTGCATGTGCAAATATCACCTGCTCCTCTTCACATTGCCAGGCGGTATTCGAGGTTTAAGGGGCTGGCATAAATGCTGATATTCTGTCTACTGTTAATGCTGTAAGTAATAAACTGTCCTTGGTCTCTGACCCAGGAGTATTATATCTTCTGCCAGCATCCACGAAACTGACAGGCTAACTTAGCTTGCAAATAGGATACAATTTCAGGCCCTTTTCAGCTTTTGAGACATATAACCAAAATATACAGAAAAATAATTCAGGGAGTATATAGATTAAAAAGAGTTTCCTATTTAAAAAAAATTTTTTTGGGGCTTGGAAATACAGAATTAAAACCCAACCACAGTCTAGAAGTCCAATATACTTGAAATTTGGCTTCAACAAGTTAAATATTTTTCCAATGCACCTAAAGTGCTTAGGTGTTTCTTCTTAGTATTTGATATTTCTATGACCAAACATTCTCTATTTACTTTTAAAGAGCTTCCACAAAATTCTTATCCTGTAAGATATAACTATCTGGCGCAGTGGCTCACGCCTGTAATCCTAGCACTTTGGGAGGCCGAGGCAGGCGGACTGCCAGATCTCAGGAGTTCGAGACCAGCATGGGCAACACAGTGAAACCCCGTCTCTACTAAAAATACTAAAAATTAACCGAGCGTGGCGACGTACGACTGTGGTCCCAGCTACTGGGAAGGCTGAGACAGGAGAATTGCTTGAACCCAGGAGGCAGAGGTTGCCATGAGCCGAGATGGCGCCACTGCACTCTAGCCTGGGCTACAGTGTGAGACTCCATCTCCAAAAAAAGAAAAGAAAAGAAAAGAAAAAAGATATAATTATTTGGGAGGTAGCTGGGAAAAGGATCCTTTACAATTAACTAAAGTCTTCAAGGTCTATTTCAATTATTCTTATAGACCCAAAACCCAGTAGAATATCTTAAATGTCTTAGAAATGCTTAACTTGAAGGATAATATAAGGAATGTCTTTTGAATGCATGGCCTGTATTCATTTCTACTTGCAGCATCATTAGCAACATCAGTGAATACACTGAAGACTGTGAACTCTGACCTCGTAAAGTAGTACATGTGCAGCATTACTGCAGGTTAATCTTCATCATCACTGTCACTCTTTAAATACCCAGACAAGACATAGTGTCAAGAAGAACGCATCTGTTTGTCATCATGCAACATGTAGTCCTGACCCAATGAGAAAGAACAATCCAGAGCCTCCCATATATAAGAGGAAGTCTCTGGAACACTGTAATTCTAAAAAATTCATTCATTGCCTGTTACCTCCCAAGGTCATCCTGGTGCAAAGGTCACCTAATAAAACTACAGGAAGGTTCTGGGATGCACCAAAACAGCACAATGTTGAATTTATGCCACAGCTGTGGTAAAGGGAAAAGAACATAGATTGTGGATTCAGGAAAATGCTATTCAAATTCTAGTTCCACTCTGAGCAGTAATGAAACTTTGGGTATATTTTTTTACCTTCTCTGAGCTCAAATTCCTTATCTAAAAATTGTGATACTATTATATGAACTGTGATAAAACCTGACAAGACTGTTTTGAGGATTACAATATAATGTTATGTGCAAAATGTCTGACACATAATGAACTCCTAATAGGTATCTGTTGAATCTAAACTGCAGAGAAGGCCCTGAGCAGTGCTAGGCCTTCCAGATTGACATGATACGGAATCCTCAGACCCATTAAAAACTTGATGAGCCGGGCGCGGTGGCTCACACCTGTAATCCCAACACTTTGGGAAGCCGAGATGGGTGGATTACCTGAGGTTGGGAGTTCGAGACCAGCCTGACCAACATGGAGAAATCCCATCTCTACTAAAAATACAAAATTAGCCAGGTGTGATGGCACATGCCTGTAATCCCAGCTACTTGGGAGGCTGAGGCAGGAGAATCGCTTGAACCTGAGAGGTGGAGGTTGTGGTGAGCCAAGATGGCACCACTGCACTCCAACCTGGGCAACAAGAGTGGAACTCCATCTCAAAAAAACAAAACAAAACACCTGATGAAGCCGGGCTCAGTGGCTCACGCCTGTAATCCTAGCACTTTGGGAGGGCGAGGTGGGCAGTCAGGAGTTTGAGACCAGCCTGGCCAACATGATAAAACCCCGTCTCTACTAAAAATACAGAAACTAGCCAGGCATGGTGGCAGGCGCCTGTAGTCTCAACTACTCAGGAGGCCGAGGCTGGAGAATCACTTGAACCCAGGAGGCGGAGGTTGCAGTGAGCCTAGATTATGCCACTACACTCCAGCGTGGGCAACAAGAGCAAAACTCCATCTCAAAAACAAAACAAAACAAAACAAAACAAAAAACCTGATTGCATCACTTTGCCTACTTAAAATGAGTCTATTTTTTCCTTATGTTAGGTAAAGTACTCAGCACCTTCAGTAAATAAGCATCAGTCAGCTCTAGATAAAACAAAAAAACTTTATAGCCGAGCTAGAGTTAACCTTATTTCTGAAATTATTACATTAAAATAAAAGTGAAAATAGATGGATTTATACCTGCTAATAGAGAGTCTGAACGCCAAATAGGAAATTTGGGCTTTATTCCATAAGCAATAATGACAGCTTAAGAAAAATTATTCTGATAGCAATACATGAAATGGTTTGGTGGTGGTCAAAAAATAAAGTAAGAAAGATCAAGGCCAGACACTGTGGCTTGTGCCTGTAATCCCAGAACTTTGGGAGGCGGAGGAGGAAGGATCACTTGAAGCCAAGAGTTCAAGACCAGCCTGGGCAACAGACCATCCAAAATTAGCTGGGCATGGTGGTACATGCCTATAGTCCTAGCTACTCTGAGAGGCTGAGGTGGGAGAAATGCTTAAGCCCAGGAGTTCAAGGTTACCGTGAGCTATGATCACACTACTACATTCCAGCCTGGGTGACAGAACAAAACCCTGTCTCTGCCAAAAAAAAAAAAAAAAAAAAAAGGGAAACAAAGAAAGAAGGAAGGGAAGGAAAGAAAGAAAGAAAGAAAAAAAGAAACATCAGTAAGGAGGAAATTTAAGTATTCCGGATCAGAGGCATCAGTCATTCAAGTAATGTTGGTAATATTCATGTATCTGATATGAAATCAAAAAAACCTCTTACTGTCTGTAAACTGCTCATGGAAAATGAGTAAATAGTTTACCCTTCGGATGACAGTGAGTTTATCATACATCAGTCCTAGTAACCACTTAACAAAATAATTTCTTCAGGTAGTTAGGTTGATTTTTTTACATATCATTCTTAATAATAACATGGATATATAAAAATACATCTTGGTTTCAACAGACACTTTTGTATAACATTTATTTATTCTAACATAAACTCTTCATTTTTGAGGGAGGAACATAGAAAAGTTATCTTGAAATGATAAGATGAATTTGAGAGTTCAGTGAAACAACGTCAAACTTTTGGTTTAAGCTTTCAGTTTATAAACATGTTAAGTTTTTTTATATGATCAGTATAGGAAATGGGCATTGACGCTGAGTACTCTATTACAGGGCTGTATGAATGCAGAAGGCTCACAAGTTGAAGGAAATTGTAGCTAACATTTCAGGTTATTCAGGGCAGAAGAAAACATCTCATTATTTGTGTTTCATTTATGACTGGAAACTCATCCTCTCAAATATTGCCATGATTTTCAGCAAGCAAGATCATTTAGGTTTACCATCTCGGGGACTATTATGAAATATTGGGTGGACATTACTGGGTTCATGTGCTTGTTTACTTCTTTCATTTTTCTCTTTGCTGACCAAAGGAAATTATAAACCATTATGTGCAACTGTGTATCATTACAGATTTATGAGAGAATAAATTACTCCTTTGACAGATTTAAGAATGCAAAAGCCTTAAGGAGATGCTTTCCTCAAAATATAATTCCATTTCCCACTCCCAAAATTGGTCTCTCTCAAACTCCCTTCTCATCTGGAACTACTACTCCCAGTGCAGAGAAAACAGAACATATATATGTATATGTGTGTGTGTGTGTGTACATATATATATGTACACACACACACATTATATATATATATAATTTGAAATTTCATTCACTCTACTATAGTCAATTCTTCAAATTCATAATTGTATTCAGTATTCATCTTAATGGCAAGATCAATCTTATGGAAAATATCAGTTCTGTAATAATAAAGAAAGGAGTATAAAAGCTCATGAGTGGTAAACCATGCCTCTCAAAGTATAACAGTTTTAACGCAACTAGAACTCAAATAATGAAGGCTAAGAACTAAGACTAAGACTTAATTCCAAGACTAATAATTCTATACTCAATGATTTTGAGTATGGAATTCTCAAATAAAAGGAAGAGTTAAACTCACCAAAAAGATCCAAAGAAACATAGTTTGATGAAGTAATGAACAACTATTATGCCAAATGCATAGTATTAGTAAATCTTCACACAGTCTTGATTAGGTAACATAGTAAGAAAGTCAATAATTGGTAAGGTGACCAATCAAGCTGTTAATAAAGTGAATTCCCCTCAGTACTAGAATAAAGAAGATAAGCAAAACTGAAGTGAAAAGAAAAGAATTGTGGTAGACTGTGAAAGGTGGCCCACAAATTTGCATATGTGACTTTGTACCACTATGACTTTGTGCACTATGAGTTTGTACCATATGGATGAGCCTGAACTAGCCTACTAATGATGATAGATACATGGCTATCACTTCACCAAACATAGAACAATCACCAGAGATGTGTGGAACCATCCTAGACAATCTAGCTATCTTTTTTGATGGAAGAAATACACAGTCAGCCCACAAAACTGGGAGAAACAATAGATATTATTATAATTCACAAAGCTTTGGATAGTTTATTATGGTGCAAAAGCTAACTGATAAAGAAAATGGTACTAGAACTGAAGTGCTGCTGTTACAGCAACCTGAAATATGTAGCATTAGCTTTGGGACAAGGTGATGGATAGAGGCTGGACAAGTGATAGGAAAACTGTTAGCCAAAATTGAGAAAATAGAGAATAAATTGTTAGGAGCAAGAAAAGTGTTAAGAAACTGCTATAGCACTCAGGAAAAATGGCAATCTGTATTATATAGTAGTGCAACAATAGCAAAACGGTTGCCTATGATAATATGGAAGATAGAAAATTTACCCGATGGGCCAGGCGTGGTGGTTCACACCTGTCATCCCAGCACTTTGGGAGGCCGAGGCAGGCAGATCAGCTGAGGTCAGGAGTTGGAGACAAACCTAGCCAACATGGTGAAACCCCATCTGTACTAAAAAAATACAAAAATTAGCCAGGCGTGATGGCGGGTGCCTGTAATCGCAGCTCCTCAGGAGGCTGAGGCAGGAGAATTGCTTGAACCTAAGAGGTGGAGTTTGCAGTGAGCTGAGATCGTGCCACTGCACCCCAGCCTGGGCAACAGAATGAGACTCTAAAGGAAAAAATAAAAATATAAAGAGAGAAAAGAAAGAAAGAAAGAAAGAAAGAAAGAAAGAAAGAAAGAAAGAAAGAAAGAAAGAAAGAAAGAAAGGAAGGAAGGAAGGAAGGAAGGAAGGAAGGAAGGAAGGAAGGGGAGGGGAAGGGAGGTGAAGGGAGGGGAGGGGGAGGGGAGAGGGAGAGGAGGGGGAGGGGAAGGGGAAGGGGAAGGGGAAGGGGAAGGGGAAGGGGAAGGGAATTTACCCAATGGATTAGAGAATCAGCTAAGGAGATTCCCAGGCAAAATGTTGAAGGAGTAGATTTTTTTTAATTGTATAAGATAACATACAAAAACAAGAGAGAGCTAAAGAAAGAACTGTGCAGTTTTCCTGCAGAATTCATAAGCAATAGAAAGGAGCCAGGACTTGAGAGCTGGGGGAAAGACACTTCATATTTCTGGTCTCTCTAGCCATTAAAAGATTCTCAAAGTAATAAATGACTGGCTGGGTGTAGTGGCTCATGCCTGTAATCCCAGCACTTTGGAAAGCCAAGGTGAGATGATCATTTGAGGCCAGGAATTTGAGGTTACAGTGAGCTATGATCACGGCACTGCACTCCTGCCTTGGCAACAGAGCAAGACCCTGTCTCAAAAAAAAAAAAAAGGAAAGGAAATGACTTCACAGTGAAGATCCAGATCAAGGGTGTGGCTGAAAGGCCCCTTGTTAAACAACTGAATGGTATAAGGTGGTGCCTAGAATCTTTCTTTTTTTTTTTTTTTTTGAGATGGAGTCTTGCTCTGTAGCCAGGCTGGAGTGCAGTGGTGCGATCTCGGCTCATTGCAACCTCCGCCTCCCGGGTTCAAGCGATTCTCCTGCCTCGCTTCCCAAGTAGCTGGGACTACTTGGGAGGCCACCACGCCCAGCTAATTTTTGTATTTTTAGTAGAGATGGGGTTTCACCATGTTGACCAGAATGGTCTCGATCTCTTGATCTCGTGATCTGCCCACTTCAGCCTCCCAGGGTGCTGGGATTACAGGCGTGAGCCACCACGCCCAGTCGGTGGTGCCTACAATCTTAAGGATGTATTACAGCAGCCTGGTATACAGCCCAAAGATGAGAGTGACTTTCTCAAAAAGAATTAGTGATGTGGTCTTTAGGGCATGGAATAGGCCCAAATCATATTCATATCCACAAAGTTCCAAAAAGTTTTTAAAAGAGTTAGACTGATAAAAATCCCTGCAAGCTTGGACAAAAGAAAAAGTTCAAAATGAGAAGATTTCCCTGGGCCTCCAAATTTTCACATACAGGAAGCAGGCTAAGAAAGCCACCCAACTGCAAACATGAGCTATTTTTTGTTGAAAACGAAGAGTGTCTCAGAGGGTAGAGGAAAGAGCCCATAGTATAACAAACCTCCTTCCTCTGAGAAGAACATTAGAGGACAGTAAGTTATGGAGTTGAGCCTTGGAAGAACTGGGGCCTAATCAAAAAAACATTCTCTGCTTCTTGAATAGAGGGACCCCAGCAACATCTGACACGCTAGACTTCAGAATTTTTATGGACTACTAACTGTTACATCTCTCTCATTTCTTCCCTTCTTTAAATGGGAGTATTTGTCGCTCTATTTTAAGTAGGGTATGGGGGCAGATAGCTTCAAGAGGAGCTGCACCTGAAACGCTGCACCTTATCCACTTCTAAACTAACTGCATATCACAAGATCATAGACTTCAATACTGATACCTTGGAATAAAATAATGGTGGGATTTTCATGAAAGCAAGGATTTTTCTCTGTTTTGCTCCTTGTTGTATTCCAAACACCTAGGACAGTGATAGGTTCATGATAGGCCCTTAATAAATATTTATTGAATTAATGAATAAACTCTTTAAAAAGTTTAAACTCACACGTCATTTCATTGCTCTTTTTGTATCGTATTAGCAGACATTTGTAGTTTTCATTGCCAAAAAACAAAAAACACAGGCCAGGCACAGTAGCTTATACCTGTAATCCCAGCACTTTAGGAGGCTGAAGCAGGAAGATCACTTCAGCCTAGGAGGTCAGGGCTGCAATGAGTCATGATTGCCCCACTGCATTCCAGCCTGGGTGACAGAGCAAGATGCTGTTGCACAAACAACAACAACAAAACCCCAATGTGACCTAAATGTGGTATCCTGTTCACAATAGTAGTTACTTTCAAAAACTGGTAAAACCTCAATGTGAATCCAGCCACTTGCTCAGAGGAGCATCATAAGGAAATAAGAGAAGTCCTTCAAAGCTCCTAGTGAGCTGAGATCAGCTTGTACCCTGAAGCATGAGATTCTATTAGCACCTTTTCTTAGTATTCATAACTACAGTATTATGACTGGTCATACAATTATCTAGCTTTTCTAATTCGTCTCTTGACTGAATCTATGACCTCCCAGGCTAATAAATTCCACAGGTTGGCCATATATTGGGCAAAGAAATATTTTCCTTATGCTTTTTAAATTCTAAATTTATTTCAGCCATTAATTTTACAGAATGAGTGACCCTTGTCTTAACAGTTGGAAGACATAAAATTAAGTAAATTGGACCTCCAATAAGGATGTCATTTTAGCAGTTTTGTGTGGTAATGTTTCATTTATCATGTGAACATGTGGCTGTGTTAGAAGAGTATGAATAGCTAATTATTTTCCTTTCAGATTTTTACTTTCACAGTAGAACAGAAAGGAAATTTCAGGATAAAGATAAAGAGAAAAGAAAGAAAACAAACAAGGGATATATGACACTGTCTGGATCATGGACTGCTGTCATTCTACCTGTGTTCTTTAAAATTGCTGTGGTCTAAGATAATAAGATAAAGAAAATGGATTCAATCAGTTTTAAAGCTGAAATTTTCCTGGGTAACAATAACAGCATTTGACTATGTTTATCCCTTAGATTAGAAGCAAATGAAAGAAAAAGGATTTGCTGTGGACGGAATTTTATTCTTAAGGCTAATGCTGTCTGTAAAACAATTAACAAAGTATTTTTTAATATAATTACTGCCTGGGATCTGTGTGTATGTGTCATTTTTCACAGTCTGTTTCATTGAAATGTATAAGGTCAGCTAACAAGAAGCAGTTTGCTGGCCAGGCATGGTGGTTCATGCCTGTAATCCCAGCACTTTGGGAGGCAGAGGTGGGTGGATCATGAGGTCAGGAGTTCGAGACCAGCTTGGCCAACATGGTAAAACCCCAACTCTACTGAAAATACAAAAATTAGCCGGGCATGGTGGAGCATGCCTGTATTCTCAGCTACTCGGGAGGTTGAAGCAGAAGAATCACTTGAACGCGGGAAGCGGAGGTTGCAGTGAGCCGAGATCGAGCCACTGCACTCCAGCCTGGGTGACACAGCAAGACAGCAAGACTCCGTATCCAAAAAAAAAAAAGAAGAAGAAGAAGCTGCTGTCTGCTGTCTGCTGCATGATTAATCAGGAATCAGGTTGGGGCCCTCAGTAGGATTAAGCCTTGGAATAAACAAGGATTATTTATTTATTTAGCTTTGGTAATTTGGAAAAGCTTTACTCACTGAACTAATCACAAATTTTTTTGTAAGAACACAAGATTCCCCATTATTTAAGGTTACATTCCCAATAACCTCTTTTTTTTTTTTTTTTAGACAGCGTCTTGTTCTGTCACCCATGCTGGAGTGCAATGGCTTGATCACAGCTCACTGCAGTCTTGACCTCCTGGGCTCAAGCAATCCTCCCACCTCAGCTGGGATAACAGGCATGCATTATCATGCCTGGCTAATTTTTGTATTTTTTGTGGAGATGGAGTTTTGCCATGTTGCCTAGGCTGGCCTCAAACTCCTGGGCTCAAGGAATCCTCCTGCCTTGACCTCCCAAATTACTGGGATTACAGGCATGAGCCACCGCATCTGGTCCCAATGATCTCTTTTAGGAATAATACGCAATCTTAATACAGAGCAAGAAATGGTGGACATTGGGGAGTAAAACAGTGAAGCATTTTGCCACTGATGGGTTTTAGAGAATGAAAGTGTGCACACTGATAAAATAACTAATATTGCAGATTATAATGTATTGTCAATCAATATCTGCATATGTTGGCACACATGCATTAGAAAAAAATTACAGCTGGAAAGAATTTTGCAATCATATGGCACAACTTCAACATTTCAGTGAAGAGGAACTATGAACCTGAGAAGTGATGTGCACAAGGTAACAGAGCTACTTAACGGAAGGCAGAAATGTTGGGCAACAGTGCTGACTTTCTTCAACGGCAACAATTCTGACTAGGTCATAATAACATCTTGAAAAAGGAGAACCCTCTGACATGTGACAAAAGTCTAGTCACCTTTAAGACTTCACCCCAGGCTGTTTTTTGCTCAAGCCCAGATAAATCTGCTCTCTTTCTCCAGAGCCTGGAATGCTAGAAAGACTCTTGTACTTTGGGCACAATCGGTGGAAAAGCAACTTAGAAACTTACAAGGAAAGAGTTGCAGTGGTGCTTCTTCCTCCATAATCTCCCTGCCGAAAGATTAGAGTAACTAAAGTCTTTTCAGTAGTGTAGCCTTCAATACATATGACAACACTCATGAGTGTGTTGATCTAATATATACTAAGATATTATTTCTAAAAACATATGATTCGAATTTTCTTTATACTATGACAAATAATTATAATATTAGGTCACATATTATGGGTCTGGCCAGAGGCATGGAATCATGCTACTGTTGCTTCTACTACCACTAATTCTCTACTCTACAGAGATATTTTTATGCTTTGTATGTCATTCTGTCACATGAAGTGTGTTGTAATGAGTATATTTATGAGTCTAGCCATTGGGAGTGGAAACTGATGTATTATGTAGCCTTGCACCTCATGAGCAGCTGAATTATAATACAGATCTTAACAGCCAAGAAGTCTGTAATCAGAGAAAAAAAGAATTTCAAAACATAAACCATGTTCTTGGCACTAGCCTTGAATACTGGACATTCATAACCCACAAGTGCCCAGACTATAAATTTGCAAGTTGCATTAATATGGCAGTAAAAGTCACTCTTCTGAAAGCTGCACTTGTAAAATATTTATAAATTCACATGGTTGTTCCTGGCAAATATCTACATCTGTCAGCTCTGTCTTTTTGCTCCCAAAGCAGCAGAGTTGGTGTCCTGTGTAATTCACAATATGTTCATAAAAAATTATTTTGAAAAATCAAGATAGAAGATATTTTATTCTAGGGGGCAATATATCTGCTCCTCCAATGGTATGATATTACTATTTGATCTCCTGAGATCTTTTCTCATCAAGTCTTTTCCTCTGAACAAGATTCCAAATTAGCAAGGCAAGTCCTGTGGAGTTGTCTTTAAAATCTCACATTAATATGTACAACACAGGCCGGGCACGGTGGCTCACATCTGTAATACCAGCACTTTGGGAGGCTGAGGCAGGCAGATCACCTGAAGTCAAGAGTTTGAGATCAGCCTGGTCAACATGCTGAAACCCAGACTCTACTAAAAATTCAAAAAATCGCCAGGGGTGGTGGTGGGCACCTGTAATCCCAGCTACTTGAGAGACTGAAGTGGGAGAATCACTTGAACTCGGGAGGCGAAGTTTGCAGTAAGCGGAGATGGCGCTACCACAGTCCAGCCTGGGCAACAGAGTGAGACTCAGTCTCAAAAAAGAAAAAAAAAAAAAAAAAAGTACAACACAGTGGAGTTTTTCCTTCCCAAGTCAATATGTATATCAGTGTCACATGGTAAAGGAATTTTCTACGTATATAATCTCCCTATAGTATTTAGGAGATGCTTCATATAGGAGACCTTCTAGATAGACCTGTCTAGATAATTTGTTTTTTCTTAAGACAGGAAAAAAAATTAAAAGACATCAGATTACATTTTCATGTAGATGTATACCATACAGATGTAGTCCACTATTTCTAGTGGGGAGAAAGCCCCCCAATATCATACCTACTAACAGACTGAGTACTTGACAATAAAATATGCTGTTGTATTTGTATTTGTTTAATTTTTACTGCCATCTAGCTTTTCCTTCCCTCTCTCCCCATGAAAAAGGATTTAGGGGCTGGGCACGGTGGCTCACGCCTGTAATCCCAGCACTTCGGGAGGCCAAAGCAGGTGGAACACAAGGTCAGGAGATCGACACCATCCTGGCTAACACGGTGAAACCCTGTCTCTACTAAAAATACAAAAAATTAGCCAGGCGTAGTGGCGGGCACCTGTAGTCCCAGCTACTAGGGAGGCTGAGGCAGGAGAATGGCGTGAACCTGGGAGGCCAAGCTTGCAGTAAGCCGAGATCGTGCCACTGCACTCCAGCCTGGGCGACAGAGCAAGACTCCGTCTCAAAAAAAAAAAAAAAAAAAAAAGAAAAAGGATTTAGGTTGTTTATAATGCAAACATAATTGTTATAAAGACAGAACAGTTAAAGGTGAGATCAGAGATATAAAACACCAGATAGTATTATAGTCCTTAAATTTGGGGAGGTAATGCACCCCTTTGAGAATCTGATGAAAACTTTGTGCTCCTTTCCCAGAAAATGCAAGTAAGTATATACAAACAAACAAAACACGTAACACACACTTTTGTATACAAACTTAGGCATTCAGAGACCACCAATACCATTCCACAGACCACCACAGAGGAAGGAGAAAGAAAATGTATATCAGGAAACTAGAATAAAATTATTAGTACCATTAAGCATGAAGTTTAGCTCTAACTTTTAGTCAATACAGAAGGGAGAATTCAATGGGTTTCATAGATCTCAATGTTTAACAAAGAAATACACATCAGGTTTTCAGGAGACATATTTTGAGAGGAATTTGTCAGGCGGATGAGTCTCAGATTTATTTTATTTTTTATTTTTTTTGAGACAGAGTCTTGCTCTGTCACCCAGGCTGGAGTGCAGTGGCGCGATCTCTGCTCACTGCAACCTCTGCCACCTGGGTTCAAGTGATTCTCCTGCCTCAGCCTCTGGAGTAGCTGGGATTACAGGTGCCCCCCACCACATCTGGCTAATTTTTGTATTTTTAGTAGAGATGGGATTTCACCATCTTGGCCAGGCTGGTCTTGAACTCCTGACCTTGTGATCCACCTGCCTCGGCCTCCCAAAGTGCTGGGATTACAGGTGTGAGCCTGGCCTCAGATTTATTATTAAATAGACAATGAACAATGACTTTAACAGGAATTTTGCAAAAGTGCAAAACTATTTTCACATGGCCATTTTTATATTGTTCGCTTAATAAATCCTGAGGATATTCTTAATAAGTAGTAATTCTTATGAGTAGTTATACCAACTGAGCCTAGATAATCTGGCTTCTGTATCTGACCTGACATAGCAACAAATGGTTTCTCTCTAGAGAAAGCTCCAGTATTCATAAGGCGCAATGTGCTTGCAGCAGCCTTCCTGGAACTACAGCTAAGAAGCTGCAGCATCAGCAAGGCCTCCTGAGAAATTGTACAGACTCACTAACCCACACACCTGGCAGGACTCATGTGTCAAAAAGGTGACTCTAAGCAAGATGCCAAGAAATACATGAATTTAAAAGGCAAAACTAAAAACTATAAATAGGTTAGAGTGGGAATGAAGGTGTATCCTACTTGATTTCTGCTCACTGTGGAGAAGCCTATGGTTTATGCACTGATCTTATTTTGTCCGTTAAAGCCCCTCCAATCAGGTATATCACCTGGGGAATGGGAACACTGATTCCATACTAACTGAGGAGTAGAAGAATTCAAAGCTAAAGAACGAAGAATATTATTGCAGATTAAGAATATCATTAGACAGAAATTGTCTGATTACGTTGATTCATTACATGCTATGCTGGTGATTAGCAGCCCAAATGATATACATACACTTTTCTTTTCCAAAGAAATTGTCATGTAATCTTTTTAAAAGCAGTATGGACTGATACCTTACCAAGCCAGAAGAACAAAATTTCTTTTTCAGATGCTTATGACAAAAGGACTTGGAATTATCTGTCTAAATAATGTCAAAATAGCCATTATTTCCTTCCACAAATGAAGGAACAGGATTGGGGATTAACTTCGTAGGATTCAATTAATTTTGCACTTGGCATAGTATATGGAAACAGTTTACAACATTTGGACTTGGAGACTCTGGGTTCAATATTTAAACCATTGCTTGAGATATAATCAGTGGATAGAAAATTCTAAGAACAGCAGCCCTACTCCAGAACTTCTAGTGGGTGACATCTGGGGTGAATTAAGTTTCTGTTCAGTCCCAGCTTTAGCTACAGATGTGGAGGTGTAAATGTGCTTTCCAGGAACTGTAGATTATATGAACATGATGTAGGCTACTTTTATTAGGAGTTCAAGTACCACATTTCCAGAAATATGAAGAATGACAGCAAGGAAAAAAGCCTTTAGAGCTTAAATTACAACCACATCTAATGAACTCAGAGGTGTTTTTCGCTTACTAGGGTATTGCTTTTCAACTCCTGTAGCTTAAATGAATCTAGTGATCATAACAGTAAATATGGTTTCCAAAGGTATCCCAAGGGGTATCATTAGTCACATATTACATCCTTTTCTAATTTGTACACTTTCCATGTTTCAGGACTTCACAGGACTGCTGAAACCTCCAGAATTTCATGTTTCCCTCAGCAGTCTACAATAACCCTTAATCTGAATGACATGTATTATTTCCTCAGCAAACATGTGATGTGGGAAGCTTAGTAAAAGATTTATTATAAGAAAAGGCTCGATGTTTTATTTCCTCCCCTAATTGAATTCATTATTGCTCTCTGTTTAGAAATCCTATGTTGATGTATTACACCTCAGGACAACTATGCACATGCCATCTGCAGCAGGAAGGTTTATTAGACTACAAATCAGGATACAGATGTTGGAAGGAAAGCTACGTATGCTAAGTCATAATACATTAAAGCACATTTTAAATCTATATATCATGGTGGTCCAGCAGATTTTTATTTTTTTAAATTAGGTATTGGTACTTATGAAAATTCAGGAACTAGAAGCCCTCTTCATATACACAGTAGATAAAGTGATAAGCTGCTGAGGTGATAGGTATAACCCTGTAGATGGGGAAAAGGACTAAGTAACTTCAAAAGAAAAAGCTCACATTCTTATTCCATAATACTAGTGAAAAGATCCACATTTAAAGTCAGCATTCTAAACCAAATGAGCAGATAAGTCTTTTGGGAGTGTAAATGATCACAGTTTTATTGATCTTTTTCACAAATTTAGATTTTCATCCATTTACTAGAAGAGCATTTATTGAGTACCTGTTACTTGCTAGGTGACACTAGGATGTGCTCTAGGATTTTATTAAAACGAGACTCAGTTATATTATTTTGATGTAAGAGGAGTTGTTTAATTTTTCTTCCTTTCTCCAGCTGTTCAAGTTCAGGCCCAATAATGGACAAGTTGCCCCCAGAAAGTTTACAAGAATATATCAACTACTTCATTGGTTGAAAGAATTAGAGGAACCTTGGTCAGCACAGCTCAGAGGATTGCTTTCCTGAGAGATGACGTGATTCTCTTCCATTAGACTCACAAAAATATAACTCAATTGTATCAATCTTAAACAAATAAAATCTAGGATGCTCACATTTTCTAGAAGGATTAATGTTCTGTGGATCTATTGATCTTCTACATTCTTCTTAAAGTATCCAGGGTAATCATTAACAATACTTTGTTTTGATTTACTTGCCTGGTGGCTGAGGCTCTTCCAGCTCTCTGCAATACATTTGCGCTTTATTCATCATGCTTATTCTGTAGATAAAGACAACACATTACTGGCATTTGTAATTGGGAGGCTTAAAATTTTTAAAAATAAAATTAGAGATAATCTAATGTTTAGATTAGGGTTAGATTTTTAAATAGGGTATAGAACTTCAAAAGAAGGTGGTTTTCTCTTTCCCTGGAGATATTTAGAAAACAGTCTACCTTTGGTCTTCCGGGAAGCACAGGCAAGGGCAACGATTCAAGAAACCACTGTAAAAATGCAGATCTCACCCAGTAAAGGAGAGTATCTTACTTCCTATTAAGCATAGTTAGATGGGTGATTATTATTAATCATATATAGCATTTGCATAACAATGAAGTTTGGATGGCACTATCATACACTGTCTCATTTACCATATTAAGGAAGCATGTATTCATTCCTCAAATATTTTATGAATGCCTACTAGGTGCCAGACAGCATACTTTGTACTTGGAATGCAAAGGTGAGTAAGGCAAATTCTCAGTGAGCTTACTTTCTAGTTGAGGAATACAATGTTATTAAATATAATGTGTTATAATACAGACATGATGAAGTACTGAGGCAACATGGGGTTACTAGTATTTTAGCTTCACTTTAAACAAAAAAAAACTGACCAAAAATATTGATATTAATATTATAGGGCAGTTTTAACAATTAAATGAGAGATTGTATTAAGTTACTTAGTACAATGACAGCCCATAGTAGGGAGTCCATAAATGTTATTTCAAAGAGGTAGCATAGAGTAATAATGGAGAATGGATTCTGTATCAAACCTTTTGGCTTGGATCCTGGCTACGTCTTAGTTTGTGTGGCCTTGGGAAAGTTATATGATATATCCAGATCTCAGTTTCCCCAGGGCTAAGATGGGAATAACAATCATAACCACTTCTCAGGGTTGTTGTTTTGAGAATCAAGTTGTCACACATGTTCAAAAGAAGTTATTCATGGTAAAGATCAAAGCTGGGAACAGGTCCAGAAACTATATCACACCAAACTTACAGTTAGCCTCTCATAAAATAGAGATATTGTGGCCCTGAAGAGTGAGATGTCCTTATTTTTACCATACGGAGGAGAACTCCCTAGCAAATAGTTCAAGCTAGGAGAAGGCAGCAAAGAATATTTGGCATCTTGAGGGTTAGAGGGAAAACTGGCTGAAGAGAGAGAGCCAAAAAGAGAGGGAAAGCATGGTGTGACACCAGTAGGGGGTAGGGGAATGCGACTTGGGCAGAGGTTGGACTGAACAAAGCAGAGGGAAATGGCTTCAAGAAGAGAGGAGGCATATGCCATCCACACGTCTCCTAGCACTAAATAATGGATAATCTTTCCAATATGTCCAATCTGTATTTTGCTAAGTGGGGGGTATTTATTTTTATTGGATAATTCCTAAAATGTTATAAACAGAGCTTAACTAAGAGTATCCAAAATAGTCCAATAATTATCTTTCAAGGTGTCTGGTACCAACATGCTCTTTGCTCTCATTTGGATTCCCACAAAGAAACTGTTGGACATGAAAAAGAGGCAGATGTTGGTTCATAATATGTCTCATGATACTGAGAGAATTTTCTTGATCGCAATTTTTCATTTCATTTTTTGAATGAGTGATTTAAATGTTCTTTCTGTACATAATGGGATAGGAATTGTATAACTATTACCACAACCCAATTTTAGAACATTTTCAGAGAATGAAGGAGTTTTAACGTGTGATTTAAATTCAACCAGTTTATAGATCTCTGTTCTTGTACCAGAGACAATCTGAAGATTCTCTCCAGAAGTAAACATCCTAACCAGCAATCACCAACATTAAAACATGAACCTATTTTACTGTTTGAGTGGCTAGCTTCCTGTGAAAGAATATACATTGCCTCTCTTCTTTTGTTACCTTTCTGATAATATTGGCTATGCTGTAGGCCAATGTATTACATTAGAGAGCATTTCGAGGAAAAAATCCCTTAAAGTTCCTTATATATATTACAATTTTCTGCTATACATCATTATTACTAAAATGATTCACAGCTAGTGTAGCATGTTTAGGCAAGCTCAGATACTTGGCAGTAAAACACAATTATTTTAATACCCTAGCTCCAATGGGTAACCCTTTGAAAAAGGCATTTATTGTTAGTTCTGTTAGCTATTGAACCAGTCTTTGCATACTTCGATGCATAAGCATACAAATGGAAATTTTTATTTTAAGTTCTATGCTATAATTTGCATATGAAACAGAAGTTCTTTAACTATATTGTGGGAAATTCAAATGTATTTCCTCCTCTATAAAGAAAATTAATCTGAGAACAAGAGTCTACTTTGAGATTGTATAGAAAGGGCAAATATACCCTCTGATATGCTGCTTAGTCCTGACCCCTACCCCACCTCATTCCAGTACCCTCATTAACAAGAAGCTGTCAAAGTACTTGAACATCATGAAATAAGAATGGTATTTCAACAAAAGATCAAATGCTTAGAAATCCACACCTCAAACCAGGTTATTTTTTCATTCCTAAATCAATAAGCCAGCAAAAACAAGACCATATTTGAGCTGGCAAAACCTCCTATGCCCTTACATTCTGTGAAAACATAAAAGGAAAAAAGAATTCTTCCACATTCTTTATGCGATTTTCCATGAAAGCACTCATTAAATAATGTTTACATATAATGATGACAGAGTGTAGATGGGTTTACTGCTTGGCATTGGAAGGGCAGTGCCCTGGAGTCTTCCTCCAGTTCAATCTTGAAAAAATAACGGTCCTTTTAGTTTTTTTTTATTATTATACTTTAAGTTTTAGGGTACATGTGCACAACGTGCAAGTTTGTTACATATATATACATGTGCCATGTTGGTGTGCTGCACCCATTAACTGTCCTTTTAGTTTTTAGTGTACAAACTTGGCTCAAACCATACCATAAAGTACTTTTGTATGAAGACTGCCATAAAAAAATCACTGCAGGATGCTCCACTGTCAGTTAGCATCAGCACAAGCTAATGCAAGCAAGTTACGCACGTTAAAATAAACAGCAGAGAATTGGGTGTGAAAATACTATCATTCAGGTGTGTCCATCTGACCGTTATAACTTTAAAATATCTGTAGAGCAAAGCCAGTTTTTGTCAAGGTCACTTACTGCTCAGAAAAAGCTTTTCAGCTTCAACAAAAACATTCAAGAAACAAAATAAGGTTTTCAAAAAATGATGTTCAAATATGTGTGTTTCATTTTATGTCACCTGTAAGAAACAGGGTTTCCATCTAACATGAGATTCCCATTCCTATTCCTCTGTAAAGGCACAGTTCTGATAAGTTCAAGGAGATGTTTGAAAAATGAATAATCACCTATATTATCATTTCTTTGAGAGCTAATGTGACTTTTATTGAAGGAAATCGCCTGAAAGGCTTTTATTGGACAAGCTGTATGCTTGTCCCCCAGAGAGCTGCCCCACAAAAATTCCTCAGAATATGAAAACTCTCCTATTAGCATTAAATTTCAGGCATTATATCTTCAGAAAGCCCTTGTTAAATTTACATTTGCTGTCTATTGCAGTCTGTAAGGTTTAACGCCAAGCGCTGGATATTTAGATTAGCCCTCTCAATCTCCATTTTACTATCCTTCTCTTTGGGGAGATTAGATAGCTAAACACAGTTTTTCAGAGCACAGACTCTGAAAGTCAAGAATTGGCCTTGCCACTTAATAGTATGACTGGTCAGCTTATACTTACACGGTAGCCTTTCCAGAATACTCTGAGAAACACTATAAAGTGATAGGGAGGCAGAAACTGAGCTTATTGAAAATGGAAGAACCAAATAGTAGACTGGTAGCTCCTAACCAGGGAAACAGAGCAGTCCACAGTTCCTGAGTGATTGTGACCCCAGGCTAAGAAGGTAAACTTACAGTTTCTCAAGTATAAAATAAGGATGAAACTAATAGTATCCAAGTGCTCGGCACAGCGCCCAGCACACAGTAAGAGCCCAAAAGATGTTAGCTATTTTTTTCCTTAGGTCCTTAAGAGGCTCTGGCAGCTGAGAAAGAATGAAAAAGGGCAGGAGTGCCCAAGATACCGAAAAGAAAGAAGGCCAAGGGGAATAAGGTGGCTCCGGCCCCTGCTGTCATGATGAAGCAGGAGGTTAAGAAAGTGGTGAATCCCCTGTTTGAGAAAAGGCCTAAGAATTTTGGCATTGGACAGGACATCCGGCCCAAAAGAGACCTCACTTGCTTCATGAAATGGTCCCACTATATCAGGTTGCAGTGGCAGACAGTCATCCTCTGTAAGCGGCTGAAAGTGCACCCTGCAATTAACCAGTTCACCCAGGCCCTGCACCACCAAACAGCTACTCAGTTGCTTAAGCTGGCCCACAACTACAGACCAAACAAGAGAAAGACAAAGCAAGAGAAGAAGCAGAGGCTGTTGGTCCGGGCTGAGAAGAAAGCTTGCAGCAAAGGGGACATCCCCACTAGGAGACCACTTGTCCTTCAAGCAGGAGTTAACACTGTCACCACCTTGGTGGAGAGCAAGAAGGCTCAACTGGTGGTGACTGTACATGATGTGGATCCCATCAAGCTTGTTGTCTTCCTGCCTGCCTTGTGTCATAAAATGGGGGTCTCTTCCCCTGCATTATCAAGAGGAAGGCAAGACTGGGACGTGTAGTCCACAGGAAGACCTGGATCACTGTCGCCTTCACACAGGTGAACTCGGAAGACAAAGAAGCTTTGGCTAAGCTGGTGGAAGCTATCAGGACCAACTACAACAACAGATACAATGAGATCTGCCGTCACTGGGGAGGCAATGTCCTGGGTCCCAAGTCTGTGGCTCACATTGCCAAGCTTGAAAAGGCAAAGACTAAAGAACTTGCCACCAAACTGGGTTAAGTGCACACTGTTGAGTTTTCTGTACATAAAAATAATTAAAATAATATAAATTTTAAGAAAAAGAAAAAGGGCAGGAGACCACTCATTGCAGTGGGCTATGCACTGGCTGAAGAATCCTTTTTTTTTTTTTTTTTTTTTTTTGAGATGGAGTCTTGCTCTGTCACCCAAGCTGGAGTGCAGTGGCATGATCCCAGTTCACTGCAAACTCTACCCCCAAGGTTCAACTGATTCTTCTGCCTCAGCTGGGATTACAGTGATTCTTCTGCCTCAGCTGGGATTACAGGCACCTGTCACCATGCCCGGCTAATTTTTATATTTTTAGTAGTGATGGAGTTTCACCATGTTGGTCAGGCTGGTCTCGAACTCCTGGCCTCAAGTGATCTACCCACCTCAGCCTCCCAAAAGAATCCTTCATCTTTAGTTTGCAGTGAGAAAGAAAGAACCACATAAGACTCTGCAATGGAGATACTGGAGTACGAGATTAGCCAGGGACAACCTTCTAGTTTAATGTGCAGAGTTCTGTGAATCTTTTTGTACTAAGTTTTCAGGAGTCTCCCCACCCTGAATCTGGGTGTGCAGCCACTTTTTGATCCATTGGCACATAGGCAGACACTGTGCCTAGTCTAAACAAGAAATGTTTCTTTCTTCTTCCCTGGTAACAAAACTCCAATTTGTATTCAGATTTTTGAAAGAGATCCCTTGATTTCAGGAAGGGTAGACCCCTACCTCAACAACAAGGAATGAGCTGAAATTGGTCTAAATCAGTCATAGTAATTTCCTTTTCTTTCCTCAGGGATTGGCCAATGAGTGGGCACATGACTGAATCCTGGCCAAGGAGACAAAGGGAAAGTCCACTAGTGAAGGCTCTCTTCCTAATGAAAAGACAAGATTCCACAAGTAGAATGTCTCTACCTGTCTTCCTTCTTGTCCTGAACATGGACATGGTGACTGGAGCCACAGTAGCTATATTCTGGCCAGGAAAATGATGAAGACGCTGGCCCTGAAATCATTAGATTACTGAACTGACTCAGGCAACTGCCTACCTCCAGACTTCTTGTTATGTAAGAAATATGAAGCTCATTTGTTTAGGCCTGTACAGATGACTTTTCTATTTCTTGCAGTCAAATGCATTCTGATACTGTGCTTTGTCTACTTATTTCTTACCTCTGCCCTCTGACAGATGAGGCCCAACCCATTTTTCTTACTTGGCTTTATTTGAACAAAGATTCTAATAACCACAAGAAACCACTCTGTTGATCAACTCCTCTAATATAAAAGGAAACAGTCATGTTCTGTAATAAGTATTTTGTATCCAATTGGTTTATAAATTGAAAACACAGGTTAAGCAGAAAGATAAAATCAAATACAGTCTCTTGCCTACTTACTTCTCATCTCTGTCTCTCATTTAGTTCAAAGAGACATAAGGTGACACCACTCCATCATTTTTGACAGAGCCACATGTATAATGCAAAACATATGCTGAAGTTTTGTAATTACTTGGGTTCCTTGAGCAGAAAAGGGATGAGTTCGTTGTATGTTCATGGTCTCTTCTCCTTCTGTGTCGCCTGCTACCATACCAGGTTGATGCCCTCTCAGACATCAGTTACTACAAGCAATAATTGTCATTATTATTCTAATGTCTTACATATGAATGCTGTTTGGCAATATTTCAGAGTGCTTTTAAATTAGTTCTCTCCCTGAAGGCTCACAACTCTACCACTTACCTGTCATATCACTCCCATAAAAGATTACTGTAGAGACTCTGAGGGAGGGAATCCTCATTTTAGAGGAGAGATGTCATTTTCCTTCTCCCCTAAGTCTAGCTCTGCTGCAGGGACAAATGGCCTCCTACTATCTGTTCAACACCACTCCTCTCCTAAACTAATCATGACCCAGCACCAAGAGGGTTGTGGAGTTAGTCTTGCTGCTTATAGCAAAGTAAAAATTCACAAGCCTGCCTATGGCCCTCTGGTCCTTCATCCTAGTGTAGGTATTTTTCCCACTCTGATCAGACCTCTGCTAGGATTTTCTAAGGTGATATTGGAATCTCTTACTGGAAGAAGAGTTCTATTCGAATCTTGGGCCTGATTCACTGCCCAGCCTTTGCCGATCACTTATGCCCACAGACTAGATTTCTGTTCCAAACTGTATTGATCTTCTACTAAAATGTAAGTGATATGAAGCCAGAGAATGTGCTGTTATTTTACTGCACTATCCCTAGCACATAAAACAGATTCTCATTGGTTCACAGCAAGTGATGGGTAAATATGTTGAATGAATGAATGACTCTGATAACTGTTCCTCGCTAGAGGTTTCTGCTACTGTGTCCTAAACATCAGATTAAACCCCTTGGATACTGACATTAACCTAAGCCCATTCATAGCTGCCTTACCTCTTCAAATGACAAATATGAGCTGTTAGACACCTCTTCACTACAGGCCTCCTGTTTCCACCTTCTTTCCTTTTTCCTACTGACCCACGCAGATGAGGCCTCAGGATGCCAAGCTCTCAGCTGGATCTGCCTAAAATACACCTTGATAAAACAAGACTTTATAGAGATTATAATACCCTAACAGGGTAGTCCCTAAAAGTTGAAGAACACTGAAAATAAACCTTGTCTCTTTTATTTCTCCAGATGGCCAATACATAGATGAAAAGACAATCAACTATTATATATTAGCTATCAGGGAAATGCAAATCAAGACCAAATGAGATACCACTTTACACCCTCTAGGATGGCTATAATCTAAAAAGACCAATAACAAGTGTTGATGAGGAGGTAGAGATATTGGAACCCTCATACATTGTTGGAGGGAATGTAAAATAGTGAAGCCACTTTAGACAATGGCTGGGCAGTTCCTCAACATGTTAAACATAGAGTTACCACATGACCCAGCAAATGCACTCCTAGGTATTTACTCAAGAGAAATGAAAACATATGTCCATGCAAAACTTGTTCTGCAAATGCACACAGCAGCATTATTCATTATGACCAAAAAGTGAAAAAAAAATGTAAATGACCATCCACTGATGAGAAACAAAATGTCATGTATCTGTAGATGAAAAGATATTGTGCAATAAAAAGGAATAAAGTACTGTTACAAATAACACAACATGGATGAACCTTGGAAACATTATGCCAAGTAAAAAAAGCCAGACACAAAAGACCACAGCTTATATGAATCCATTCACATGAAATGTCCAGAATAGGCCAAGCCATAGGGACAGGAAGTAAATTAATGGGTGTCAGGAGCTGAGGGAAAGAAAAATGAGGAATGAGTGCTAGTGAGTACAAGATTTCTTTTTGGGGTGACAAAAATGTTCTAAAACCAGAAAAGAGTAACAGTTGTACAACTTTATGAGTATAATAAAAACCAGCAATTGTACTTTGTTTTCTTTTTTTGAGACAGAGTCTCGCTCTGCCGCCCAGATTGGAGTGCAGTGGCACAGTCTTGGCTTACTGCAAGCTCTGCCTCCCGGGTTCATGCCATTCTCCTGCCTCAGCCTCCGGAGTAGCTGGGACTACAGGCGCCCGCCACCACGCCCGGCTAATTTTTTGTATTTTTTAGTAGAGACGGGGTTTCACTGCGTTAGCCAGGATGGTCTCGATTTCCTGACCTCGTGATCTGCCTGCTTCGGCCTCCCAAAGTGCTGGGATTACAGGCGTGAGCCACCGCGCCCGGCCAATTGTACATTTTAAAAAGATTAATTTTATAGTGTGTGAATTATATCTCAACAAAGCTGTTACAAAACAACAACAACAACAAATCTCCTCCTTTTACAATGTTTTTGGGGCCAGAAGACTAATATGAGATGAGGCTGAGATGAAAACTGGGTCTTCCGCTTCTTCCCTCTGCTTTTCTTCCTTCCTTCCCACTGCTCCTCCCAATCACTCTATCACTGTTGCCCTGAGGCACCCACCTGCTCCATCAGTCCCCAGAAACAGTAACAGGTATAGAGGCAACAGAAAATCACCTTACCATGCTCCCATTACTGCAGCCCATTAAAACCAGGGACAAACTGCCCTGGCTGTCCAAAAGCAAAAAAATGCCTTTGTCTAGGACAGCATTCTTCTCATAAATTACAATAATGCAAATGTAAAATATAAATTTTTTCATCCTATTTGTGAACTAAAACAAAATACTTAAAACATTTTCATTTTACCTTTAATATATTCTTAAAGTAAAGATAATGGAAATCTGAATTATAAATTTTTTACTTACTCACCATTTAAACCACATTGTTTCTATTTTCTTTTCCTCTTATTGCTGAGCAATGAAAATTCCTTTGTTACAAAATATAGAAAAATATGTTCCTTGGATAGTCTAACTTCCAGAACCACTATATATTCCATCTTTGCTTTCAACAATTAATCCTCAGTCTAAAAGGGGAAAACAAGATAATCCCTCATTTAAATGATCAATGGAGGGAATTCATACAGAATAGCAGACAACTCTCACAACTCTATCATTCAGAACTTAACAAAATTTTTAAAATAATACTTCAGAAACATAAATATATCAATATTTTAACAGCAAATTTTTCTGTCTCTCCTAGGCTTCTAGCACATGTATATCTCCATTCTTGAGCCTTACTACATGCCAGGCGCTGTGCTGGTACTTCACATATGTTATCTCATTTTATTCTCATTACAATTCTTTCTGTCAAGCCAGGAGACTTCCAGTTTGAGACAAGAGAAAAAAGGGTGGTAGTCAACTCGGGAATTGAGTTGGGGTACCTGCTTCAAAATATCTCTTTTGATTTGTTATTTTACCGGAAATCCCACCATTAAATCCCACCCCTGGATTTGACGAATTTTCTCTCTAGCTTAAGCTATAATCAAACAGGACTGAAGTCTCATAGATTCTGGAAGCTCAGATTTAAAGCAAGTGTGGTAAAGATAGGCAAAGGAGACCAGAGAACCCAAAGCCTAACTCAGCAGTTTGGCCCAAGGTGCTGTCCCCATATGAAGATCACCGGTCACAACTCTTATTTCTTAGAAGGCCCTGACAGATGTGATTCTATAAGGACAGAGTTGTTTTCAGAGTCCCTGTTTTCTTGGTTTGTTCATCTCCTACCTGCTATTTCACTGGCTTCTGATAAAAGATTGTTTTTTAAAAACTTTGTCTACCCACTACTAAGGCTGAGAAAGTTTGAGTGATTTGCCCAGTATCACAGAGTAAGTGATAGAACCAAGTAAGTGATTGAACTGTCACACAGTTGGTGTTTTCAATTACTTCTCGGCATTTTTTCCCCCACTATACTAGTATAATTCATGCATTGTTAAGAAGTAACCCAAAAAATGTTTGTTTTGGGTCCCTCCAACTACTTACTTTACTTCCCAAATATCATTTCCCTGATGCCTTCTCAAAACTGACTTTCAAATTGTTTTATTTATGCTTGGATGAAAAATGGCTAAATGGCTGGCTTTCCCAGAATATCTTCATTTTGATAAAAACCAAAATTTAAACTAAAACAATGAAGATTTAACTTTAGAATTTCAAACATTATGAAGAATGGAGGTTAGCTCAAAGTATGACTAAGTAGATTTAGCAGAAATATCTTAAACTTGGAAAATATGAAAGACCCTTCAGCAAACTGAAACATGTTTTCAGCATTATACTACTATAAATAGAACTATAGTTAAAAGAGGGTTTTTTCCAAGCTCCTAATTTAAATCAGCAAAAGAGTGGTTTCAGGTTCCCACAACACGAGCCATTTGATGGGATATTTTATCAAAAAATATGAAAAACAATATTGCTCTGATGCTTTTAAAGGGGAGATAAGAAGAACGGCTGTTAGCCGAAAGTCCTTTATTCTTGATTTAAAGGAAAAAGACAAGAGGGAAAGACATGCTTTTTAAATTCTTCTCAGTCTGGTTTCTCTGACAAACCTGTTTGATAGGCATCAGGGACCTGAAGCAGTGCTTCCAGGGAAAAAGTAGCCATCACTCATGGTTCATCGGATTTCTACGACAGAATGATCACATTCTGTAGAACCTGGCATAAGCACATCATTATGAAGCCTTGCTTTAGCATTTCTTAACTGATCACGGATGCTGCAGTCCTTGGTGGCTCCTCTCTGTTGGCACTGTTTGTAGTTATTTGACCTTTTCTCAGTGGATAATCCACACAGAAAGCCCTAATTACTTCCCCAGCTTTGACCAGCCAGCAGTGTGAATAATCAATGACACTCATTTAGGTATTGCACAATCAGATGCTTATGGTGTTTAAAGAACATTTTTCCATTGACCTGCCACAGCTGTAAGACAATTACAGGCAGTAAAGCTGCTGTTGTAATCACAAGATGACCAGGTGACCTTGTAGGTTTAAAGTTGATGACTGGGGCCTTGACTGGGACGTAGTCAAGATACAGAACATATTTTGGGAGAGAAAGGAAGCTTCATTGTATACTAATGTGACATGCTCAGCCCCAAGAGCAGTGTTCTGAAGTATTGACAAATCACAGGACTCATAATGGCCAGTAAAATTCAGCATTTATATCCACAGCCTCAGCTACTTTTTTCCATTGTACATAAAATAGTAAATAAATAAGAATAGAAAAAATACTGAAGTCTATCCATACCTCTGTCTAAACTTTTTAAGGTAGAAATGAGATAAAAATGGAAGTAAGTTGTCCTATCTAAATAGATATTTACAGGTTTCTAGGATGTTAAAATTTTTTAATGTATTCAAAATGCAATGAATCCTTATGAACTCTCAGGCCAACTTCCCCCACAAAGATCACTATTAAAAAGATGTGAGGTCTGGGGTTCTTTGAAATAATGACTAATTACCAAATTACATATAAAGCTATAACATAAGTTGTAGGAAAATGGAATATGATATTTCTAATAGAGTATTGTTCCTGGAAACACTACTGTATTGAAAATCCTTTGGAAACAAGGATTGATCATCTAAAGTTTGGGAAACATAGGATACGATATCCTTTTCATGGAGATTTACAATGTACAATTAGCATATTAAAGGTACTGGAATGTGTTTCTCAAAACAATTTTGGGAATGCTAGTTCATAGGTCTTTTTTTTCCTTGTTATTACCATCTTATATAAAAATTGAATTTATAAATATGGGCTTTTGCCTCAGAATGTGAATGAATAGAGTTTCTACTTCACTTTTCAGAAAGTTTTGCACTTATTTATTAAAAGGAACACAAAATAAGATCAGTAAAAACAATCAAGGAAACAAGTTGGTAGAACAATGAAACAGTTATGTTCCTGGCAGAAAAGATGAAGAAGAGGACATGTCCTAAATTAGGGACACAGCAGAGGAGAGTTTTGGAATGGAAAAGGCCTCAGATAAAGGAAAGGAAGGGAAGTTGTGAGGTTAACACACAGACCATCTTCTCCTTTTTCAAACTGAAGGCTGTCCTGATTTAATCTGGCAAAAGAAGGCAAACCAGCTCATCAGCATGCAATTGATGATTTATCCAGCTTGCTGTCAGAGACAGCACTGTGTAAAGACACAGTAAATAATGAGGAAAAACAGGCAAACCTTAGTGAGTAAGCCAAGAAGGCAAATCACTAAAAAAACACACACACAGTAAAAAGACTGCACGTTTGCTGGTATGATCTTGATTAATCCCAAAACAGCTGAAGCTTTCATGTTTGGGGCTCCTAGGATGTGTAATGCAAGTTTTTACTCATACTAGCAGAATCCAATTCATAGTATTTGTAGAAATAAGCTGGTTTTTAAAACATCACTTTTAGGTTCAGCAGACATCACTGTGTTTTCCTTTAGTGTATGCCATGTTTGAATGATATTTATAATTATTTCCTTATATATGTTTATTGCTTTGTTGGAAGGTGAGGCCTATATTTTTCTGCATTATACAGCACCCCAGGATTAGGATGGATTTACATCTTATTCGGCAGTACTGTCTTTCAAGGACCCAATAACTCTGTATAACTAGTTCCAGCTTGTAATGTGTCTGGGAATTTTTTGACTTTTGGAATCCATTGATGTCCTCCAGAAACATTCATTCTTAAATGTTGCCAAACCATCAAGAATATGAGGTTATGATAAGGTCAGTAGTAACAGGCAGTTAGAAACATAAGGGGAAAGGGGTTGAGAGGCAGAGGCAGAAGCATCGGGAATATTTACCCATGCATGTTGCTGACCAAGTAATTTTTTCTGCAATTCCGTAAAACTCAGTCTTTTAATTAAAGGCCTCCCAGTGAATGTGGCAAGACAATGTGTGGAATGTATTCAGGATTGCTACCCCTAGTCATACCTTTTACCTCCTCAACCCTTTAATATCAGTTTACAGCATTTATATAACTGGTAGCACCATAGATCCCATTCTAAATCTGAGCAAGAAAAGAATAAAAAAAAATGAACAAAGCCTCCAAGAAGGCTGGGTGTGGTGGCTCACACCTATAATCCCAGAACTTTGGGAGGCTGAGGCGGGTGGATCACGAGGTCAGGAGATCGAGACCATCCTGGCTAACATGGTGAAATCCTGTCTCTACTAAAATACAAAAAAAATCAGCCAGGTGCGGTGGCGGGTGCCTGTAGTCCCAGCTACTCAGGAGGCTGAGGCAGGGGAATGGTGTGAACCCGGGAGGCAGAGTATGTAGTGAGCCGAGATTGCGCCACTGCACTCCAGCCTGGGTGATAGAGCAAGACTCCATCTAAAAAAAAAAAAAAAAGCCTCCAAGAAATATGGGACTATGTGAAAAGACCAAATCTACGTCTGATTGATGTACCTGAAAGTGACGGGGAGAATGGAACCAAGTTGGAAAACACTCTGCAGGATATTATCCAGGAGAACTTCCCCCAACCTACCAAGGGAGGCCAACATACAAATTCAGGAAATACAGAGAATGCCACAAAGATACCCCTCAAGAAGAGCAACTCCAAGACACATAATTGTCAGATTCACCAAAGTCGAAATGAAGGAAAAAATGTTAAGGGCAGCCAGAGAGAAAGGTTGGGTTACCCACAAAGGGAAGTCCATCAGACTAACAGCTGATCTCTTGGGAGAAACTCTACAAGCCAGAAGAGAGTGGGCGCCAATATTCAACATTCTTAAAGAAAGAATTTTCAACCCAGAATTTCATATCCAGCCAAACTAAGCTTCATAAGTGAAGGAGAAATAAAATCCTTTACAGACAAGCAAATGCTGAGAGATTTTGTCACCACCAGGCCTGCCCTATAAGAACTCCTGAAGGAAGCACTAAACATGGAAAGGAACAACTGGTACCAGCCACTGCAAAAACATGCCAAATTGTAAAGACCATCGAGGCTAGGAAGAAACTGCATCAACTAACAAGCAAAATAACCAGCTAACATCAATAATGACAGGATCAAATTCACACATAACAATATTAACCTTAAATGTAAATGGGCTAAATGCTCCAATTAAAAGACACAGACTGGCAAATTGGATAGAGTCAAGACCCATCAGTGTGCTGTATTCAGGAAACCCATCTCATGTGCAGAGACACACATAGGCTCAAAATAAAGGGATGGAGGAAGATCTACCAAGCAAATGGAAAACAGAAAAAGGCAGGGGTTGCAATCCTAGTCTCTGATAAAACAGACTTTAAACCAACAAAGATCAAAAGAGACAAAGAAGGCCATTACATAATGGTAAAGGGATCAATTCAACAAGAAGAGCTAACTATCCTAAATATATATGCACCCAATACAGGAGCACCCAGATTCATAAAGCAAGTCCTGAGTGACCTACAAAGAGACTTAGACTTCCACACAATAATAATGGGAGACTTTAACACCCCACTGTCAACATTAGACAGATCAACGAGACAGAAAGTTCACAAGGATATCCAGGAATTGAATTCAGCTCTGCACCAAGAGGATCTAATAGACATCTACAGAACTCTCCACCACAAATCAATGGAATATACATTCTTCTGAGCACCACACCGCACCTATTCCAAAACTGACCACATACTTGGAAGTAAAGCACTCTTCGGCAAATATAAAAGAATAGAAATTATAACAAACTGTTTCTCAGACCACAGTGCAATCAAACTAGAACTCAGGATTAAGAAACTCATTCAAAACCGCTCAACTACATGGAAACTGAACAACCTGCTCCTGAATGACTACTGGGTACATAATGAAAGGAAGGTAGAAATAAAGATGTTCTTTGAAACCAATGAGAACAAAGACACAGTACACCTGAATCTCTGGGACACATTCAAATCAGTGTGTAGAGGGAAATTTATAGCACTAAATTCCCACAAGAGAAAGCAGGAAAGATCTAAAATTGACACCCTAACATCACAATTAAAAGAACTAGAGAAGCAAGAGCAAACACATTCAAAAGCTAGCAGAAGGCAAGAAATAACTAAGATCAGAGCAGAACTAAAGGAAATAGAGACACAAGAAACCCTTCAAAAAAATCAATGAATCCAGGAGCTGGTTATTTGAAAAGATCAAGAAAATTGATAGACCGCTAGCAAGACTAATAAAGAAGAAAAGAGAGAAGAATCAAATAGATGCAATAAAAACTGATAAAGGGAATATCACCACCGATCCCACAGAAATACAACTACCATCAGAGAATACTATAAACACCTCTATGCAAATAAACTAGAAAATCTAGAAGAAACGGATAAATTCCTTGACACGTACAACCTCCCAAGGCTAAACCAGGAAGAAGTTGAATCTCTGAATAGACCAATAACAGGCTCTGAAATTGAGGCAATAATTAATAGCGTACCAACCAAAAAAAGTCCAGGACCAGACGGATTCACAGCTGAATTCTACCAGAGGTACAAGGAGGAGCTGGTACCATTCCTTCTGAAACTATTCCAATCAATAGAAAAAGAGGGAATCCTCCCTACCTCATTTTATGAGGCCAGCATCATCCTGATACCAAAGCCTGGCAGAGACACAACAAAAAGAGAGAATTTTAGACCAATATCCGTGAACATCGATGCAAAAATCCTCAATAAAATACTGGCAAACCGAATCCAGCAGCACATCAAAAACCTTATCCACCATGATCAAGTGGGCTTCATCCCTGGGATGCAAGGCTGGTTCAACATATGCAAATCAATAAAACATATAAACAGCATATAAACAGAACCAAAGACAAAAACCACATGATTATCTCAATAGATGCAGAAAAGGCCTTTGACAAAATTCAACAACGCTTCATGCTAAAAATCTCAATAAATTAGGTATTGATGGAACGTATCTAAAAATAATAAGAGCTATTTATGACAAACCTACAGCCAATATCATACTGAATGGGCAAACACTGGAAGCATTCCCTTTGAAAACTGGCACAAGACAGGGATGCCCTCTCTCATCACTCCTATTCAACATAGTGTTGGAAGTTCTGGCCAGGGCAATCAGGCAGGAGAAGGAAATAAAGGGTATTCAATTAGGAAAAGAGGAAGTCAAATTGTCCCTGTTTGCAGATGACATGACTATATATCTAGAAAACCCCATCATCTCAGCCCAAAATCTCCTTAAGCTGATAAGCAACTTCAGCAAAGTCTCAGGATACAAAATAAATGTGCAAAAATCACAAGCATTCTTATACACCGATAATAGACAAACAGAGAGCCAAATCATGAGTGAACTCCCATTCACAATTGCTTCAAAGAGAATAAAATACCTAGCAATCCAACTTACAAGGGACGTGAAGGACCTCTTCAAGGAGAACTACAAACCACTGCTTAACGAAATAAAAGAGGACACGAACAAATGGAAGAACATTCCATGATCATGGATAGGAAGAATCAATATCGTAAAAATGACCATACTGCCCAAGGTAATTTATGGATTCAATGCCATCCCCATCAAGCTACCAATGACTTTCTTCACAGAATTAGAAAAAACTACTTTAAAGTTCATATGGAACCAAAAAAGAGCCCGCATTGCCAAGTCAATCCTAAGGCAAAAGAACAAAGCTGGAGGCATCACACTACCTGACTTCAAACTATACTACAAGGCTACAGTAACCAAAACAGCATGGTACTGCTACCAAAACAGAGATATAGACCAATGGAACAGAACAGAGCCCTCAGAAATAATACCACACATCTACAACTATCTGATCTTTGACAAACCTGACAAAAACAAGCAATGCGGAAAGGATTCCCTATTTAATAAATGGTGCTGGGAAAACTGGCTAGCCATATGTAGAAAGCTGAAACTGGATCCCTTCCTTACACCTTATACAAAAATTAATTCAAGATGGATTAAAGACTTAAATATTAGACCTAAAACCATAAAAACCCTAGAAGAAAACCTAGGCAATACCATTCAGGACATAGGCATGGGCAAGGACTTCATGTCTAAAACACCAAAAGCAATGGCAACAAAAGCCAAAATTGACAAATGGGATCTAATTAAACTAAAGAGCTTCTGCACAGCAAAAGAAACTACCATCAGAGTGAACAGGCAACCTACAGAATGGGAGAAAATTTTTGCAATCTACTCATCTGACAAAGGGCTAATATCCAGAATCTACTAAGAACTGAAACAAATTTACAAGAAAAAAACAACCCCATCAAAAAGTGGGCAAAGGATATGAACAGACACTTCTCAAAAGAAGACATTTATGCAGCCAAAAGACACATGAAAAAATGCTCATCATCACTGGCCATCAGAGAAATGCAAATCAAAACCACAATGAGATACCATCTCACACCAGTTAGAATGACAATCATTAAAAAGTCAGGAAACAACAGGTGCTGGAAAGGATGTGGAGAAATAGGAACACTTTTACACTGTTGGTGGGACTGTAAACTAGTTCAACCATTGTGGAAGTCAGTGTGGCAATTCCTCAGGTATCTAGAACTAGAAATACCATTTGACCCAGCCATCCCATTACTGGGTATATACCCAGAGGAATATAAACCATGCTGCTATAAAGACACATGCACACGTATGTTTATTGCGGCACTACTCACAATAGCAAAGACTTGGAACCAACCCAAATGTCCAACAATGATAGACTGGATTAAGAAAATGTGGTACATATACACCATGGAATACTATGCAGCCATAAAAAATAATGAGTTCATGTCCTTTGTAGGGACATGGATGAAGCTGGAAACCATCATTCTCAGCAAACTATCGCAAGGACAAAAAAGCAAACACCGCATGTTCTCACTCACAGGTAGGAATTGAACAGTGAGAACACATGGACACAGGAAGGGGAACATCACACACCAGGGCCTGTTGTGGGGTGGGGGGAGGGGGGAGGGATAGCATTAGGAGATATACCTAATGTAAATGATGAGTTAATGGGTGCAGCACACCAACGTGGCGCATGTATACATATGTAACAAAGCTGCACGCTGTGCACATATACCCTAGAACTTAAAGTATAATAAAAATCATATAAAAAAAAGTGTGTACATGCACAAACATGTTTTTAATAAAAGAAGGAGGAAATACTCATGACAAGTACAGCCCTTGTTTCTGCAACTGGTCATGTGGTAGTAGCTGGTATTGATGACTGCCTTCTTGTACTACCCATTCTGTGTATCCCCTTTGCCTTCAGCATGCACCTCAGCAGGTTGTGGTATTTTCCATGGTGGGGTGACCCAAGCCTTCATTCCGGAAGGGTCTGGGGCCATTTGTTGTAGTCCTGCCTGGACTGAGCTGTTGTAGTTTCCCATTGATCTTAATCACAGAGCATGGTAATACCAAGAGACGCCCTAATGCATCTCCTGTATTCCATGCATACTCTTCTTTACCTCTGCTGTGGAGTGGTAGACTGATTTCATGTTGATAGTCGGGGTCAATCACCCCAGCCAACACTCTAAATCCCTTCTTAGCCTGTTGACTTCAAGGTAGGAGGAACCCAAAGTGTCCAGATGGCAATTGTAACTTTCCAGTTTAATAGAATTGTTATTGTGTTTCCTGGTAGTAGTGTTCCTCCCTCTGGAACTAAGACCTCTAGGCCAGCAGGATGTAATGCTGTGGGAACAGGAGGCAAAAATTTTGCTAGTGGATCACTAGGGGTGGTAGTGAGTGGTGCCACTTCCACTTCCACCCCTTGATTCCTGGACCTGTGAATCCTGGCTATGGGGGAAACAGTACCATATATTGAACACTGATTCAGAGCGTACACAGCCTTCTGGAGAACTTTACCCCAGCCCTGCCAGGTATTGTCACCTAGTTGATGTTGTAATTGTGACTTCAAAAGGCCATTCCACCGTTCTATCAATCCAGCTGTTTCAGGATGATGGGGAGCTTGGTAAGACCAGTGAATTACAGGAGCATGAGCCCACTGCCACACTTCTTTAGCTGTAAAGTGAGTCGGGGGCAATGCTGTGTAGAACACAGTGATGGTGGATAAAGCATTCCGTGAGTCCATGGATGGTAGTCTTGGCAGAAGCATTGCATGCAGGATAGGCAAACCCATATCCAGAGTAAGTGTCTATTCCAGTGAGGACAAACTTCTGCCATTTCCATGATGGAAGAGGTCCAATGTAATCAACCTGCCACCAGGTAGCTGGCTGATCACCCTGAGGAATGTTGTCATATTGAGGGCTCAGTGTTGGTCTCCGCTGCTGGCAAATTGGGCACTCAGCAGTGGCCATAGCCAGGTCAGCCTTGGTGAGTGGAAGTCCATGTTGCTGAGCCCATGCTTAACCTCCATCCCTGCCACTATGGCCACTTTGTTCATGGGCCCACTGGACAATGACGGGGTAGCTGGGGAAAGTGGCTGAGTGGTGTTCACAGAACTGGTCATCCTATCCACTTAATTATTAAAATCCTTCTCCGCTGAGGTCACCCATTGGTGAGCACTCACATGGGATAGAAATATCTTCACAGTTTTTGACCACTCAGAGAGGTCCATACACATATCTCTTCCCCAAATTTCTTTGTCACCAGTTTTCCAATCATGCTTCTTCCAAGTCCCTGGTGATCCAGCCAAACCATTGGCTACAGCCCATGAATCAGCATATAATCGAACATCTGGTCATTTTTCCTTCCATGCAAAGTGCACAGTAAGGTGCACTGCTCAAAGTTCTAGCCACTGGGAAGATTTCCCTTCACCGCTGTCCTTCAGGGATGTCCTAGGAAGGGGCTGTAATGCTGCAGCTGTCCCCTTTCGGGTGGTGCCTGCATATCTTGCAGAACCATCTGTGAACCAGGCCCTAGTCTTCTCTTCCTCTGTCAGCTGATCATAGGGAACTCCCTATGAGGCCATCGGTGCAGGCTCGGGGAGAGAAGGCAGAGTGGCAGGAGTGGAGACCATGGGCATTTGAGCCACTTCCTCATGTAACTTACTTGTGCCTTCAGGACCTGCTCAACCCTGTATATACCACTTCCATTTGATGATGGAATGCTGCTGTGCATGACCTACTTTATGGCTAGATGGGTCAGAAAGCACCCAGTTCATGATAGGCAGTTCAGGTCACACGGTGACTTGATCATCCGTAGTCAAACATTTAGTTTCCACCAAAGCCCAGTAACAGGCCAATAGCTGTGTCTCAAAAAGAGAGTATCTACAGAAGACAGCAGGGCCTTGCTCCAAAATCCTAGAGGCCTCTGCTATGATTCACCTGTGGGGCCTGCCAAATGCTCCAAACAGCATCCCTATCTGCCACTGACACCTCAAGCACCATTGGATCTTCTGGGTTATATGGCCTAAGTGGCACAGCAGCTTGCACAGCAGCCTGGACCTGTTGCAGAGCCTTCTCCTTTTCTGGACCCCACTCAAAACTGGCAGCATTTCGGGTCACTCGATAAATGAGTTGGAGTAACATCCCAAAAGAGGAATGTGTTGCTTCCAAAATCCAAATAGGCCCGCTAGGCATTGTGCCTCTTTCTTGGTTGTAGGAGGGGCCAAATGCAGCAATTTATCCTTCACCTTAGAAAGAATATCTTGACAGGCCCCATACCACTGGACCCCTAGAAATTTTACTGAGGTAGAAGATCCCTGAATTTTAGTTGGATTTATTTCCCATCCTGTGGGCACACAAATGTCTCACCAATAAGTCCAGTGTGTTTACTACTTCTTGCTCACCAGATCCAATCAGCATAATGTCATCATGTCATCAATGTAATGGACCAGTGTGATATCTTGTGGAAGCAAAAAGTGGTCAAGGTCTCTCTGAATAAGATTATGACACAAAGCTGGAGAGTTGATACACCCCTGAGGTAAGACAGTAAAGGTATATTGCTGGCCTTGCCAGCTGAAGGCAAATTGCTTCTGGTGGGCCTTAGGGACAGGAATGGAGAAAACGGCATTTGCCAAGTTAGTGGCTGCATATCAGGTACTAGGAGATGTGTTAATTTGCTCAAGCAATGAAACCACATCTGGTATAGCAGCTGCAATTGGAGTCACCACTTGGTTAAGCTTATGATAATCCACTGTCATTCTCCAAGATCCATCTGACTTCTGCACAGGCCAAATGGGAGAGTTGAAAGGGGATGTGGTGAAAATCACCACCCCTGCATCTTTCAAGTCCTTTATGATGACACTAATCTCCACAATGCCTCCAGGATGTGATGTTGTTTCTGATTTACTATTTTTCTAGGTACAGGCAGCTCTAATGGCTTCCATTTGGCCTTTCCCACCATAATAGCCCTCACTCTACCAGTCAGGGAGCCAATGTGGGGGTTCTGCCAGCTGCTAAGTATGTCTATGCCAATTATGCATTCTGGCAGTGGTGAAATGACCACAGGATGAGTCCGGGGACCTCCTGGACCCACTGTAAGTCAGACCTGAGCTAAAACTCCATTAATTACCTGACCTCCATAAGCCCCTACTTTAACCAGAGGACTACAATGACATTTTGGGTCCCTTGGAATCAACATCAGCTCAGAGCCAGTGTCCAGTAGTCCCCAAAAAGCCTGATTATTTTCCTTTCCAGAATGCACAGGTACTCTGGTAAAAGGCTGGAGGTCTCCATGGGGAAGGATGGGAGAAAGATTAACAGCGTAAGTTGTCGGTAGTGTAGTGGGATCCTTCCTCAAGAGGACCCAGCCTCCCCTTCATTCAATGGGTTCTGGGTCTGTAAACTGGGCCAAGTCTGGAAATTGATTGAGGGGCTGTGATTCTCTGTTTTTATAATTCAAATTAGTCTTTTGTCCATTCAACATAGAAGTTTCCTGCTTATATAAATTAAGTAGGAATGCAGTAGGCTTCCTATCAATTTTACTTCTAGGAACACCGTGATTAATTAGCCGATGCCAGACCTCTACAGGAGTCAGGCTATTCTGATTGCTGCTTTGCCTCTGCTGTCCATTACAGTAGCTTGCCTTTGATGGTTGAGTGCTGCCACTTGGCCCTTGCCACCTCGGGATTTAATTATTCCCATAGTATTTAAATTTTGTATTTGAGTGACTGTGGTTCCTACTGTTAGATCTGACATACAGAGAAGAGCAATTACAGGGCTCTTCAAAGTTGCAGCTGCTGCCCTCAAAAATCTGTTTCACAAAGCATTGTTCAAGGGTATATCTTCTAGACCCTCCCAGCTGGGATGAGTAGGTCTAAAGTGACTAATCCACTCCACCATCTCAATCTCCCTAAGCCTTTGGATCCCTTCCTGTATATTAAACCAAGGGAGTTCAGACTTTTCCAGCTCACTCACAGTGGGCTGTCTTTTAATCCATATTTTAGGCAACTAAGCAAATAAACTATTTTAGCCTTTTTTAACTCCATGAGCTGCAACATTAAATGCAGAATCCCTACTTAGTGGGCCCAAATCAATAAATTCAGCCTGATCTAACTCTGTGTTCCTTTGACCATTATCCCACACCCTTAATATCCATTCCCATGCCTGATCTCCAGATTTCTGCGTATACAAATTGGAAAACTCAAGCAGTTCTTTTCAAGTGTAGTGCACCTCCTCATGGGTCACACTCTGAACCTCACCTCTAGGACTTTAATTATGGGTCCAGAAACAAACAGGGGTGTTGGGGGTGGCTCCTGAAGAGAATCAACATTATCTTGCCTGGCAACTGCCTCAGGGGAGGCCATCACAGTTGCCTCAGGCACTGCAGGGTTTATCTCCTCAGACAAAGGTGGAAAGGATGATGGCAGTGTGGGTCAGGGAGGGGATATTGTCACTACTGGGGATGGGGAAGCTGTTTCTTCTAGCAAAAAAAGATTCATCAGAATTTACAAGCGCAGTGTCCCCAGCTTCATCAGGGACACACATCCCCATTCCAAGTTGCAGGGTCCCACTCTTTTCCAATCAATGCCCTCACTTTAACAGTAGACACCTGGTGAGGTTATGCCTGCACCTTTCTTTGCAAGTCAGCCACTTGCTTGATAAGAGCTGTCCGTTTTTCCACAATTTCTGCTCTTTCTCTACAGGAGATAAAACTCCCACTCAGGGCAATCTTAACGGATTTGAGGCTCAGTATCTGCTTCTGAAGCCAGGAGTTAGAATCTTTGAATTCATCATTTTCTTTCATCACTGTCCAGTGATCTTAGGAGCAACCAACCAACTTCATTATGTTCATTGGTTCTCCATATATAGTCAAAAGTATTATGTATAGAGTCACTAAATTCCTTGTCTCTCATGAGTGGCAAATCAGGAGTGTCAAATGCATTTATTTTGTATAACTCTCTAAACGGTTCACACCAAAGACTATCAGTGTTTTCCATACTATTAGAAGCACAGTCCTTAGCATTTTTGGGTCTAATCATATTAAGCAGTCAACTGCAGAAACCCCAAAACCAACAAAAGAACTCCATCCTTAATATTCTGTTTCTCTAGAACCACTCCTGATACCAAAATCTGTATTAGGGTTCTCTAGAGGGACAGAACTAATAGGACATATATATATATAAAGGAGAGTTTATCAAGTAGTATTAACTCACATGGTCACAAGGTCCCACAATAGCCTGCAAGCTGAGGAGCAAGGAAGCCAGCCTGAGTCCCAAAGCTGAAGAACTTGGAGTCTGATGTTCAAGGGCAGGAAGCATCCTGCACAGGAGAAAGATGTAAGCTGGGGGCTAGGCCAGTCTAGCCTTTTCACGTTTTTCTGCCTGCCTTATCTTCTGGTTGTGCTGGCAGCTGATTAGATGGTGCCCACCCAGATTAAGATTTAAGCATTTCCCAGCCCACTGACTCAAATGTTAATGCTTAAGGGTTAAGCATTTCTCAGCCCACTGACTCAAATGTTAATCTCCTTTGGCAACACCCTCACAGACAAACCCAGGATCAATACTTTGCATCCTTCAATCCAATCAAGTTGACACTCAGTATTAATCATCACACTGTCTCAAACAACAACAACAACAAAAACCTTAGCCATCTTGGCCTTACAATTTGAATATTGTCTTTTTTATGGAGAAGGGAGTGAAGAAAGGGAATTGGGTGAGAATTTGAAAAAGGGGTGGAAGAGGGCATGTTTTCCTGCCTGTGGAAATCCATAGATAACAAATTCATATTGTGGAAAGTTTATTTTTAAAAATACTTTGAAATTAGCTTTTAATGTACATCTGTAAACTCAAAGGTATTCACTTTGTTTTTATGTGTTTCTGAATTGATTTGCCACCTGCCTTGGGCCCAGGATACATGAGATTGTTTGAGTCATCATTTGTCCAACAGGCTGCATTCTGAATTAGGGATTCAAACCATTTTCTTGCCTCCCAGAGAAACATGTGAGATTTCATTCATATCTTTCTTGTTACCGAAACAAAAATTTGAACTCAAAATCCTTTTGAGTGGTAAGGCTCTTTCAAATAAAAAGTATGACTATCATAATATTGTATATATACTAGCACACACACAATATTTATACCTACACACATATATAATTTTTAAGATTCATTATTTAAAACAAAATCTGAAATAATGTGTCCCTCTAGATCTCTTTTGGAATCGCTAACTATAGATCTCCTTCAGTTATGGGCTTCAGTGCCTGAATGTGCTGAACCCTCTTAGGGGAGCACGGTGGTAAACTCCTCTGAGTGTCACTGTTCCTGTTATTGATGTTGATGGCAGAGCCTTCTAATTCTAACCCCTGCTGAGCCTTTAGAAACCTGGTAGATTGTTAACATGATTAGCAGGAGTTCATGAACTCTGCTCTTTATAAATGCAAAATCCTAAACTTTGATACGGAATTGGCATTAAAAGATTTCTCCTCATATTTAAAAACATTTTAATAGTTTAAATTTAAAAAGGACAAACTTATAGAAGCTTGTTGGGTTTAATATTATGGTTTCTACTATATAAATATTGCATTTTCAAACATAATATACTAAGAGAATTGTTATAGAATTTTATTTGGCAATATGCTTATAATCCTCCCATGACGATTTACAAATAAAGAACAAATGTTTTTCTATGCACTAATGGAAGCAATTTAGAAATATTTATTTATTTACATAAAGGAAATGTATGGTAGCAACACACTGGAAATCAGTCATTTGGAAATGACTAGAACTGATAGTCCTTAAAGGGTATATTTATCACTCATTAAATTAAGGAAATGTCTAAAGGAACAATGGTTACATTAGATTTACAGTTTAGATACTCAGTTGCATATGTTGTAGTTGTAAATCAAGTGTGTTTTTAAGAGGTTATTTGGATATACAGGCTAGAAAAATTTCCTGGTGCCACTTTAATTTTTCTCTGCTTGTTGGACATGAAGAGAGGGAGACAAAGTCTCTCAGAAAGAGAAAGACGGGCTGGTGATGGACAAACTAAGGTGAATGAGATGCTGAGTTCATTATTTCTAGTACAAATTTCCCACCAACTGGATAGCATTCACCTGTATACTTAAAGAACACTTGAATAAATAAATAAATAAATAAATTCGTGTGCTCTTTAAGTATCCTCTAAATACAGAGCATTGTGGGAAGGTTCTATTTCTTTTCCAATTTTGTGATCAAGGAACAAGTTTCCTTTTTCTAGGGGGGAAAAGTGCACTGAATTATGAAAGGAGTGGTCGTCTATCTCTTCCTCCTTCCTTCTCTGTCTTTCTCTCTCTCTGCCTTGTTCCCATCGGTCTCTCTTTTAAGCTGAAGGAATATATTCTGCCCTTAATCTAGCTATGGACTAAGTCACAGGGCAAGACTACATGGGCCTAAAGAGTTCTCTCTGGGAAAGGGTGGCACTTTCTGGAGGGTCTTGGGGTTCTTTCTTTGTGTGGAAAGCTGAATTCTCTTGACATCATTAACATTTGTTGAGTATTTGGTAAACAGCTGGGAACATCAAAAGGAATAAGAGCCAATGCCTATCTTTTACGAGCTCACAATGTCAGTCTCATTTGTTCAGGGAAAAAAATACATAAACCAGTACTTGCAGTGTATCTTTAAAGGTGCCCCAATAGATGTAAGGACTAATAATCCCACAGGTAGATATAAGTAATCTATTGGGCAGTGAGGGAAAGCTTTACAGAGGAGTGACATTGGAGCTTAATCTTAGAGTATGAAGGAGCTCACCAGGTAGGGAACAACATTTCATATAGAGGAAACAAAACGTGCAAAGAATCATGAAGAAACATGCTGTCCTCGGGCAGTGGCACATAACCTGTTGTGGCCAAACTGCAGGGTTTGAAATAAGGTTTGTGAGTGCAGAGGGGGAAATTGTAAGAGATGAGGATGTCAAGGAACACTTCATCAATGTTATAAAAAACCTTGTTTGGATTTGGATTTTTATTTTGAGAACAAGAGGGAACGCATTAGAGGTTATTAAAGATAGTAAAAAAGAAAATATTAGATTTGTGTTTTAGCAAGTTCACTTTGGTACAAAGATTGGCCAGAGAAAAAGATCAGAAATGAAAGTTAGGAATCCAGGGAGGAGATGATGAAAGCTTTGTATAAAACAGTGGCAGTAGTCTGGACATGATGGCTCATGCCTGTAATTCCAGCACTTTTGGAGTCCGAGGTGGGAAGATCATTTGAGCTCAGGAGTTTGAGACCAGCCTAGACATAGCGGGACTCCATCTCTACAAAAAATTTTTAAAAAAATTAGCTGGGCATGGTGGCTCATGCCTGTAGTCCCAGCTACTTTGAAGACTGAGGTGAGAGGATCCCTGGAGCCCAGGAGTTCGAGGTGACGGTGAGCTATGATCACCACTGCATTCCGGCCTTGGTACCAAAGTGAGACCCAGTCTCAAAAAAGACAAAACAAAACAAAGAAACACAAACCAAAAAAAATCCCAAAAAACAGTGGCAGTAGGATTGGAAGATAGGTACACGTTAGAGAGAGATTCTAGAAGTACATTCAATAGCACTTGGTGATAGATCAGATTTGGTAGTTGAATTAGAGGAAATAATGAATAATGACTTCAGAACTGCTTTGACTTTGGGAACTGGTAGAGTATGGTGGGAAGAGGTTTAGGAGGAATGGAGATAACTTTGATTTTAGATGTGATCACCAATCAGTTACTGATGGACAATTTGGCTTGTGGGTTTTAGAAGAGAGAATGGTTTAAAAAGGTACATCTGGGAGTTGCTATCATTTAAGGGGCAGGAGAAGCCATAGAAATAAACAAACTTGTTCATCTAGAGTTTCTGGAATGAGAAGAGAAAGCTCTAAGGAGTCAGCCCTGGGAAATAATCAGGGAGGGCACAGGAGAAGGAGGACTAGAATAGAGGTGTCCAGAAACCCAAAGGGCCAAGGAGTTCCAAGGAGGGAACAGTCAGCAGCATTGCTTGCTGTAGCAAACTGTTCCTGAAGTGCTTTTCCCCAGGCTGCCCACCCAAAAGGGGTGCTCTCTTGGAGGCTAGGAAGAGAACACTTCCACTTGAGTAAATGTTTCCTTCTCTCTCTGTCTTCCTCTTACTCTCTTTCTCCTACCCTTTTATTTTATTTTATTTTATTTTATTTTATTTTATTTTATTTTAAATCATGATTCCTTTCTGCAGTGACTTTTGGGTTCCTTCCATATCCTTAAAAAACACAGTACTTGCATTGCTAGTTCAAAAGTAACATGCTGAAACTTGAGCTAAGATTCATTTCGCTTTCAAGACAGAATTTTTCTCTACAGATCTAGTTCAGACTCACTTTTCTGCTGTTGAAACTTGCTTTTAATAAGACAGTCCTCCAGAGCCCAAATCTCATTGTGAGGAGAGGATACACGACCTATACCAGGGCTCAGTCTGCACTGAAGTCTGTTCAGCCACTTGGAGTCTCTACCTATATTCTGTATCATTGTTTCAGAGGCAATGCAAGCATAACAATCGTCAATTAAGAAAAGCAAGGGCCAGGGGGCGGTGGCTTACGCCTGTAATCCCAGTACTTTGGGAGGCGGAGGCGGGCGGATCACGAGGTCAGGAGATGGAGACCATTCTAGCCAACAGGCTGAAACTCCGTCGTCTCTACTAAAAATACAAATAAGTAAATAAAATTAGCCGGGCGTTGTGGCAGGTGCCTGTAGTCCCAGCTACTCGGGAGGCTGAGGCAGGAGAATGGCGTGAACACAGGAGGCTGCATATCTACAACTATCTGATCTTTGACAAATCTGAGAAACACAAGAAATGGGGAAAGGATTCCCTATTTAATAAATGGTGCTGGGAAAACTGGCTAGCCATATGTAGAAAGCTGAAACTGGATCCCTTCCTTACACCTTATACAAAAATTAATTCAAGATGGATTAAAGACTTAAACGTTAGACTGAAAACCATAAAAACCCTAGAAGAAAACCTAGGCATTACCATTCAGGACATAGGCATGGGCAAGGACTTCATGTCTAAAACACCAAAAGCAATGGCCACAAAAGCCAAAATTGACAAATGGGATCTAATTAAACTAAAGAGCTTCTGCACAGCAAAAGAAACTACCATCAGAGTGAACAGGCAACCTACAAAATGGGAGAAAATTTTTGCAATCTACTCATCTGACAAAGGGCTAATATCCAGAATCTACAATGAACTCCAACAAATTTACAAGAAAAAAACAAACAACTCCATTAACAAGTGTGCGAAGGATATGAACAGACACTTCTCAAAAGAAGACATTTATGCAGCCAAAAGACACATGAAAAAATGCTCATCATCACTGGCCATCAGAGAAATGCAAATCAAAACCACAGTGAGATACCATCTCACACCAGTTAGAATGGCAATCATTAAAAAGTCAGGAAACAACAGGTGCTGGAGAAGATGTGGAGAAATAGGAACACTTTTACACTGTTGGTGGGACTGTAAACTAGTTCAACCATTGTGGAAGTCAGTGTTGTGATTCCTCAGGGATCTAGAACTAGAAATACCATTTGACCCAGCCATCCCATTACTAGGTATATACCCAAAGGACTATAAATCATGCTGCTATAAAGACACATGCACACGTATGTTTATTGCGGCACTATTCACAATAGCAAAGACTTGGAACCAACCCAAATGTCCAACAATGATAGACTGGATTAAGAAAATGTGGCACATATACACCATGGAATGCTATGCAGCCATAAAAAATGATGAGTTCATGTCCTTTGTAGGGACATGGATGAAATTGGAAATCATCATTCTCAGTAAACTATCACAAGGACAAAAAACCAAACACTGCATGTTCTCACTCATAGATGGGAATTGAACAATGAGAACACATGGACACAGGAAGGGGAACATCACACTCTGGGGACTGTTGTGGGGCGGGGGGAGGGGGGAAGGATAGCATTAGGAGATATACCTAATGCTAAATGGCGAGTTAATGGGTGCAGCACACCAGCATGGCACATGTACACATATGTAACTAACCTGCACATTGTGCACATGTACCCTAAAACTTAAAGTATAATAATAATAATAATTAAAAAGAATTTTTAATAAATTATTTCCTTCTTTTGTTTCTTTGAATACAAAAGAAACCTTTACAAAATTTTAAAAATAAGGATTATTATAGGCCACACTCTGATCATTACAAATGACATTAAAATAAATGGTAAAGAGATAGCCCTGGCCAGATGTGGTGGCTCATGCGCGTAATCCCAGCACTTTGGGAGGCCGAGGCAGGTGGATCACTTGAGCTCAGGAGTTCCAGATGAGCCTGGCCAACATGGAGAAACCCCATCTCTACCAAAAATACAAAAAATTAGCCAGGTGTGGGGGTGTGCACCTGTAGTCCTAGCTACTCGGGAGGCTGAGGTGGGAGCTCTCATTTGAGCCTGGGAAACAAAGGTAGTAAGCTGAGATCGCATGCCACTGCACTCCAGCCTGGGTGACAGAGTGAGACTCTGTCTCAATAAATACATAAATAAATAAAATAAAAGATGGCCCTGCTAGGAATGCTCTGTGTCTTGATTGGGATGATGTTTACTTGAGCAGACACATTTGTCAAAATGCATTGAATGGGACACGGAGAACAGTGCCTTTTATTGGGGAAGGAATTTTCTCCTAGATAACTCCCAGATCAAAGCAGAAACCAAAACTAGAATGATGGTTTCTAGAAAACAACAAGAATAGTTTACACCAGCATCTGAGGGACTTGGCTAGCACTGTACTCAGAAGAAAATTTATAGTCTTAAATGCTTGTATTGCTCCAGAGTTTCAAAAGGGCGATGGTAAAAGTACTGAGTTCTTAAAAAATAGGAAAAAACAAAAAACAAAACGAAACAAAATAAGCCAAGATAAAATGGGGAGAGGAAATTAAAGATAAGAGCCAACATCGAATATGCACAGGGTGTGGACGGTGAGTTTTGGGGGGAGTTAGTGATGGGAGCACGCCACTTTGGAAGTGTATTTTTCCATTTCAGAAGCTGGAGGGTTTTTACGCAGTAGAGTGACTGTGCGTGGAGCTGGATGGAGAAAGACCGTGGAGGCTGCAGGGTGGAAAGCTGACTGGGGAAGACCGATAGTCACTGTCTGCCTGGTCTGTTCTTGTTCTCTTCCTGGGCTCTAAGATTTCTTTCTTTCTTTCTTTCTTTTTTTTTTTTTTTTTTTGATGGAGCCTCTCTCTGTCACCCAGGCTGGGGTGCAATGGTATGATCTCGGCTCACTGCAACCTCCGCCTCCTGGGTTCAAGCAATTCTCCCGTCTCAGCCTCCCATGTAGCTTGGACTACAGGCACGTGCCACCACTTCCGGCTAATTTTTGTATCTTTAGTAGAGAGAGGGTTTTGCCATATTGGCCAGGCTGGTTTTGAACTCCTGACCTCATGTGATCCACTTGCCTCAGCCTCCGAAATTGCTGGGATTACAGGTGTGAACCACCATGCCCGGCCAAGATTTCTTTCCCTTCTCTAAATCATTACAGGGGGTCTGGATACTAGCTGTGCCCTGCCTCTGGGTTATGCAGCACAGAAATGCAATTTCAAGAGAGTGGGTTGATCTGTGCCAAGTCACATCTTCACCAAAGAAATCTGGGCTCTGATGGGGTCTGTGATGGACTTGTATGGGTACCATCTGGGGGATGGAGTGTGGGGTGGTGGCCAGGATGGGCTTGTCTGGGAAAGAGGCTTCCCTGAGCCAAGACAGTGGGGGCTACAGGGGACTCTGGGATGGGAGCGCCAGCCCAGCCAGGGTCTTTGGGGGATCTGGAGGGGACGTGACAAACCAAGAGGGTAGGAGGGGAGCCAGGAGTGGGAAGCTGGGGAAGCCAGAGCAGCAGAGGCTGGAGCAAATCCCATGGGAAAGAACCAGGAATGTGTGGTTCCTGAGAGAGTGGCTCAAACACCCTCGCCAGGGGGCGGCTCACCTTTAAAGAATGCCTTACTCTGGCCGGGCACAGTGTCTCATGCCTGTAATGCCAGAACTTTGGGAGGACAAGTGAGACAAGGTTGGTTGCACTGAGCCAAGATCGTGCCATTGCACTCCAGCCTGGGCAACAGATTGAGACTCCAACTCAAAAACAAAACAAAACAAAAAATGCCTTGCTCTTCCTCAATCAAAATCCCACTGGGAGTAAAAAATATTGAATGATAGCATACACAAGAAAAGTGCCCAGGCCAGGAGCAGTGGCTCACGCCTGTAATCCCAGCACTTTGGGGGGCCGAGGTGGGTCGATTACTTGAAGTCAGGAGTTTGAGGCCAGCCTGGGCAACATAGTGAGACCTCATCCCTATTAAAAAAAAAAAAAAAAAAAAAAAAGGAGGAGGAGGAGGAGAGGAGGAGGAGGAAGAGGAAGAAAAGAAACGTGTCCAGATCATAAGAGTACATTTCAATTAATCCTCACCAGGTACACGCACCTGTGCCCAGAACCTAGATAAAGAAACAGCAATCTCACTACACAGAGTCCAGCTGAATGCCTCTCAGAGGGCCACATTCTCCTCTTCAGTGTTGAGGAAATTGGATCCAAAAGAGCCTTGGGTCTCTTGCAGTTGTTTCATTTGAGTATTCTATGGGCAGATTTTTATGTATTGGACTTCTTGAAATGGGACTTACCTGTGTTTAATTTATCTTGATTTCACCCCACTGGGTAATAAATACAATGGAACAGAACAAGCCCTCAGAAATAATGCCTGTAATCCCTGCACTTTGGGAGGCCGAGGTGGGTGGATCACTTGGGGTCAGGAGTTCGAGACCAGCCTGGCCAACATGATGAAACACCGTCTCTACTAAAAATAAAAAAAATTAGCTGGATGTGGTGGTGCATGCCTATAATCCCAGCTACTCAGGACGCTGAGGCAGGAGAATCGCTTGAACCCAGGAGGTAGAGGTTGCAGTGAGCCGAGATCGTGCCACTGTACTCCAGCCTGGGCAACAAGAGCGAAACTCCGCCTCAAAAACAAACAAACAAAAAACAAAAGAAGAGCCAGGCGTTCTTCTTTTCTAATTCCCAGGTTCCCTGAAACTTCTTGTTATGAAAATAGTTCTTCATTAGATCAACAGGAAACTCAGTCTTTTGGGAATCAGACAAACATGAAGCCATCAGCCTTTGTGGTTGAACATCCCACACACCGAGTATTGAGAAATGTTTCTATCCAATGACACTGATCCATAGAAAATAAGTAACAAAGAAAAGGATCCAAACTTCTTTGTTTTTTTGTGGTGTCACCCAGGCTGGAGTGCAGTGGCATGATCATAGCTCACTGCAGCCTCGACCTCCTGAGCTCAAGCAATCCTCCTGCCTCAGCCTCCCAAGTACCTAGGACTACAGGCACATGCCACCACGCCCTGCTAATTTTAAAAAACTTTTTTGTAGAGATGGGGTCTTGCTGTGTCGCCAAGGCTGGTCTTGAACTCCTGGCCTCAAGCAGTCCTGCAGTGTTGGACTCCTAAAGGGATAGGATTACAGGCATGAGCCACCATGCCTGGCCTCAGGATCCAAAGTTCTATCAGATGTGAAAAAAGTTGCAAAGAAGAAATCAAGACTAAAAATAAAAGAAGAAGAAAAGTGCTAACACATTTTTCAGGCACCTACCATGAACCAGACACCTGCTATGTATTTAATATTATTTTATTCAATCCTTAAACTCCATGAGATATCATTCTACCCATTTTGCCATTGCACTCCAGCCTGGGCAACAGAGCAAGACCCTGTCTCAAAAAATAAATAAATAGAAACAAAAAAAGTTAAAAAGTGGGGAGATGAAGTTAAGCTATATAGTTTTTATTAGTTTTCTTTTCTTTTCTTTTCTTTTTTTTTTTTTTTTTGAGATGGAGTCTCGCTCTGTCACCCAGGCTGGAGTGCAGTGGCATGATCTCGGCTCACTGCAACCTCTGCCTCCTGGGTTCAAGAGAGTCTCCTGCCTCAGCCTCCTGAGTAGCTGGGATTACAGCTGCACAGCACCACGCCTGGCTAATTTTTGTATTTTTACTAGAGCCAGGGTTTTGCCATGTTGGCCAGGCCAGTCTCAAACTCCTGACCTCAAATGATCCACCCGCCTCGGCCTCCCAAAGTGCTGGGATTACGGGCGTGAGCCACCACACCCAGCCTATTAGTTTTCTTTTTGCTTGTCTGCTTGTTTATGCAAACACTGTTAAATTTTTATCAAGCTATAATAAATGGGTTATAAGATGGTATTTGTAAACCTCATTGTAACCTCAAACCAAAAAACATACAATGGACACACAAAACATAAAAAGTAGGAGACCAAATAATATATTAGATAAATTACCCAAATCAAACAATGAATACATAATGGACTGAGATTCAAACCCTGACAGTGGCTCCAAGGCCTATGTTCTTATAATCAAAAAAAGAAGGTGGCAGAGGAGAAAAAGATAAAAATGGACAGGAGGAATAGCAATATTTCTTGCTTTCTCAGCTTCTTTCTTGCCAGCTGTCAGAAAGTTTTCTTTCTATTGCCCAAGAATCCCAACCAATTTGCCTTATATCTTCTCTTATGGATTCAGGCTGGAGTTTACCCTTGCCCATAATCCCCTCATCCTTCTTTGAGCCTACTGACTCAGAAGATTGTGGACACGTCTGAAAAAGAATTCCTCCAGGAAGAGCCAGGACATGCATCTTACCACAGGAACACACATTCCTGCTGTTTGCACAGCTGTATTTGTTGCTCTTAATGGTAGAGAAGGGAGGCACAAAGGACACTTCGTTTTAGAAAACTTTTCGTGGTGTAGCTAGAAGAAATTAAACTAAGGGCCAGAAGTTTCCCACTGCTTTTTCTAGAGGCCAAGATTCTTTTATTTTTGAGTTCTCTCTCTTGTTAGTGAGGAAGCATTATGGCAACTATTACATAAATGCTACAATTTATTTTTGAAATTTGATTGAGGGATGTTCCTTCCTAAAGAAATTATTTTTCATTCTTCCTAGAAAATATTTAAGGTCTCTTTCTGAATGGAGTATCTGTGACTATTCTTTGACTAGAACGGGGTTATTGTATTCAGTGACCACATCGCTCACCAATGCTAAACCATCCTCTTCTGCCTCCCCTAAAAACTATGGATCTGTTTTTTCAATTTAAAGCAACTGTTCTTGGAAATACTGCTATGAAGGAAAATACTGTGAGTTAATAAACTTTGGGCCATGTCCAATCCTCAGATAATGAAGTCAGTAGTACTTGAGCAAGAAGGAATTTACCCTGTGATAGTAATGAGTCTGTTATTTGTATGTCATAGGCATAAATGGCTAAATGTATTTCAAGGTCTTGCTTGAAATTAAATGGATTTCCCTATGCATCCGTAACTAATTTATTGGCTATTCATAAACCTATGTTTGCTTAGATCCTAATTCCTAGTGAGTAAGATTTATTTAATAACTGAAATACAGAAGAATATTTATTTGTAGTAAATATAGGGCCTCATCAGTATTGCTTTGTGTTGCTTGAGCATTTATACCTTTTGGGCAAAAGTGGTGATACCTTACCTTAGATAACTCAAGGGACAAGCTGAATGATTAATAGTGAAATTATTGGACCACGTAATAAAGGGTTAACATTGCAATGATTAGGAAATTGTTAATATCCTCATGAAATATTACTTAAAAGTAGGTACCTGTTTTACTGTGACTGTCTCTAAACTAAATGGATCCCAAATCAGATTCTGTGAAGTATAAACTATATTAAAAATTATATTTGAGCCAAAAGTCCCTTCTCCTTTCCACAGCAATTACAATTTTGATCAAATCAGTGCTGAACAATATTACTTTTTCTTCCTAGCTATGGTGGGTCTAGAAATGGTTTGTGACAGAAAAGTCTTTTTATAGCTTTGCTTTCAACATGCATTTACGTTTTAATGATACGTTCTCTGCCAGTAAAAATGTAATTGTAGTACACAGAAAATCAACATGTTTTAAGCTTTCTGAGTGTATTTAAACTGTCAACAGTGAGCTGTCTGACATACAACTTTACTCTGCTTCCGCCGTTAATGGCTAGGTTGTTTTCTAAAGACAGTCTAATGACACAAGGCTCCTAAATCCTGTCGGACCGTGTGAACTAAGAATGACCTGAGTGAATAGGGATGATTTGGCCATCTGTCATTGGTAGCCATATTGATCTGGAGATGGTGGCTGAGGGCACTGTGTACTGAGGGTACGGCAGTTTGCTGAGGTGATGATAACCATCACTGATACCTTTGTTATGTACTTAATTTCTCATTGTATCTTCCCCAGCTATGGAACCCTTGGGCAGTAAGTAACCTGGTTTAAAAAGTACACTTCTAGGTCAAAAGGGGACATCAGTCCTCATACATTATTCTCCTAGGTCACCATTTAGCATGTCTAAGTAAAGTTTCCCTCCCCACCCCCAGAAAAAGAGCTTTTTAAAAAGTATTTATTTTGAAAAATTTCAAGCATACAGGAAGTTATATACACTACATTCACCAGTTGTTACTATTTTGCCTTTGTCTGTCTATGTATCTGTGAACCATTTCAGATAAAGTTGCAGATATGACCAACAGTTCACCCTTAAATACTTCAGCAAAGACTTTCTAAAAATAAGGCCATTTTTCTATCTACCCACAATGCCATTATTACAACTGAGAAAATTAACATAATTCCCAAATATCATCCAATAACCTATCTATATTCAAATTTCTCCGTTTGTTCCCCAAATGCTTATACTTTTTTTTCAAACTGGGATCCATTCATGGTTAATGTTTTACATATGATTGTTATGTCTCTTAAGTCAAAAGAGCTCCTTTTTTAATCTTAAAAAGGCATGGCAAAAATGAAGAGAAAAATACTGACCTAAGGCTCTATTATAGGTAGAAATAGATAATTAAAGTATTTAAAACATTTTTTTGTAGAGTCAGGGTCTCACTATATTGACCAGCCTGGTCTCAAACTCCTGGCCTCAAGGGATTCTCCTGCCTTGGCGTCCCAAAGTGTTGGGATTATAGGCATGAGCCACCATGCCCAGCCTAATTAAAGTGTTTTGTTCACACACAGGTTCCACCCCACCTAAATTCTAAAGCAATTTAGATTCTAGCTGATGAAATTCTTGCCATGTTTAAATGTTGGAGTAAGGCCCTTGTGGCTACTTTTTTAGGAGAGAAAGATTTTTCTTTTTGGGATATCCCTCTTTTTCAATCTTTGCATGGTAATGAGAAGTGAAACTCTTAAAAGACTACCTTAGATAGATATTTACATATTAGTGAGTAGCTAGGAAAAATTGAATGGTCACATTGGAACAATGAATACATTATGAATATTATGAGAAGTCATAGTTGTGAATGACAGATCATCTCAAAAGTAGTATTTAGTTCTAAAAGTTGATACATAGTGGGTTAAGTCACTGTGATTTGGTGTTGCATATAGTGGCAGCAGCTCATTTGGATTAATACAGTAAGCAAGTGATAACAAGTATAGGAGAATTAGAACACATGGTGATAAACACAAATGTAATGAAATGCATTTTCTATATATGAGAATGACTTTTGTTTTTTATATCTTCCTGTGGTCTCATAAAGATGGTTCTCATTGGCTAGCACTCCATGCTATTGTCTTATATATTAAAAGGAATCCAGCAGAGTGCTGTGTGTTTACATAGTGGGGACTTTGTAAATGTTAATCATTGATGATATACAAGCCACCTTTCACCCTTTGATGTGATCTTAACATCACAAAATAAGGCAATAGGATTGAAAAATTATATAATGTATAAGGGAAACAAACACTAAAGGGACCCAGGAATATAATTTAATTTCTCAATGGTTACAGTAGTCTTCATTGAAATTTAAAAATGTTTCTACTTATTAGCTTTATTTCTTTATTATTTGTTTGTTGTTTCTTCTTACGCACTTTAATTCAACACACATTTGTCATGAGTTTTATATGTTTCAGGCCACTAGCGTAGAGTCATTTTATTTATTTATTTATTGGAGACAGTGTCTTATTCTGTTACCCAGGCTGGAGTGCAGTGGCAGCACAATCAGCTCACTGCAGCCTCAAATTCTCAGGCTCAAGCAGTCCTCTACCCTCAGCCTCCCAAGTAGCTAGGGTTACAGGTGTGAGCTACTGCACTCAGCTCAAGGCATTATATTTTTTTTAAATCTTTTTTTAATTTTGGAAAAATGAAAACTTACACAAAAGTAGAGAGAATAGTATAATGGATTCCTATGTGTCCATCATTTGGCTTTGATAAATTATAACATTTTGCTGATCTTGTTTCATCTATCCTCCCCACTATTTGGGAGAGGTGCTGGAGGAGTATTTTAAAGCAAATCCCAGATATCATGACATTCACATATAAATACTTTGTTATGAATAGAGGCATATTTGCAGAAGTTTGGATTTCTAAAACATTTTTGACTTGCAATAGGTTAGTAACCTTAAAATATTCAAACCCTATAGTTAGTGTTTTATTATTGATGAATATTCATTTAATAAAGATATTTGTTCCACAGCAAAACTGAATAGTTTGGAAAAGCATTGTGTGCTTATCTGCGGTATAAAATGATGAAATGTTAATAAGTATTTTCATAGAACTTGAATTACAAAATCCTAATCAATATTGATTTGAATAATGTAGGATATGGTTTTTGTGAGGGTATTTGTGTGTGTATGCATGTGTGTGTGTGAAGATAACATCATTAAATTATATGTATACCTACATATATATATGCAATGGGAAACATGGTCTGTATGTCTTTCAATCACACACTGCTTTCTGCAAGGTCTAGGAGCAATAATAATGCAGAATTCTTATGAAACTTAATCACTTTATGATGGATTTGTAATCCACAAGAAAAATAAAGAATGGTTTAATTGGAGGCAATGAGGAAAAGATGGAGAAGCAGAGGTTCAAGCAAGGTTCAACTTTTAAGTGTGAAGGTAGAAGAGGATTGTATGAGGAGGGCTTTGTTTGTGCTTCTGTTGTGTTCTGGGACAGGCTCATGAACTATTTTCTTGGGTTCCTGTGCTGTCATACTTTCATACAAAGCCTATTTCTGATTTTGCATTGCTTCTTGAATTCTAGTATTCTTATTTTATAGTAGAATCATATGTTAATACTATAGTATCAAGCAGAAAAGGGCATGAGAAAACATCTGATCCAACCAACTCTCTTATTTTAGAGAAAGAAAGCTGAGGCCCAAGTTTCAGTGACTTGTAAGCCTGTTAGGACTGTAATCCATGTTTCCTGATTGTTAACCTGATGGTCTTCCTACTTCACTATGTAGCCTCTCCATGGTTCAAGCTTCAGGCACATGAAGTAACTCTCTGGGCCCTCAGACGTGTAAAGGTTTTCTACTGCAAAGTGAGTAGAATAAACATTCTTCCTGGCCCAACTTTAGGGACAGAACATGCCTTCATTTCAAATAAAGATGTAGTTCACTTGCAGTAATGATATCTTTATTAATGTGAATACATTTCTAAATATTTTAGAGACACAGTTTGACTTTAAGAATGGTTTGAGCTGGGCGCGGATGCTCACGCCTGTAATCCCAGCACTTTGGGAGGCCGAGGTGGGCAGATCACGAGGTCAGGAGATCGAGACCTCGTGATCTCAGTGACGATGAAACTCCATCTCTACTAAAAATACAAAAAATTAGCTGGGCGTAGTGGCGGGCACCTATAGTCCCAGCTACTTGGGAGGCTGAGGCAGGAGAATGGCGTGAACCTAGGAGGCGGAGCTTGCAGTGAGCCGAGATTGTGCCACTGCACTCCAGCCTGGGCGACAGAGCCAGACTCCATTTCAAAAAAAAAAAAAAAAAAAGAATAGTTTGAACAACCTGCAGTCTTGTGCAACACTGACTGTTGTGTGGATTAAGCAATTTATAAGTGAATTCAGCTAATCAGAATGGTGAGGGGATACATACACTCACACTCCAAATTCTATGATAGTGGTGTTAACTACTAGTAATTCTGTTTGCTTGGGAGAGTCAGAGAAGGCAGTGTTGTAATCCTGATATTTGAGCTTTTTATTTTTTTAAATTTTAGACAGGGTGGAGTACAGCAGTACAGTGGCGAGATCATGGCTTACCTCAGCTTCAACCTCCTAGACTCCAGTGATCCTCCTACCTCAGCCTCCTGAGTAGCTGGGACTACCCCACCTGCCTAATTTTAATTTTTTTTTGTAGAGATGAGGTTTCACTTTGTTGCCCAGACTGGTCTCGAACTCCTGGCTTCTAGCAATCCTCCCAGTTTGGCCTCCCAAAGTGCTGGGATTACAGGTGTGAACCACCATGCCTGGCCAATTTGAGCTTTTTGAGAGAAATATCTTACTAGGGATATGTGGGAAAGAGTGTTACAGGGAGTGGCAACAGCATGTGCAGAGAGGCATGGAGACATATTTTGTTCATAAAAGAGGGAATCCTTTGACTCCGAGAACCTCAGTTTGTGTTTGGGTCACTCCCGGAGTTTGGGTCTGTTCTAGGTGGAGTAGGGTGTGGCTATCATGGAAACTCCTCATCCTAATCAGATTTGCCTGCCCAGCTTTCTTTCCTCTACTAACTCAGTTCTCTGAAGGAGCAGAGTGATCTTGGCAACTCTTACTAACTTAGTCTCTCACATCCTTTCAGTTCACTGTTGGATCCAATTCAGATCCATCTTCACTGTGTAGTACCTTTCTACTCAACCTGCAGCAGTGGTTTTCATGTGTTATGAGTGGGACACAGAAGTGGTCTAAATAGAATTTTCTTAACCATTTTTAAAACGATTCTTAATTCTCATACAATTCTCAAAAAAATGCCCAATAACATTATTACAGTTTTCAGTGCTATTTACAAGTTACCATATGGTGTAGTGGTTAAGAGCATTGGAATCATATAGATTTCAGTTTGAAACTGTCCATGCTACTTAGTAGGTCTGTGACTTCGTTTGGGAAACTTATTTAAAGTCTCTGAGTCTCTGTTTCTTCAAGTAAAGAATTCAGTTTAGTGATTGGCATATTGTGAATACTCTCTCTCTCTCGGGGGGAGAAGTGGCTTTCTTGATTATTTTGTTGGGAGCTAAGTGAAGGATGAAGAAAGAGAAAAGCTACATGACATGGTATTCATTTGCACTTGGGCTGTTCTGTAAGTGTTCTCTGAAGACATTTTCTTGTGCCTTTTCTGCTTTTCGGTGGAGTGTGTGAGCAGTTCAAGGTTAGGGACTATGTTTTCTTCAGTTTGTTTCCCTCTCTCCCTGTGGCAAGTAGGACTGACTGCACAAATGGATAAGGCAAATAAATAAGTTTGCATTCAATCTTAGCCAAAAGCCTGAGAAGTGATCACAGAAATATTTTTGACTAGCTAATGTCCTGGACTTCCTAGGGCATCCTGGGTGTGATTCTGACCTTTGCTGTCTCGCTCGAACAGTCCTGATCTAGACCTAATCCCATGGCAGCAGCTGCCTTAGAATTCAACTATGCGCAAGTCCTGGGGCCTTGAGAATGACAATTGGATATGTTTGTGTGTTTATACATCTGTACGCACATATGTATATATATGTATATACACATAAATAAATACATACATATTATATATATCCATACATACACACACACTTAGAATTTCCTACATATGTGAGTTCACCATTGCTGTTAGATTAGGGAGAAAATGCTGAAATGTTTGTGTTTTGTCTAAGCCATGGAGGCAGGGCTTTGTATCAATTAAAAGGATAGTCGCGCTCTCATGGAGACAGCTAACACAAGGCTGGGGAGCACTGAGCCATGCATTGTGCCCTGCACTGCCCAGACTAGCGAACAATACAGTCAGGATGGCTAACGGTGACCCCAAGAAACCAAAGGGCAAGATGTCTGCTTATGCCTTCCATGTGCAGACGTGCAGAGAAGAACATAAGAAGAAAAACCCAGAGGTCCCTGTCAATTTTGCAGAATTTTCCAAGACGTGCTCTGAGAGGTAGAAGACAATGTCTGGGAAAGATTCTAAATTTGATGAAATAACAAAGGCGGATAAAGTGCGCTATGATCAGGAAATGAAGGATTATGGACCAGCTAAGGGAGCCAAGAAGAAGAAGGATCCTAATGCCTCCAAAAGGCCACTGTCTGGATTCTTCCTGTTCTGTTCAGAATTAGGCCCCAAGATCAAATCCACAAACCCCACCATCTCTATTAGAGACATGGCAAAAAAGCTGGGTGAGATGTGGAATAACTTAAATGACAGTGAAAAGCGGCCCTACATCACTAAGGCAGCAAAGCTGAAGGAGAAGTAGGAGAAGGATGTTGCTGACTATAAGTCGAAAGGAAAGTTTGATGGCACAGAGGGTCCTGCTAATGTTGCCTGGAAAAAGGTGGAAGAGGAAGATGAAGAAGGTGAAGAGGAAGAAAAGGAGGAGGAGGAGGAGGATGAATAAAGAAACTGTTTATCTGTCTCCTTGTGAATACTTAGAGTAGGGGAGCGCCATAATGGACACATCTCTTGTTTGAGAAGTGTCTGTTGCCTTCATTAGGTTTAATTACAAAATTTGATCACAATCATATTGTAGTCTCTCAAAGTGCTCTAGAAATTGTCGGTGGTTTACATGAAGTGGCCATGGGTGCCTGGAGCACCCTGAAACTTTATCAAAGTTGTACATATTTCCAAACATTTTTAAAATGATAAGGCATTCTTGTGTTCTCCTCACTCTGTGCACTTTGCTGTTGGTGTGACAAGGCATTTAAAAGATGTTTCTGGCTTTTTTTTTTTATTTGTAAGGTGGTTTTAACTGTATGGTTATTGGCTAGAAATCCTGAGTTATCAACTGTGTATGTCTATAGTTTGTAAAAAGAACAAAACAACCAAGACAAACTCTTGATGCTCCTTGCTCGGCATTGAGGCTGTGGGGAAGATGACTTTTGGAGGGGCTGTAGCTCAGGATGTGCACTGTGAGGCTGGACCTGTTGACTCTGCAGTGGGCATCCATTTAGCTTCAGGTTGTCTTGTTTCTGTATATAGTGACACAGCACTCTGCTGCCATCTTAGCTGTGGACGAAGGGGGGTCAGCTGGCATGAGAAGGTTTTTATTTTTGTTAAGTGTGGTAGTTTTTAAATGTTTTTTTCTCTCTTTTTTTTTCTGAGACAGTCTTGCTCTGTTGCCCAGGCTGGAGTGCTGTGGTGCGATCTCAACTCACTGCAACCTCCGCCTCCTGGGTTCAAGCAATTCTCCTGTGTCAGCCTCCTGAGTAGCTGGGATTACAGGCACAAACCACCATGCCCAGCTAATTTTTTTATTTTTAGTAGAGACAGGGTTTCACCATGTTGGCCAGGCTGGTCTCGAACTCCTTATCTTGTGATTCACCCACCTCGGCCTCCCAAAGTGCTGGGATTACAGGCGTGAACCACCACGCCTGGCCTAAACTGTTTGTTTTTAAACAACAGTTGAAACAGTTCATCGTCAGCAAAGCGAAGAGCCACTGCATCAGTGAAAGTCCAAGAACCTCATCCAGGTGTGGTGGCTCATGCCTGTAATCCCAGCACTTTGGGAGGCCAAGGTGGGTGGATCACCTGAGGTCAGGAGTTTGAGACCAGCCTGACCAACATTGAGAAACCCCGTCTCTACTAAAAACACAAAATTAGCTGGGTGTGGTGGCTCATGCCTGTAATCCCAGCTACTTGGGAGGCTGAGGCAGGAGAATCGCTTGAACCTGGGAGGTGGGGGTTGCGGTGAGCTGAGATTGCGCCATTGCACTCCAGCCTGGGCAACAAGAGCGAAACTCCATCTCAAAAAAAATAAAAATAAAAATAAAATGTTGTAAGTTCAAGAACCTCCTGTACTTAAACACGATTTGCAATGTTCTGTTATTTTTTTGTATGTTTAGAAAGCTGAAATGTTTTTGAAGTTAAATAAATAGTATTACATTAAAAAAAATTAAAAGGATAGTCTTTTCTGTTTAGTAAGATATCCCAAAGTTTCCACTTACTCCAATATTAAATATTCCAAATCAAATATTTTCTAAATTAAATAATTTCTTCATTTCTATAGGGCTTTGAAATTTATACACCTCTTTAATATGCATTGCCTGTCATAGAATCTAATAGGCACTAAAGACATACTAATGAATCAATGAGTAAGTTCCATCTACTACTCAAAACAGACCTATAAGATAGACAGAACAAGGCCGGGTGCAGTTGCTCATGCCTGTAATCCTAGCCCTTTGAGAGGCTGAGGTGGGAGGATCACTTGAGTCCAGGAGTTTGCGACCAGCCTGTGCAACATTACAAGATCCCATCTCTACAAAAAAATAAAATAAAATAAATAAATTAGCTAGGCGTGGTGATGCATGCCTGTAGTCCTAGCTACTCAGGAGGCTGAGGTGGGAGGATCTTTTGAGCCTAGGAGTTGGAGGTTACAGTGAGCTATGATCACATCACTGCCCTCCACCATGGATGGCAGAGTGAGACACTGTCTCTTAGAAAAAAGATAGGCAGAACAAGTATTAACATGGAATATCATTATTCCCATTTCACAGATGTTAAAACAGAAATACTGAGTTAAAACATCTTGCTCAGACTTATACAACTGATGAATGCACAGCCAGGTTTCAACTTAAGTCTTCTGATTCCCAAATCAGTGCATTTTCTACTACTATCAGTCATTATAGGAAAGACAATTTTTAAAACTCTAGTACTTAGTGAGAGAAGATTTATTATTGCAATTAATTATCCTACTGTTATACCAGATAAGGACTTGATGCTTCCAATCATTGTTCAGTTGTGTATTTTCTCTGTATGATAAACTTTAGACTAAATCAGGTCTTAACTGTGAAATACTTCATACCCCAAGAAATGTAGTAAGAATGGAGCACAGCTATTGATCAAATCCAATGCCTACAAAGCAGTATATCCAGTATGTATTAAATCTGTTATCCAGATTAGTGTATACATGCTATCTTCTTAACTAACATCTGTTTCTCATACTTCACTGAAATTACCAGTGAGACTACAACTAATAAAATTGGTTTAGAACCAAAATCCAATGAAAGCAAAGTCAATTACATGTTTGTAAGATAATAAGCATACAGTTAGATCAATATGCAAATTATGACCTTCAATGGTCTTTTCTTTTAAGCCCTTAGTCTTACAAAGATTAACTTACTACCTAGAACTTCATTTTGTGAAGCCACTAAGACTTAAGATTATTAGATTTTTAATTGTTTACGTATGAATGATATGTATATGTGTGCATATATATATTTATATATACATTCTATAATCGCTATATCTTTGTGGGGGAAGCCGTTCTAATATCAAAAATAATGGATTAGACAAATAGATATTTTCAGCTTCATGTTAACAAAAGAGCAGACCAAGTTAAAAAATTAAGTTCACATCAACACTGTCTAGGCATCATGATTTAGATACCATGTTTGATGCTGTGAGAAATATAAAGTTAAGTAATACTTTAAAAGTTTACAGTCTAGTGGAAGAGATAGTCATGTTAACAAATAACTAAAATACAACATAAGGTTTACTTGTTTTAAAATAGAGACACAAACAAAAAGCAATTTGATGGAAAACAGATGGAGAGATTTATTCCATGCTTGGGAAGGCTTTGTTGAAGAGGTGGCATTTGATCTGATCTTGAAAAACATGTAGGATTTTTGTTTGAGGAAGTGGGAATGCAAGGCTAGGTGAAAGAAATAACAAAAGCAGGCTGGACGTGTTGGCTCATACTTGTAATCCTAGCACTTTGGGAGGCCAAGGCAGGAGGATCGCCTGAAGCCTGGAGTTTGAGACAGCCTCGACAACAAAGCACGACCCCATCTCTACAAAAAATTAAAAAAAAAAATAGTGGCCAGGCACAGTGGCTCACGCCTGTAATCTCAGCACTTTGGGAGGCTGAGGCGGGCAGATCACCTGAGGTCAGGAGTTTGAGACCAACCTAGCCAACACGGTGAAACCCCATCTCTAATACAAAAATTAGCCTGGTGTGATGGCGGGCACCTGTAATCCCAGCTACTCAGAAGGCTGAGGCAGGACAATCGCTGGAACCTGGGAGGCGGAGGTTGCAGTGAGCTGAGATCATGCCACTGCAATCCTTCCTGGGTGACAGAGCGAGACTCCATCTCAAAAATAAAAATAAAAAATAAAATAAAAAGTAAAAATAAAGATTAGCTAGGCATGGTGGTGCATGTCTATAGTCCCAGATACTTGGGAGGCTGAGGTGGGAGGATTGCTTGAGCTCTGGAGTTCGGGACGGTAGTAAGCTATAATTAAGCCACCTCACTCCAGCTTGAGCAACAGAGTGAGACCTTGTCAGAAAAGAAAAGAAAAAAGAAAAGAGAGAGAAAGAGAGAGAGAAAGAAAGAAAGAAAGAGAGAGAGAAAAGCAGAGGCCCAGAGGACGTAGTGCAAGCATAATTGAGGAACAGTGAGAAATATCTTTCATCATACTATCAAACATATGGTGAAACAAGCTCTAGCCAGCACCGTCATATTATGGCATTGGCTTAGTTAGCACAGTGGAAGATGTATCCCTGAAAGTCATTCTTAGGTTGGGAACAGCTGGTAATAACTTACTTATATGTGGAAGTAATTGCAAACCACATATACACTGTACTAAACTAAAACTAAATGTACCACCAACTTAGCTTCCCCTCGAATTTCAAAATGTTTGTAGCCACTCCAGCACTTATCCACATGAGGGGAAGTATGATAGAAAGAAAGTCAGAGTGGAAGGAGTCAGTAGCCTTACTTGATTGAAGTAAAGTATCTTGTTTTTGCAAATTTTACAAAATTGTATGACCATGTAAACATATTGATAGAAACTTAAACTTCCTGAGCCGGGCGTGGTGGCTCACACCTGTAATCCCAGCACTTTAGGAGGCTGAGGTGGGTGGATCACCTGAGGTCAAGAGTTCAAGACCAGCCTGGCCAACATGGTGAAACCCCCGTCTCTATTAAAAACACAAAAATTAGCTGGGTGTGCTGGTGGGCGCCTGTAATCCCAGCTACTTGGGAGGCTGAGGCAGGAGAATCGCTTGAATCTGGGAGTCGGAGGTTGCAGTGAGCCGAGATCATGCCATTGCACTCTAGCCGGGGCAACAAGAGCAAAACTATGTCTCAAAAACAAAACAACAAAAAAGAAACTTAAGCTTCCTTTGTTTTATGGTAAATCAGCCTGCTCATGACCCTGATGCTAACTTCCTTTCTGTAAATTCATGACGTGCTTTTCCTAGAGGTGCTCCTTAAGCATTTGCTAATAGATTAGAGCAGAATTCCCACATCTTTCTGAAGATCTTTGAGCATACTTGTATTAAACAACAGCATCTGAGCTATAGGTGATAGGCAGTGTCAAAGTCAAATAAAATGTAGAGAAGTATCTCAAAACAAAATGTTTTATTTGGGAAAACAGATTTGCATTTCAGAGCATATACACAGACCAGGGATATGTCCGAAGAACAAAGAAAACATTGGGGGTTTTATTAGAAAAAGAAATATTATGTATTGTTTTGAAAGAAAACTCACTGGCCCTGTGGAAATTGCCAGGAGTGGGCAAGCTGATTGGTGAGTGACAGTGGTAGGCAAAACTAGTCTTAACATCATGACAGTTCATTTCAGCAGCTACTAGGTAAAACTGGTCTTACGGTTTTAGCAGGTCTTTTAGTAACTGGCTTGTGAGATAATTCCTGGGTAGGTGCTTGCACCCACCAAGTGTTTTCCTTTTCCTCCCCTTGGTCTCTCAACTTATATATGAGTATGACAAGATAACTCCAATTTATACAATCAGTTTTCAAAGCAGTAAAGCAGGCAGCCAACTTTTAGCTCTCTGTTTTTGTTTGTTTTTTGAGAAGTTATCTCTCTCTTGTCACCTAGGCTGGATTGCAGTAGTATGATCTTAGCTCACTGCAACTTTGAACTCCTCGGCTCATGCTATCCTCAGCCTCCCAAGTATGTGGGACTACAGGCACATGCTACCCTGTCTGGTTTATTTATTTATATTCTTAGTAAGAGTGGATCACATAAGAGAAAAAAGGGGCTGTTTTTGTTACCTCTATTGCATTTTGTTCTTAGGCAGTCTGAAAAGTTGAAATCACTTATTCAGTTTCTAGATAACTTGGGATTCTTTTTCTTGGCTCCTTTCCTTACTTTAGTTTTCTCATTATTTTCCTTTTATTTATTTTTATTCTTTAAATTTTTATTTATTTTATTATTTTTTTTTTAGATGGAATCTAGCTCTGTTGCCCAGGCTGGAGTGCAGTGACACTATCTGGGCTCACTGCAACCTCTGCCTCCCAGGTTCAAGCGATTCTCCTCCCTCAGCCTCCTGAGTAGCTAGGATTACAGGCATATACCACCATGCCTGGCTAATTTTTTGTATGTTTAGTAGAGATGGGTTTTTGCCCTATTGCCCAGGTTGGTCTTGAACTCCTGAGCTCAGGTGATTTGCCCACCTCAGCCTCCCAAAATGCTGGGATTACAGACGTGAGCCACTACCCCCAGACTATTTTCTTTTTAAACAAAAGAAAACTTACATTTTTAAGATTAATATTCCAAGGTCATTTTTCTTTCCATGCCAATTATATAATTTGGAATAAAGAACTTATGTTTCAAAGGCTGTCAACTAACTGAGACCCTTTGTGTTATGGAGAAATGTTGCGTTTTGAAAGAAACAGTTATTTTTGTGAACTTCCTGTTCACTGGCCGAGACAGACTTCCCAATAGAGTCTGTTTGGGCCTGTTTGGCCTGCTGGGTCATTTTATACCCTCTGTCTGTAGCCATCAATTGGTTTATGCTTCCTGTGTAGACATGAGTGATCTGGGACAGTTACATGGCGTCCTGTTTTGGATGACAAGAGGGAACCATGAAAATAAATCCATTAATTCCATAAATATTTAGTGAGCACTTGCTTGAGGTAAGTGTTATAATTAGTTTCTGGAAACATGAATATGAAGAAAACACAGTCTCTGCCATCAAGAAACTCAGGATCTAATAAACAGATAAACACAGTAAACTCAGATAAATTAACACAATAAACTCAGATAAACACAGATAAACTCAGATAAATCCTACTGAGAAAAGTGCAAAACATGTGGTCACTTTGCTTGGTGGAGATAGGGAAAGCTTTACTGTAGTGGTAGCATTAAAGGTGGGACTTAAGGTATCCGTGGGACATAAGGTATCCATGGGACTTTGCCAAAAAACAATAGGGAAGGCATTCTAGGCAGAAAAACTAACATGTTCCAAGATCTGTCTTTTAGGGAAAGTGCCCAGAAAGTGGGGAATATGATATGGAAGAGCATGTGGTATATTTGGGGGAATGCCTGGAGACACAATGAGGAAATTCAATCAATGCCAGATTATAGCTAAGAAGGTTTGATTTTATTCTGTGTGAAGTAACACAATGTGAAAGGCAGAGAAAAAACTTGATGATTATTTTTAAAGATTTATTTGTAGATGATCTATTTATAACAACTAAAATTTGATCACATAAACATGGTAACCTGCATGATCCTTTTGGATTATAAATAAATTACTTCAAGTTTTCAGATTATCTACAATTATTACAGAGTGAAATTAATTGACTGTAGGTTTTATAGACCTTACATACAAAACACCAGATTCTCTTGTCTTCCTTTAGGTTAGATGAGTAATTATAAGTATGGATTATTATAGTAACAAGAAATAAGCTGGGTTGTTTTGAAAAAGCAGTAAGATTTTTTTCTTAAAGCAAAAAAGCCTCACTCTATGACTTAATTCAAGTTTTATATTAGATTAAGTACTACTTACTGATGGATACGGTGAAATTATACCTTAACTTAGACAAAGTAAAGGGTATGTTTTCTTTTAAACCAAAGGCAAAGACTTAGAAGGAGGGATAAATTACCAATATGAGAATTTTAAAAACCAGCCCTCTTTTCTCCCAGGCCATACGGTGAATATGCAACATAGGAAATAAATAAAAGGACCGGGCACAGTGGCTCACACCTGTAATCCCAGCACTTTGGGAGGCTGAGGCAGGTGGATCACGAGGTCAGGAAATCAAGACTATCCTGGCTAATATGGTGAAACCCCATCTCTACCAAAAATACAAAATATTAGCTGGGCGTGGTGGTAGGCGCCTGTAGTCCCAGCTACTCGGGAGGCTGAGGCAGGAGAATGGCGTGAACCTGGGAGGCGGAGCTGCAGTGAGCCGAGATCGCACCACTGCACTTCCAGCCTGGATGACAGAGCGAGACTCCGTCAAAAAAAAAAAAAAAAGAAAGAAAAGAAAATAAATAAAAGACATTAAAACGTTTTTACTAAGTACTGTAAAAGGTTACTAATTATCAGTACCAGCACCCTTTCCCTAGTTATGAAACCTCCAAAGTTTATAAAATGAAAATGTCATTGTAGAGGTGGGGCCAAGATGGCCAACCAGAAGCAGCTACGGTCTGTGGCTCTCATGGAGAGGTGGTTAATACAGCACCTTCAACTGAAGCATTGAAAAAGGTGTTAATATAGCATCTTCAACTGAAGCATCCAGGTACACACGTTGGGACTAATCAAGGAAATAACCTATGGAGAATGAAGAAAAGCACGATAGGATGATGATCCACCCAAGAGCAACATGGAGCCACGGAAATGTCCCCCACCCAGGAAAGCAGTGAGTGAAGGTGCAGCCCCAGGAAACCATGTTTCTCCCATGGACCCTTGCAACCCTTGGGTCAGGAGACTCCCTCGTGACCACACTCCACCAGGGCCTTCAGTCTGATACACAGGGCTGCATGGAGTCTTGACAGAGCAGCTGCTCGGCATGCATGGAAGCCCAGGAGCTTTACATACTCTGGCTCCAGGCTTCCTGGCAAGGCAGGAGGTTAGACCTTTATCCACACTCCTAGGAAGGAGGGCTGAATCCAGAGGGCTGAGCAGCAATGGTCTGTGGGCCCTATTTCTGTGGCATCTCACAGGATAAGACACAATGGCTTGGAATTCCAGCCAACCGCCAGAAACAGTGTCACACCTACTTGGGATGAAATGGGCCACTACTGTTGCTCTTTGGGGAATTTGTGCAATTCAGCTGTTCCAGCCTGTGGGCTTTGGAGAGCCCAAGCTGACCAGGTGGAAGCAATACCCTAGCATGGCACAGCTGCTCTACAACAGTGTGGCCAGACTGCTTCTAAAAGCAGGTCTCTGATCCCATTACTCCTGACTGGGTGAGACCTCCCAACTGGGGTCTCCAGTCACCCACTATAGGTGCGTTTGGGCCAGCAACAAGTCCATACCTCCCTGGGAGGGAGCTTCCAGTAGAAGGGGCAGGCTGCCATCTTTGCTGTTTTGCAGCCTTCGCTGGTGATACTTCCAGGTACTAGAAAATCTGAGGCAAGTAGGTGCTGGGATCTACAAGAGAATTCCCAAGGATGGGTATTAATATTGTTTTATATAACTGATATATTTTATGTAAATGATATTATAAGGTATATGTCATTCTGTAATTTTTTTTGAAGAGATCTTTCCATATTAGCGCATAAAAAAATCTATGTCATTCTAAAGTTTCATACTACTTTTTGGTATGTATATACCATAGTCTATTTAGCTGTTCTTCTATGTTGGTTGACATTCATGTAGTTTTTAATAAGTAAATGGTTTTTAAAAGGTCTGGAGCATCCAAAGGGTTGGAGTGAACTTTAGCTTTATTATGTTTAACTTTTTTAAAATAAGGAGGATATATTAATATACTATTTGTGTAATTAAAACTTAAATATTTTGGTGTGGTGGCTCACGCCTGTAATCCCAGCACTTTGGGAGGCCAAGGTGGGCGGATCATTTGAGGTCAGGAGTGCAAGGTCACCCTGGCCATCATGGTGAAACCCCGTCTCTACTAAAATTAAAAAAAAATTAAAAAATTAAAAAAATAGCTGGGCATGGTGACGCGTGCCTCTAATCCCAGCTACTGGGGAGGCTGAGGCAGGAGAATCAATTGAACACAGGAGATGGAGGTTGCAGTAAGCCGAGATCATGCCACTGCACTCCAACCTGTGAGACAGAGTGAGACTCCATCTCAAAAATAAAATAAAATAAAATAAAACTTAAATATTTTAATAACACTTATTTTGGGGCAACCATTTAACATTTGCCCCCACTCCCACCATCCTTACAGCATACTAGTCTACCCCTGATATGTACAGCCAATCAGTCAGCTTGGATAAGTGTCTTAGTTTTCCACTGGGCTATTATCCACTGGGAATGGAGGTTTCCTTAAATCCCAGTCTGTTTGACTGAAGCTTTACTGCCTTTGGTTCCTTTCTGTTGGCTTCTGTTGCCTCCAGTAAACAGAAGGTAATGTGTATTTTAATTGTCAATGTGGTTGCTTAGTTTTCTAAACAGTAACTTTCGGTTTAATGCTGTCATGTGGTTATCGCAGCTTGACCTTTCCATTTAATCTTTTTGATTCGAAAAAATTAAAGTAGCTGTTGTTTTATACATTTTAGTTTTCAAAACAAATTTCATCTTGGATGGTTTTCATTTAGAATAATTTGGCCTGTACATTTTTATTGTATTGTATGAACTTTAATCGGTATCATTCTATATTTAATAACACACTAAGGAAAGAACACAACCAGCATTATAAAATCTAAATAGTAATAGAGTTGCAATTAAATCTTTTGGGCCAATCTCTTTTCACACTGGACTTTCAAAGTCATTTATTTTCCTATTAAGTAAAGATATGAAGAAACTAAAAGTAGTTATTTCAAACAAATTAAGCACACATAAATGTTTCTGGGCTTGTCTGAGATTTCTTTCAGAAAAAAAGTTAAAGGCTATTGTAATTTTTGTTAAAAAGAAATAACAGCTAGTTCATTTCATCTCAACTTCACTTCAGTAAGTTGAAGATAGTTCACAAAAGCTGGAATTTTTTTCCAAGTACAAGATAAAATTATTGGTTTCTATAAATACAATATTGGAATAATAAAATTTAAAAATTCCCTTCAGAGTATAGTAGTCCCCCTTATCTACAGTTTCACTTTCTGTGGTTTCAGTTACCCAAAGTCAACCATGGTCAGAAAATATTAACTAGTGAAATCCCAAATAATTCATGTTTTAAATTGTGTACCGTTCTGAGTAGTGTGACAAACTCTGATGCCTTTCTGCCCTTTGTCCAGCATATCCAGACTGTATCCACTACCTGCCTGTTAGTCACTTAGTAGCCATCTGGGCTGTCAGATAGGCTGTCGTGTATTGTAGTACTTGTGTTCAGCTAACCCTTTACTTAATAATGGCCCTGAAGTGCAAGAGTGGTAGTGCTGGCATATTGTTATAATGGTTCTATTTTTATTATTAATTATTGTTGTTAATCTCTTACTGTGCCTAATTTATAAATTAAACTTTGTCATCGGTATGTATGTATGTATGTATGTATAGGAAAAAATATAGTATACATAAAGGGGTCGGTACTATCTGCAGTTTCAGGCATCCACTGGGGGTCTTGGAAAATATCCCCTTTGGATAAGGGGGCTACTTTATTTTTAAAAACTTGACCACAACAAATATTTATATATAAGGCAGGAGTTTAGCAGAAAAATTTAAAACTAAGTGCTTCATCTTCTCTTTGCTGTCTTAGGAGTTGTTTTGGAAATGCTCAGGTCACCACATAGTGAAGGAAAGTCAATCCATAGTAATCCCGACAGTTTACTCCAGAGCTTTGTTTTCAAATATGCTCTTTAAAAACTGCACTTGGCTGGGTGCAGTGGCTCACGCCTGTAATCCCAGCACTTTGGGAGGCCGAGGCGGGCAGATCACCTGAGGCCGGGAGTTCGAGACCAGCCTGACCAACATGGAGAAACCCTGTCTCTACTAAAAATACAAAATTATCCAGCCATGGTGGCACATGCCTGTAATCCCAGCTGCTCAGGAGGCAGGAGAATCACTTGAACCCAGGAGGCAGAGGTTGCAGTGAGCCGAGATCGCACCATTGCACTCCAACCTGGGCAACAAGAGCAAAACTCCATCTCAAAAAAAAAACTGCACTTAGTGTTTTTTGTTTTTTGTTTTTTGTTTTCCTAATAAGAGCATATTGTGAAAGACTTTTGAGACTTGGAAAACATCCCTTCCAGTTTTTGATTGTGGGAGTTTCCAGGGAATGTGTTTATAACTTTCAATTTTTTGGCAGGATAAATTTTATTCGTTACCTTCTCATTGCTGTGTTATAGACAAGGTAAGAAGCAGGTAGAAAAAAAGAGGGCACATGCAATAATGAACCTAAGTGAAATAACATGCTAATTGAAATCTAAAAGGCAGGGAGGGTTCGATCTTTGGGCTCACCTATAATTTGTGCACCATAAATGTAGAAGGAAGTCAGCAGGGACTTTCTAATGACAGTGCTGTCTATAACAGTATCATCAAGCAAGACATTGGCATAAATCATTGGCACTTTGCAAAGTGTCACTTCTGTCAACCTTCTAGTGATGTGATCTTTCGTCTTTCAAATCCATAGACTGGCATTTGGATCAGCTAAGCATCTTACATCCTGTCTTGCATATTAAAGCTCTTTTAGCCAATATTTTAATAGTGAAATAATGCATGTCCTAAAATATTTTTAAGCAAGTAACCTAATAACTAAGCTTTGGTCTTAGTATGGCTTGCAGAGTTTCCTGTTTGCAAATGCAGATGCGGCTGTTATTCATTTTAGGAAGTTCCTCAGGGGAAAAAATAGATTATGAAGTGTTGGTGATTTTATATCATTTTAGAGGACTTCTATTAATAAGGCTTTTAAGTTCAAAGGCAGTTTTACTTTGGGTTTAAGTTTAATTCAGGAAATAAACTGCTTGCTAAAGTGATTGATTTGCAGTTGGATGAATTGTATAAAAACAGAAATAATGACATTGATAAAAAAATTACATTTGGCTAGGTGAAATAAAATTAATCCACATCTCTACATAACAAGATGGAAAACCTGTATGCTTCACTCTAATTTAATTTGAATGAATGCTTGCATCCAGCAGGATTGGTACTTCAATCTATGTAGCTGAAGTCCTATAGAATTTGCATTGTTTATTGGTTCTGAAGTTAAACTGAAAAATATCTCGAAAGGCATAAACCTTGTTCGTATCTCCTTGTTAAGTTTCATCATCATTTTTCTCTGCTAACTTTATGTTCAGAATACAGTATTTTGAGAAGACTAAATTTGGAGTAACAGCTGTAGTTATACCAGATCAGCCTTATGGTTTGGGGTTGCAATATTACTGTTAATTTTATTTTAAAAATAGACTTTTTTTTTTAAAGAGCAGTATTAGGTTCAAAGCAAAATTGAGAGGAAGGTACAGAGATTTCCCATAAAACCATACAGCCGCTGCCTCCATCCATGCATAGCTTCCCCCATTATCAACCTTCCTGACCAGAGTGATACATTTGTTCCAACTGATGAACCTACATTGACACATTATTATCACTCAAAGTCTGTAGTTTACATTAGGGTTCTCTCTTCGTGTTGGGCATTCCATAGGTTTGGGTAAATGTATAATGACATGTACCCACCATTATAATACCATACAGAGTATTCTCACTGCCCTAAAAATCCTCAGTGCTGTTCATTCCTCCCTCTCCCCTAACTCCTGACAACCATTAATCTTTTATCTGTCTCTATTGTTTTGCTTGTTCCAGACTATCATATAGTTGGAATCATACAGTAGTTAGCCTTTTTAGATTGGCTTCTCTCAGAATATGCATTTAAGCTTCTTCCATGTCTTTTTATCTCCTGGTAGCTTATTTCTTTTTAGTACTGAATAATATTCCATTGTCTGGATATACCTTTGTTTATCCATTCACCTACTGAAGTACGTTGTGGTTGCTTCCAGGTTTTGGCAATTATGAATAAAGCTGCTATAAACATTCATGTGCAGATTTTTTTGTGTGTGTGTACCATAAGTGTTTGACTCATTTGGGTAAACACCAAGGAGCATGATTGCTGGATCATAGATTATGTGTTTTTTTGTTTTTTTTTTTTTAGCTGGAGTCTCACTATGTCACCCAGGATGGAGTGCAGTAACACGATCTCAGCTCACTGCAAACTCCGCCTCCCGGGTTCAAGAGATTCTCCTGCCTCAGCCTCCTGAGGAGCTGGGATTACAGGCATGCGCTACCATGCCTGGCTAATTTTTATATTTTTAGTAGAGACGGGGGTTTCACCATGTTAGTCAGGCTGGTCTCGAACTCCTGACCTTGTGATCCACCTGCCTCGGCCTTCCAAAGTACTGGGATTGCAGGCATGAGCCACCATGCCCGGCCTATGTTTGGTTTTATAAGAAGCTGCCAAACTGTATCACAAAGTGGCTATATCATTTTGCATTCTCATCAGCAACGAATGAGAATTCCTATTGCTCCACATCCTTGTCAGTATTTGTTGTTGTCATTAGAATGGATTTTTGGCAATTCTAATGGGTGCATAGTGGTATCTCATTGTTGCTTTAATTTACATTTCCCTGATGATCTACGATGCGCAACATCTCTTTAAATGCTTATTTGCTATCTGTATATCTTCATTGGTGAGGTTTTTGTTAAGGTCTTTGGCCCTTTTTTTTTTTTTTTTTTTAAGATGGAATCTTGCTGTGTCGCCAGGCTGGAGTGCAGTGGCGTGATCTCGGCTCACCGCAACCTCCACCTTCCGGGTTCAAGCAATTCTCCCACCTCAGCCTCCTGAGTAGCTGGGACTACAGGCGTGCGCCACCACGCCCGGCTTATTTTCGTATTTTTAGTAGAGACGGGGTTTCACCATTTTGGCCAGGATGGGGTCAGGATGGTCTCGATCTCTTGACCTCGTGATTTGCCTGCCTCGGCCTCCCAAAGTGCTGGGATTACAGGCGTGAGCCACTGTGCCTGGCCGGCCCATTTTTAAATTGGCTTGTTTGTTTTCTTACTGTTGAATCTTTTTTTTTTTTGAGACCGTCTCGCTCTGTCACTCAGGGTGATGTTCACTGAACCCTTGGAATCCTGGGCTCAAGCAATCTCTTCTGCCTCAGCCTCTCAGGTAGCCAGTACTACAGGCATGCACCATCATGCCCAGATAATTTTAAAATTTTTTGTAGAGATGGGGTCTTACTATGTTTCCCAGGCTGGACTCAAACTCCTGGGCGCAAGCGGTTCTCCCACCTCAGCCTCCCAAAGTGCTGGCATTACAGGTGTGAGCCACCATGCCTGGCCTTGTTAAATCTTAAGAGTTATTTATACATTTTGGATAATAATCCCTTATCAGATATACCTTTTGCAAATATTTTCTCATTCCCTTGATGTGTCTTCCATAGAGGAGAAAATTTTAATTTTTATAAAGTCCAGCTTATCAATTCATTCTTTCATGGATTGTGCCATTGGTGTCGTATCTTAAAAGCCATTGCCAAGCCCAAGGTTATCTAGATTTTCTCCTACATTATCTTCTAAGAGTTTTATAGTTTTGCATTTTACATTTAGGTCTGCAATCCATTTTGAGTTAATTTTAATGAAGGATGTAAGTTCTGTATCTATATTCATTTTTTTGGATATGGATGTTCAGTTGTTCCAGCACTACTTCTTGAAAAGACTATCTTTTCTCCAGTGTATTGCACTTGCTTCTTTGTGAAAGATCTTTTGACTGTATTTATGTAGGTCTCTTTCTGGATTTTCTATTCTATTGTTTCTTCATTCACCAATACCACACTGTCTTGATTACTGTAGCTTTACAGTAAGTCTTTGAAGTCAAGCAGTGTCAGTCATTCAACTTTGTTCTTTTCCTCCAATATTATTTTTGTTATTCTGGATCTTTTCCCTCTCCTTTTAAACTTTAGAATTAGTTTGTCAATATCCAAAAAATAACTTGCCAGGATTTTGACTGAGATTGCTTTGAATCTATAGATCAAGTTTGGAAAAACTGACATCCTCACAATGTAGAGTTTTGCTATCCATGAACATAAAATATTTATCCATTCACTTCTTCTTTGGTTTACTTCATCAGAGTTTTATAGTTTTCTTCACATAGGTCTTGTATAATATATATTTCATTAGATTTATATTTAAGTATTCCATTTTTTGAATGCTAATATAAATGGTATTGTGTTTTTAATTTTTTAATTTCAAATTCCACTTGTTGATTGCTAGTATACAGGAAAGCAGTTGGCTTTTGCATATTAATCTTGTGTCCTACAACCTTGACTATAACAGGCTATAATCATTGTTAATTTCATTTAAAATTCTTTCAGACATAGATACATATTGCCTCAAGAAGAGCATTTTGGAAGCATAAAACATGCTCCCTATCTTCCTAAGAGTTATTTTTGTTACCACCACTGTTACTCCCTACCTCCAGGTTTAGCACCCTAGGAATTTAATAGCTTTTCAAAGCTGTACCATGAATTTACAGTGTCCCAATGTCCTTGGAGACAATCACATTCCCCTGTGTTTGCTGCCCTGGGTCTCGCTGCCCTGGGTCTCAAGGAGATCAGAAAGCAGGGTGGCTGCAGATAAGAATAGTAGTCTGATATCTGCTGTTTCAACCCAAATTAAACTTCTAAACTTCCTGGATTCTCAGAGTATCACAGAAACAAGCAGAATCTAATTGACCCAGAACACAAGACATAGAGTGAGAGGCTGTGGTGTTTCCTTGGGTCTACTCAATTTCTAGGGGCCTTTTGGTAATATAAATACCCTTTAAGATGGTATAAGACTCTCAAAAAGATAAGGCATATTCTTAAAATTGTTAAATGTTTGTTTCTTTTTTCTACTTGCCTACTCTGGTATGTTTTCATTTGAGTGTGGGCTGCCTGCCTCCAAAGTAACATAACATTAGCAGAAACTATAAAATGTTAACTACTCTGTTTTGTATTTTTTATTTGTTTTCATTGTTAGAATGTGTGGACCTATAGCTTTGTTCAGAGCAAATCTTGGCCTTATAGGAAACAATCAAACCACTCTATTCCAAAGCTAAGTTTGGTAGTTTAATTGGACAAGGTACTATGCTTCCAGTTTTAGTTTCAACTCTTTCAGTGACCCTGTGCATAATTAAAATGGAGAAAAAAAAATGAAACAACAGAAAATAATGCTGCAACTTAAATAAATACTCATCCTTTCCCCAGCTCTGTCACTGACCTTTGAGATTTCATACAAACAGCTCTCCCTATTTCAACCTTCCATTTATAAGATGGGAATGAGCATTCATGTTCACCACAGAAAGTGCTTATAAAAAACATTTTGAAAATTCCAAATAAAAAGAACTAATCAATCTGCTGGCTCTGCCCAGACCTAACTGTACATCAAGCTAGAAATAGTCCTGAAGTGGTAGATTATTGTGTAGAACTGATTGAATAGATTCATTCCCCACCTTTTCTCTGCTTGGCCTGTGTTACAGGACAGTAGATACTCTTGGTTTTTGAATGGAAGTGGGAGGCTAAAAGTCAAGAGGAAGAAAGAAGCCCTTATAGTTCTCTCAATCCCTCTCTGCCTTTGGCAACAACTCTTAAGAAGCCTGTGGCCCCTCTAGACTCTGCCTGTGGTTCTGGCTTCTATGAAGTGATGCCACTCTCCAGGCTCCAGTAACACTGCCTCTTCTCTTGGCCTTCCAGATTAGGGGGTGCCATTGCACTGGCTTTCTGCTTTTGCTTATCGCAGGCTGCCTCAATTTGCGTTTTAGCCTTTTAATCACTCATATAACTAGTTTCCTCTATTTCAAATACAGTAGTCGCCTTAGTCACACTTTTGCTTTCTGCAGTTTCCGTTACCCACAGTCAATCACAGTTCTAAGATATTGAATAGAAAATACCAGAAACAAACAATTTGTTAAGTTTTAAATCTCATGCTGATCTGAGTAGCAGGGTGAAATCTCATTCCTTCCAGCTCCATCTTGCCCAGGATGTGAATCATCCCTTTGTCCAGTGTATCCACGCTGTAGAAGCTACTCGCCTGGTAGTCATTGTTGTCCTTTGCTCCTTGACATCCAGCCATCAGCATCATCATGGCTTGATGAATCAGGATCACCCAAAGCAGATGATCCTCCTTCTGACATATTGTCAGAGGGTCAATAGTATTATTGACTTAACACAGGTTAAGTACTATTTTTATCATACTATATCGAGTACATAATATCAAAATGACTAATCACTGTAGATGATAGTCATCATCCAGTTGAGGTAGTGTTCATTAGGTTTCTCTACTGTGAAGTTACTGTCTTTTCTCCCTTTTTAATACTGTACTCTTTCAAAGTAATTCACTGTGTGCAGCTCACACTTGAAGAATGGGGAATTATGTTTACTTCTTTGAGGATGGAGTATTTACATAAATTATTGGGAATTATTCTAATTGAGAGATTAGTCTGTTCTTTTATTTGTTTATTTAATCATTTATTTATATTATTATGGACTCAGATTTTTTTTTTTTTGGTTATAAGCCAATAGTACTTTATTTTGTTGTTCAAATTGTTTTATTGGGGATGACATTCCATTTACTTTCCAGATGGCCTGATATAAGAGAAATGAGAATATGCAGGGGAATGGGGAGTATACTAGGCTGGCTGGAGTGGAGAGTTTTTATAAGCAAGTGCTGAGAGATATGGTAGGAAAAGATTGGGACTATGTATGGGGGTGTGCGGGGCTGACCTTGAATATCAGGCTACATTCTATAGGCTGTGGTGCCAATTTTATTTAAGAAACCAGGTTGATATGCCTGATGTTTTGTAATATATATTAGAGAAAATTTATTCAGTGTGAGATTGACCATGCAGGGGTGGAGAAATAGTAATGATTTGCCATGCAGTTTGTTGACTCCACTAGGGGTCAGGGCTGGGGGCACCAATTCCTTTTCTGTTTCTTTATTGATACACACTACTCATTCTCTTTATTATATAGTGGGCATAGGTATTCAAGTAAATTATAGGAGTATTTTAAATACATTGCATGAAATTAAGTCTGAAGTGGACTGTACAGACTCATTTTCCTTCATAATATTCTGTTCCTATTAGATTTCAAGCAATGCTAGAAAGCCCTACAGGAAGTATAAAAATGGTATATGTAACCCAATTGTCTCAGTGGATGATTGTATGTGTACATATAATCTCATTGTCTGAGGCTGGAGGATTGAAGGAGAGTGAGAACAATTTTGAAGCCTTGGGCAGGAAATTTATTAATAGGTTTTAGTCTTTAAACTGGCATAATAAATATTGTCCTGCTTACCTTTTCCTTCTAAATTTGTTATTTATTAATTTTCCCTCCTTATACTCTGAACTTTGACGTTTTCATATATATGAAATATGTATGTGTGTACACATATGTAATAGATGTATGTGTGTATGCATGTAATAGATGTATGTTTGTATGCATATATAATATGTACGTGTGTATGCATATATAATATGTACATGTGTATGCATATATAATATGTATGTGTGTATGCATATATAATATGTATGCATGTATGAATTTCTCCTGCTTATGATTAATCCTTTTCTGTCTGAGTTTGGGTTCATCTATGTAATAACATAATCAGTCTCTGAAAGGATAATTTATGCAGAGGTGGTTTACTTTGCCCCAAACCTCCACTGATTGACAATCTTGAAGAGGGAACACTAATCCTCACCTTGAAAATTCTTTAGTATTTTTATGACCTGATGTCCCCATCTTTTTCTTAGCTCTGTAGCTGTCTTCATCTAACCCTTAATTAGAATATTTGTATTGATCATCTGCAAGTGGTAGTTGTTCAGATAATAGGGAATCATTATTTTCACTAAGAAGACCAAATTTTAGATTTTTGATCTACTCTATAATTACTGCTTGTTAAGATGTGTGTACTTATATGTTTTCCTCAATACTAGTCAGAGGAGAAAAACATTTTAACAAGGCTAGTCTCATTTGTCAAATACTTTAGGAGCATGTTACATTGGGGTTTTTTAAAAACCCAGACACCTCATTCTGCCTATATTGTATCTCAGATAAGAAACAAATAGCATAGAAAGCAAGAGAGAGAAGTAATACCCTGGAGACTAACCAGAGCTACCAAAAGGACTTGGCTACCAGAGCGATAAGGAAATAAAAATGACTTCTGAGAAAAGAGAAAAGGATTTTAGAAGAACAAGTGCAATGGATGATTCTAACTTGAGAGGTGGTTGCCTCTTCCTGCCTTTGCTGGAAAATGTCACAACTTTTTTTTTTCCCCCCAAAGACTGGTCTCGCTCTATCACCCAGGCTGGAGTGATCATGGCTCGCTGCAACCGTGAACTCTTGGGATCAAGCTATCCTCAGCCTTTTGAGTAGCTGGGACTGCAGATGCACACTGCCATGCCAGGCTGATTTTTTTTAAGTTTCTGTAGAGACGGGGTCTCACTATGTTGCCGAGGCTGGTTTCAAACTCCTGTTCTCAAGCTATCCTTCTACCGACTTCCCCGAGTGCTGGGATTACAGGCATGAGCCACTGCACAGACCTTTCACAAGATTTTAACAAATGACTGTTGATAATAAGGACAAAAGACTTAAAGCCAGGTGTTCAAGACCAGTCTGTGCAACATAGTAAGACTTTGTCTGTACCAAAAGAAAAAAAAAATTAGCTGGGCGTGGTGGCATGTGTCTATAGTCCTAGCTACTCAGGAAGCTGAGGTGGGAGGATCATGTGAGCCCAGGAGTTCAGGGCTTCAGTGAGCCATAATTGCACCACTACATTCCAGCCTAGGTAACAAAGCGAGATCCTGTCTAAAAAAAAAAAAGGACAAGAGACTTTTTGGGGTTCATAATGGGGAAAGGAGAAGGAGAAAGTCAAGTCCATCAAGCCCAGTGAGGAACATAAACTGTGTCAGGTCAGAGCAAAGACTCCTTAAAGTAAATCATTTATTATTTACCTGTTTGTTGATATAGATGCATATTTTATGCCATTTTTATTTAATAATTGTGACTACTACTTTTTTTTACAGATGGGGAAAAGGTGCTATTTAACTTTCTACAGATTGTTTAGTGGGAGAATAGGGAACAGACAGACAAATTCTTAAATTTGTCTGCAATGACTAGACTTTCCTTCAGATGATGGTTTCACCCTTTCCTTTCCTTTTTCCTTTCCTTTCCTTTCCTTTCCTTTCCTTTCCTTTCCTTTCTTTTCCTTTCCTTTCCTTTCCTTTTTCTGTCTGTCTGTCTTAGGTGGGGTCTCATTCTGTCACACAGGTTGGAGTGCAATGGCACAATCACAGTTTGCAGTCTCGACCTCAAATGATCCTTCCACCTTAGCCTCCCAAGTAGCTGGGACTACAGGCACATGCTACCACACCCAGCTGAATTTTAATTTTTTTTTTTTCTTAGAGACAGGGTCCTGGGGTATGCTATTCTTCTACCTCAACCTCCCGAAGTGCTGGGATTACAGGCTTGAGCTTACCATGCCTGGTTTCTGTCATTTTCATTGTTGTTTCTACTAGTTCAACACACTATTGGGAAAATGGAATATTAAGTGCGTGCATGATATGACTGGAAAGAACCATGCATTTTCATTACTTCCCACCTTCCTAAGTGTCACAATTTAAGTCTTTGCCAAATGCAAATGGAAAGGAATGGGCCATGTAGACATTCCCCGGCTGGCCTCGAATAATGCTGATAGCATACATCAGCCACTCAGCACTTTTCCAAGTAGCAGTTAATGCCTGGATACTCAACTTTAACCCAGGAAAAAGAGGTCATCTTTGGAAAGAAAAGCATGTCAAAGATCGTGCTGGTGGTCTGCTGGGAGAGGTTGTCTTCTGAGATTTCCTTTAGCCCAGTGTCAGCACCCTCTTTGGGGATAGAAATGCAAGTGCTTTTCTGACAAGGAATGAACTAAATGTAGATTCACCATTGCAATCTAAGAGAAAGAAAATTTTTTTAAATGTCAGAGTGTTGGAAGAAATCATAATAATTAACTTTTTTTTAGCATTTACTAAGTGTTAATTATGCACTATACTTAGTGCTTACATAATTGGATTCATATAATCCTTAAAATAATCAGACCTGGCCGGGCATGGTGGCTCACGCCTATAATCTCAGCACTTTAGGAGGCCAAGACAGGTGGATCACCTGAGGTCAGGAGTTCGAGATCAGCCTGGCCAACATAGTGAAACCCTGTCTCTACTAAAAATACAAAAATTAGCCGGGCATGGTGATGCACACCTGTAATCCCAGCTATTCGGTAGGCTGAGGCAGGAGAATTGCTGGAACCTGGGAGGCGGAGTTTGTGGTAAGCAGAGATCACGCCACTGAACTCTAGCCTGGGTGACAGAACGAGACTCCATCTCAAAAAAAAAATTAATAATAATAATAGTAATCAGAGCTACACCTCATTTTTCTCCTAAGATTTGGTTCTTTCTTTAGTAGATGTTGTGATTAAAACACCTGTAAAATTACATCCTGTCTCTGACCTATACTTTACAGTTATTTTACTACATTATAAAATATTCTGTCTTACCCGAGTTTCATGTAGGTTCAAATATGCCTTGTTTTTCTGCACAGTTCCTCTTATGCCATCATTTATTGCAATGAAATATAAAGATAGAGGCCGGACGTGGTGGCTTATGCCTGTAATCCCAGCACTTTGGGAGGCCAAGGCGGGTGGATCACCTGAGGTCGGGAGTTCAAGACCAGCCTGACCAACATGGAGAAACCCCGTCTCTACTAAAAATACAAAATTAGCCAGGGTGGTGGCATATGCCT